>NC_044208.1:13708808-14031666 GCF_900880675.1 Sparus aurata | reverse complement strand
TAGTGGTGGGCCTCAACACTAACAAGTGAAACTCTGGCTGAATGAACACTTTAATACTCCCAACGAACCCAGAGGCTTCACAGAGGGCGGGCTAATAACGCACAACTAAAGCAATATCCACAAACTCCTCTCAGCTAGATGAACATCTCTAACATCGAGGGTCCGCTGAGGTGTCCCTGAAAGTCACCATTAACTGACCCTTACAGAGTACTCAACAGATACAGCAAGAGAGCCTTTTGAACATGAAAGCAATTGAACATGAAAGCATCAATCATCTGGGGTTTTTCTACAAATGGTCACCGCTAGGCCATTTCACTTACTGTGGCTCTTAAATAAAACTTAAAAGTAAGGGCTAAACCACACTTTGATTGTCCCCTCGTCCTCTGACCTCTCCAGACTGCTTTTAGAGTTGTTTACTTTTGTTCTAATCCGCAGTTCTTTCACAAAAAAAAAGAAAACGCTGCAACAAGATTGGCGCTCCTGTTAGGTTGGTTGAAGAAGTGTGCACTTACGTACGGGTGGATGAAGGAAGAGCGACAGCATGAAGGACTGAAGCTCTCTAACCGCCGTAATGATGATGACTTGAGTAAGTGAGGAAATGAGGTTACTTTAGTATTGGAATGGATGGATGGATGGGATGGATAGGATGGATTTAAAGTGTATTAAAGTTTTCTTTTTTAGGTTCCACTGTTGCAAAGACAACCAAATTCACTTTCCCTTTTCCTTTAAGTAGTAATTACTAACAACAGACATGAACAATTAATTTATTCATTAATTTAGTCCACAATGGAGACGTCGAAGCAGACAGAAATGGTGCCAGGCTGCCAACCAGTCGGCCTCCGTTTTCCTGGAGTGCCTGATGGCAGACAGAATTGGATAGTGAAAGTGAGGTTTACATGGGACGGCTCTAAATGCCAATGGTGTCATTATTCTGAAGCCATTACACTGGGTAAAGAACATTTACTTCATAACGATGCGTCAAAGGAAAAAGGACTTGCCAGTTTAAGCAAGACAGCGAAGGTCACAATGTTTTACTCCACCTAACGGGTTTCATTCTCAACAGATGCCCATTTTGGTACAATTAGAACGAACTGAATAAAATAACGTGGAATCAAGGTGGTGTGAGTGTTCTCTGTTTATACTGCACATCTATGAAGCAGTTTTTTTGCAAACAATGAAGAAACAAACTATTTTTTCTTACAGATGTAAACCCAGGTTTTAAAAAGTCTACATATAACCACTATTATTTGTAGAGATGCACCGATCAGGATTTTTGGGGCCGATCACCGATCACCGAAAGCAGTATCTGCCGATCCCGATATTGCCGATCACCGATCACAGCGTCAAATCCATAAATTCTTCTATATTGTTGTCTTGTGTAACTTTCATATATTTAATTAAAGGTTGAATATGTAATATGCTTATTAAAAGCTATATTTTTTTCAAAAATAATACATCCACGGGGCGTTTAGAGGGGCACAGATTGAAAGTAATGCGTTTCCTTGAAAGATCATATTTAGTCTGAAATAAATAATTTAAGAAATTTTGACGGGTTCGACAATGACTTCCTGTTTACATCGTACCAGCCAAAAAGCGGCCGGCATTGCGGGTTGCCAATTTCGCAACCTCGGCAATGCTCGGCACAGCTAGGCTGACACTAGGTAAAATGGTGGAGTCTGCAAGCTCTTCAGAGCCCCAGCGAACGGTGCGTTATCTGTCCCAGCAGCTGAATGACCGGAGAAGAGCAAAAACAGAGTAAATATCGGTGAAGCATACGCTCGATGGACTCAGGTAAAGGATTTCCACGGCATCAAAACACATGCGGAAATGGCGAACTTTCTCCTGGATCGGTAAGCTAACTCGCTTGCTAACTTAGCTAACGTTACCTGTCGGTCAAACTCCTCTGGTATACTTATTTTCATTATATCACATTGATCCTAGATATGAGAATACTGATCGTGACCCATCGACCTCCACACCCAGTAAACGGAGGAAACGGAGGCGGCTCAATCCTCCTGCCCTGTCCAAACCTGGCAACCCGACCGCTGGAATTACCTTTTTGTTGTCGCGACTACGATCTTGAGACACTAGATGGCGGCATTCAGCTCATATTCCATGTTCCACCTTTAATGATTCTTCTTACATAACATTGACATTGTATTATTAAGTATGAAAATTAGGAGATGACAAAGTATCATGAATTGACCACCGTTTTATTGCAGGCTGAGGCAATGTGCAATATTTCACACTCTAGAGACTCTCTTAGAGACAACTTGGACTCAGCTTACATAGAGTAACTGTAGATTACTAGTGGGAATGCATGCAGTCAGGATGGGAATTTTGTCATTTTAGGGGCAAGTCCATTTGGCCTTCACTTTTTTTTCCAGGGGCACCAAGGCCACATGACAGGGCACAAAGGCCACTGAGTAAAATGTGTTGATTTACCTTTCAGACTGAGACCATAACATCTTAATTTATAATAAGACATGGATTGTGTAGTAAAACATTTTTTAATACCAAAATCAAGTAAAAGTTACATTAGAAAGTAGTTTTTGTTAAGTAGGGTTAGGGTAAGGTGATTTTTGTGACACCTCACTGAATATTAGTGTTATTGAATATTTCTCCCAACAGAAATTCCCCAAAATTATGGCAAAGCACATTTTTTCCAAACAAAAAAAATGTAGAAAAACCAGCAGGAGACCACTGATGTGTGGAGTGATTTTGGTGACACTACACTCTGAATAATAGTGAAGTTATTGAATATTTTTTGTAGTTTCTCTTTTCGGTGTTGCACTTTGTAGACGGTCCCTGCGCCCTCGTCTCACAGCTGGCTGACCATACAGACCACAGTTAATGTCCAGACGCTCGTTTTGATGAAAATACGGTTGTAGCTTGTTGTCTTCCTTACTATGGTAGGAAAGAGCCGTCGTTTGTGTTTTAACAAGGTTTCACTTATGAGTTATTGATCTGGGAAGTTCGAATCTGTGAATATATTTCCAACTTTACCGAACTAAATCCTACCACAAAAGTCAGTTACGTATCATGTCAAAACCGACTGCGCTCGCTCGCTGTGCTGTAAGTTTCGCTCTTCTGTTTTGAGACGCTGCTGCTGTTTGAGAGGCTTTCACGTGAGATCATCATGATGATGAGGCTCCACCTGCGCGAACCGCGGACTCACTGAAGTTACTGTGGCTGTAATTAAAGGCAAGCCCGCTACGCTGACCGGGCCAGGGGCACAGAGGCCACTGTAGCCTACGATTAGTTGTTTTTTTTTCACGCTGAATCAAGGCCAACGTGCGGGGCCGCCGTGAAATTCCCACCCTGCATGCAGTCAATGCACTGTCTCTATATTGAAATGTCATCTAATCGGCCTGATTTGATCTATTTTGAGAACTCCGATCAAAACCGATAGGGGCATTATCGGCCGATTGCGATCGGTTGCCAATCGATCGGTGCATCACTAATTATTTGGCAAACCAATCTCAAATGTAAACTTCCAGTGTATCGTGCTTTAATCACCGACAGCATCAGCAACTGATTTCTAGAGTAAAGACGTGGACTCTGGACTATCTTTGGTCTTGCACACTGGTCCGGTTTTAACCCTAACCCAGCATATCTTTAAATTCAGGCTAGCCGTTCACGTCAACCTCAGAGTTAACATATTTCCAGGATGTGACAATATGTGAGAACATTGTTCTTGATCTTTTCCTGACCCTAACCAAGTGGGGTCCATGCCTAAACCTTATCAGGACTTAAGGGAAATAAAGTTTTAACATATCAGTGTTTTAGAGAAAGTTACAATGCCAACATTTATTCTGGCAGTTTGGTTTCTTGAACCTACAGAGCCAAACTGTGACTGCAGAGGCCACTTTGCTGGCAGTTTGCTCAAATCTGGTTTTAACAATCTGCTCCAAATACTGGAAGTTTTCAAGTAACCCTAAAAAATATGGGTCTACAAGGCTAGCGGCAGTTGTAACCAGAGTGTTTCAGAGTGAAAACATGTACAATGTACGCCTTAAAAATGCATCACAGCCTAGGGCAGGAAGAACTACTGCATTTTGGAGTGTCAGCAGAGAGAGGAAATATCCAGGTTTATGAACAGAGTTGATTTGCTGGTGCTTCCCTGCCACCCGGATATTTCATGGTGCAAACTTATGCTGCACATCACCTCTGCTCCCTGCCCGTCATCACGTGTCCCCTCCCTTTCCTCAGGTCCTGTCTCCATCCTGCTGATCGACAGCTGGTCTCCACCGCTGCACGTCTATCAGCTCTCCTCAGGCTGTTTCCAGGCCTCCTCCACCCAACACCCCTCATTATTGCTCGTCCCTGATGGATATTGATCGCTCTCAGTGAGCTTTGTCTGTCAGTCTAACCATCTGAATCCCTGCACCTCCTCAGCCTTATGAAATATTAACACCGACCAGCACAGGCCAATCTCACGGATCGATGCCTCTCGCTGAGTGAGGTGCTCCAAACTTTGAAGAGGGAGGATCTGGATTTTTGGCCTCCGTGAAATCGGGGTTAACCTCTGTTAAAGTCTTAAGGTAATTAATTCTTCATTCTGTTTTTGCTAGCTAGCTGCTACTGTGCTAAATTATCCCTGAAAATGCTTGGTTATGGCGTTCAAAGAGAAGAATAAATCAAGTGTCAATCAACTAAACCGGTGAAGAATAAAGGAGGAAAGGCTGAACGGGGGAAAGACAATCCTAGAAATGTTTCAAATTGGGATAAAGAGCAGGTTTTCACCTTCAGGTTCACAGAGGCTCCTTGATAAACTCTGTCTCAGAACAGGAGCTTCTGCAAAGAAAGCGTGCAGGAGAAATACGTCTCCAGCGACGGTAACAGTGCGAAGATTAGGGGCATGTTTTTGGACTGAAGCAGCAAATTAGCAGATTCTCTACAAAGCAACGGCAGCTTGCCTGGAGGCTTACAAGAAAGAAGATAGAGAAAGGATTACACAGGAGGTGAATTAAGGAAATTATAGACTCCTCTCTCTCTGTGTGTATGATTTGCAGGCAAAAACAGAGAGAGAGCGAGTGAAGGAGCCGTAAAGGAGGAAAAAACACCACAGAGGAAGCAATTTGAAATGGAAAAGAGAGAGACGGATGCTCGCTTCATATAATTGAAGGAGTGTCACGCCATAATAGATCAGCCTGATGGTCTGATAGAGCAGGAAACTTCTTCTCTGATGGATGGCTCCATGTCTACATCTTAATGGGCTCTATTGATAGAGTAGGCAAAGAAGAAGAGATCTATAAAATCTATACTTATCGGGATTGTGCAAACACCTCCTCCATCTTCTCTTTTTGCCATGTGGGGAAAAAAGGGCACAGATCCGTCTGGATCCCAGGCTTTGATTCATCATCCTGTTGAGTTGTTTTTGTTGTCGCTGTGCTGCACTCTGAGGCGCCTTCGTCATTTCTCTTCTCTTGTGGCGCTGTGATATAACATTGTTGATATCACAGCTTCCACTTTAATTGCTATTCGACAGGCTCAGGTAACAAGCGCACACTCAGACCTCTTCTCCCTTTCCCTATCATTTTCTTTCTCGTCTTCCAACCTACTTAATATTCAAGTGTCAAGCACAAACTTTAACTGCACTTACAGAACATTTTGAAAAGAGAGTGTCATGCACATTTCCATCCACTACCATTTTGTGAGTATTAATGGTTCATTGCCAGCTGTGGATAAACAGCTCCCATTGGCTGCATTACACCCTGCCTCTCTCTGTCCTTTTTAATCAAATTGTATGGTATTCTGTGCAAGTGGCAACCTTGAGATTGTCCATCAGTTTATGAAATTAAATATTTGATATCAAATTTAACGATTGACAATAACTCCATTAATTAGTATTAATGTTTTAATTATTCATGCATTCTTAGAAAAAAAAAGAGGGCCCATCTGGGGAAATCAGAAGTTTCCTCTGGCCCATTAATAATTGACTCCCCACTTTATAAAAGACACACAACACGCCACACTATGCTAACTCAGATAATCTGTGAGGCGAGTGGACAAGACATCACAGACGGCGTTGCGAGCATGACTTGTAGCGGCTGAATACAAACAAGTTAAGTTTGAGTTTGTCGTCACTTAAAACCTGTGAAACGATTCAATGAAAATCTGTCAGGGCGTCTCTACCACTGGCTGCTCTGTGGTAATCAGCTGATATTGATTCGGTGTCATATTGGCCCCCTCTAATGCCGCCTGCACTCCATTTAAGCAGGTTTCTCATACTCCCATACATAAATTGAGCCACACAGAACAAAGTGATGGATAATGTGCAAGGATTCCCAGCATCCAACACACTCTACCAGTCATTTATGTTACTGTTTCTCCTGATGCATGTTGCAGGAAACTCTCTCCACCACCACAGACTTTCCCTGTAATAAGATCCACTGCACTATTCCAGAACTACAGTATTTCTGGTGTTGTTCTCACATTTATTGCATGACATCCCCAAAGACCTCCCTCTCTCATCAAATCTGGAAACTTTTTTCATGGCTGACTGAAGGTGCCATGTGTCTAAACAGCTGCAAAGTCACTGTGAGGGCATCCTCAGAAATGAGATAAATAAATAAAAGGTGCACACATGCAGTATAACCCCAGTGTGTCCCTGCTCTGCTGACTCACTCTGGTGGTCACGATTCAGAGTAAGGCGGGAAGCTGATGTGAGGCGGGCTTGAAGAGATACTGGTTCACTCACAGAAGGAGATAGAAGAGAGGAGAGGAGAGGAGAGGTTCTCTGTTTGCATGATTATCCCACAAAATAATCTCTATTCCAAAATTGCTAATATTACATCAAAATGTTGACTGACAGTATGTTCAGCCGGCTGCCATTCAGGCACAGCAAAGCTAATCTGAGTGACGGCAACAAGCAAATGGCCCCCGATCGGAAAATGTGTACAGTTTCCTCAGCATGTTTGAGCTGCTCTCATTCAGACAGTTTAGATTGTGTGCTGAGGATTTCAGAAGTCCCCACCATCACTCGCAAGCTCTTTTCTAAGCCATGAGGCTTTTTTATTCTCTCCAGCAAAAACTGGAAAATTGTCAAATCACTCGTCTCCTTTCTTTTCCCTTCTGCAGAGCCGTTCCTTTCAGAGGCAGTGTGCTCACCTTGAATTCAGTTTTGTTAACCGAGTCGGCTGGTTTGGGTAAATACGTGGCATTAATCATCACAAATTTGAGATGATCTGAGCTTCTCAGGAAGTAACCTTTGATTATCGCTACTTTAAAAAAAAAAACAACTTTACATCACACTTTGAAAATAATTTCATTGCTCAATTTATTGAGGTTTTTGCATGAACCATGGCCACATTTTACTGAATATTTGAGCGTAAATATCTCATTTAAATTCTTCAAGCACACTAAGATGCTCATACATTTGTAGTTGATGACTCACTTCAGGAGATATGACTAGTAAGTTTTGTCGATGTTGCAGGTGGCGCCCTGCTTTGTCATCAGCTTTGAGGATTTCCATAAACCAAAACGCAAAAACGACACATCCCCACTGGGATGATCTCTCTCTCCAATGTCAGATATAACTGTATTGAGATTACACAGATTTGTAAACATTTAGTTTAATGATGTGCTACAGGCTTCTACTTTATTCCAGGGGCATGTGTGGAGGTGTGTATAAATGAATTTAAACCACAGTGTCAGGATGAGAGTGGAGTTGGTAGACTGAAAAAGCACCAGACGGCAGGACAGGAATAACAACGGATGAAGTATACTTAAGATAAACAGCTGAAACATGGCAGGATCAGGGAAACTCAACTGTTGACTCTGCAAAGAATGAAAAATAAAAAAGACTGGACTTGAATAGAAACTACATTACCAGGAGGCGCGCAGATGGTTGAGTGGTTCGAGCGCATGCCATAAACGCAGCCGACCCCGGTTCGATTCCGGCCGGAGGTCCTTTGCTGCATGTCACATCCCCCTCTCTCTCCCGTATTTCTTTTCTGTCTACTGCTTAATAAAGGTGTCTATGCCAGAAAAAATCTTTAAAAAAAGAAAAAGAAACTACAGAACCAGGGGATGAGGTGGAGGGAGGTGGAGAAACCAAGGTGAGGGTAATGTTTGGAAAAACACTTTAAGTAGTCGAGAACAAAAGACAACACGCAAACCTTCTAAAACACACACAACACAGAGATAATCTGCATAATGAAGTGTTAAATGTCTTTAGGTTTTCAAATTGAATTAACCAAGCAAAGCTGAAGCAAATGAGACCATCTTTTTTATTCTTCAGATCCTTTTTTTTTTTTTTTTTTTTTTAATTCAAGTTAATAACAAAACAACATGATCGAGCCAAAACATGCAGATGGCCCAGCTCATCCAAATCAGTTCCAGACGTATCGGGAGACCGACAAGTCCTCCGAATTTAATAACAGATACCTTGTTTGTGCCCATTTTTCTGTCTTATGAAACTTTAATAAATGATGAAAAATAAACCTGCATTTACTGTAGGCACAACGTTGTGGTTTGGGTTACAATGTCTACTTTGTTGACATTAGAAGGCCTTTGTCATTATGATTTCAATAAGAAACACATGGTTTAAAAATACTGATGTTAGCCCACAGTTGTAAACAGGTTCCAGACCTCCTTCCTACACAGAGCTTCCTGCACTTTCGAGAGCCAACGTTCCTTCCCTTCCAGTAAAACATCATGGGGCCTTATTTCAGAAAAAATAAATATGGTGGTGAATAACTACAGACAAAGAACTTTTGTGGTTCACTGATTTGGTTTAAAAGGCATTTTGCCATCTTTACGACAAGCTGCGACTTCCACCACTTGGGAGATTATCTTTTCAGTTGACAATCATATGTGGGATTCATGGCACAGCTCGACTGGAATGTGTCGTGTCTCGCCTCATGCATTTGTTTTTCCCGCCTTTCGGTTCCGTTTCCTGTTTTATTTTGGTGTCCAGCTCGACCTCTTGTTTCAGATCCCTTCCTGCCCTTGTGTGTTTTCCCTCCCCTCCCCGATGTGTATTTAGACTGTGTGCTCCTCCGTCTTCTGTGCCAGTTAATTTGTGCATTTCTCATCCTAATCTAGTGAGTCAGATCTTGTCAGGATCTATAAATTATTTGTCTCTCTGCATTGAATACTTTAAATATCTTTCCTGAAATAAGGTCCCATGGGACACGCCGAAAGGGCCGAGGGTTCGCCTCTCTACAATGTCACTGTACTTCCCCATTTGCTCCCTGCTGACCACAACAGAGTGTAAACTTAGTGACTCTCCAAAAACTATGGAAAGAAAGTTAGCTACAGGCCTATGGTTCACATGCATAACATTCCAACTAAATTCACTGCATGTAAAAACATATGGTTTGGTACCCTATAGCCTGATACAATTAGTGCTACAGGTTGGGTTTTGTGATGTCAACCAGACGTCTTTACCGCTCAAGCTTTGACGAAGACACCATTACAATGTGTCAAACTTTGCTTTCACCAACAAATTATTATTTTTGTACATAATTTGTTCCACTTCATTCGAAGAAGTTGCTGCTTTTCTTTTGTTACTGGATCTTAAAAAAAAACCCATCTTATTCATTTTTTTTCCCCTCCCAAAGCAGCCCTTTCCTGAAAAGAATCCAATTTCTGTGCTGTCACATCGCTCCACTAATGGAATAATAGAATTAGACTTAACTTTACAAGCATGCATCCACATGCGACAGCTCAGATCGGGACATTGTTATCACAAATGGGCTGTTAAGATAATCACGGATGTGGAGCCGGCAGACAGCTTATCTAATAAAGTGTCTCAAACAAGAAAATAAATTTGATTTTAATGTTGTCTTTTTTTATCTGAACACTGTCAGGTGTGAGTCCAGCCGAATGAAATGTAGACAAGGAGGAGGGCGATTGAAAGTAAAATGCTATTAAATTAAGAATCTCATCCATGAAGTGATGTTTCCTTCCATCCTCCTGTCGCCGGCTTCTTTAGACTGCATGCCTAAAAGCTGCTGCTCCCGTGTGTCAGTCATAAAACATCAGGTAACGGCACACAGTTTCAACACAACTCCAGCTCCTCAGCTAGAAGGTCAGCGTCACATTCAGCTAAGGGGAGCAAAGTGAAATGAAAGCCATTAAACATACTATAACCTTCTGTCGCTAAGCGAGAGAGGGTTGGCGTCAGTCGCTGCCAATGTGTTTATCTACCAACAGAGCGTGTGCAGAGAGCGGTGGAGCAGCTGGTACAGTGTGTGTGTGTGTGTGTGTGTGTGTGTGTGTGTGTGTGTGTGTGTGTGTGTGAGAAACAAATACAGACAGTACGGCATGTATGAGAGCTTAACCTGCACTGCTGAACATGAGCTCAGGTACACAGAATAACAGCCAATCAGGTCACTGCTGGCCGTCAGTTAAAACTCTGATAGCAGCCAGTTGTGGACGACACAGGGTCGAAACATTTACATACACATGACGGGAAAACTCATTTCAGGTCGGCACTGGGCAAGTTTACACAATCAGTCTGTAAAATCCGCAATTACACCGGCCTCACAAAGACACCACTTCCTTGAAATCAATAAGAGCTGGTCACATTGACTCCGCTAACAAACAACATGAGGGGTTGCCAAGCGAAAGGAGGGAACTGCAAAAGGATTATTGACAAGTTAAGAACATACTAATGGTCACACTGTCAAAAGTCTTATCAGGGATTTTTGTGTAATTTCAAGTCAAAAATATCTTGTTCCACTTCATGTGAGACAAAATCAACACCTTACAAGAGACCCAAGGATGCTTTACATTAGGGAGGGCACAGAAAAAAACTGAGGATCAGGAAGCAGGAGTTGTAGTTAAAAAATATGGACTGGGCGGATGACAGGGTTGGATGGATTGATGGAGGGTAGACAGAGTTAAAAGAGGTTGTGGGCTTTAGTGAACAGGTGGTACTTTATGAGTTTATAAAGGAGCAGCCTGGTGTGGGTCTTGGAAAAGAAGCCAGAGCCTGAAGACTGCAGTTCCCAGGACGGGGTATACGGGTTGAGGAGGTACATTAGGTAATGGGGGGGCCACTGTAAGGGGATGTGTAGGTCAGAGGGAGGATTTTGTAGATGATGGGGATGAAGTTGAACAAGGGTGTGGATGATGTGCTGCCATAGTTTTAGAGCGGGTGAGACCCCACACAGAACACCAGTAAAGTAGTCGAGATGGGCGGTAAGAGGAAAGTAGCATGAGAGAGTCCTAATAATGGATTGGCTGACATAGACACTGTATATCTTCTGCATTTTTTGGGTCTGGCCCGATCTTCACCTTCAAAACACAAAAGGTTTGCCATTGAGGCGCTCTTAAGACTTTATGATCGGATTACAACAAACCTGCTTTTTTTTTGGTTTACACCATATAAACCTCCTCATTCATAATTGATTTTTAGCCGAGAGGACACTGTGACCTCCTGCTGCTCAAGAGTATTTAGGTCGAGTCAGGCCAGTCAAACTTTTCAACCCAGAAACTCTGCTATAAAGCAGAAGAGATGAAGACGGATGCAGATCGATAAATATTAAAGCGTAATGTAAAATGCCAAGCCACACTGGTCAGCTGACCACACCCATCACATTTCACCGCAGTGTTTTGGCCCCTTTATTCAGGTCTTCACACTCACATTCACGCTGTATATTGACAAGTGTTGTGCTGCTGCTGCTCCTCAACCTCGTCCTCCACCTGCTTTGATTCTGCTCGCTTTTTTTTTTTCCATGCACCCTGGGGGGTCTTTATTTCTATTTGGCAGGATTGCTCTCAATGCTCCTGCTTGTTATTTCTAAGAGGATATTCTGTTGTGCCGCAGCAGGGAGCATCCGTAAGAGGTGAATAATGGCATTACCATTTGATGAGAGTGCTCCCAAAAGAAATCAAGCTTCAGGAGACGGGTTCATTCACAGATCCACCACCTTGAACCCCTCCCCTCACTGGTTTCCGAGCTAATCAGGCTATAACTCATTCACAAACTGTCCCCGTACCCATGGGTATCGCGCGTCTTCATCTAGATCGGTCAAACTCGAGATGAGGATATAGAGTTGTTTTTCACCCCAATAACTCCACATGAACTGAGCCGCTGAGTTTCCCTTGGCTCTGCTCCCAGTGGAGCTGAGACACAGTCTGGCCTACTTCTCACTTTACTGAAGGATTATTCTCTGCCAACACCGAGACAAAATTGTACAATAAGAGGCAGTGTAAGAAGGAGGAGAGAGGGGACAGAGAGGACAGTGAAGTAGAAATATAGATCCCTGTCAGAATAAATGTCAGCAATGTACGTTTCTTCAAAAGACAGATGTTGAAGTTTGGCTTTGTTTTTGTTGCAATTTTATACTTACATTTTCATGTGTATCTCTGTGCTTATGAAATAAATAAATAAACCCCTCGGTCAGGGTTTAGAATAGATAATATTCTGGCTTAAAATACCTGTTTTGGTCACCACAAACACATCTGGAAACTGTACACGGGCCGCCAGTGGTTTCACACCCAGATTTCTACGACCCATGAAATGAAACTCAAGTCTTAAAACGTGATATAACATGCATTGTAGAAATGTTGATATGGCACGTAAGTCAATGACATATACAAAAGTGAACGTTTCAGTAGTTTGCAAAAACTGCTAATGTTTTATTTTGACAGCACTTCCTCTCCAAAATGTTATTACACGCATCTGTTTGTTTTTCGTAGGAAACATAATTTGGCCCAGCTTAAAACAGTTTTTGACCGCAACTGTAAAATATTTATACTCAACTTTAACTTTGTTTCATCTGTCCTTCCTACACCATCCACTCCAAACCACGATTAAAATAAATCAAATTAATTTCCAGCTACCCAGCCCCCTCCCCCCCAAAAAAAGATTATACAAAAAAAATAAATACACATTTTCACTGTGGTGGTTATGTTAAGTCAGAGCAAGTAAGTGTCAGGAAGCAAGTCTGCCCTGACTTGTTGCATTATATAATCTATTGACACCAATTACATTTCTGTCAAAGCACATACTGTTTGGCAAAGCAAGTTAGTCGTCAGCATACATTGTAAGAGATACTGTTAGACGGACACAATGAACATGTTGCACCATATGTGAGAAATGCATTATTTTTCTTTTGGTCTCCGTAACAAACGAGATTGTGGTTGAGATGATTGATGACCTCAATCTCACATTAGCGGTTTTCTCATTGTAAATCATTCTGGAAATTTCCCACGTTTCTCACGCAGCCTTTTGTTTCCTGTCACAAGCTCGATGTGGCTCCTTGCTGTTTACCTTCCGCGTTTCAGCGGCCCCCTGAGAGCCTCACTGTGAATACATTTTCATTGTTCGGTGAAGAAATCCATCATTTTTCCTGCAGAATCCATCCTGATGGTGCACAATGTAAAATGTGAATTTACATACAGGGAAATGCCATCTTAAATGTGCATCTTCTGTTTTCGTTTTTAGTGTTTATGATAATATTGGTGATAAGAGTTGATGCTTTAACGATTTATGAATATAGTCAAATGGCTAGCAATACAGCACATGATGAAGGGCAGCACTGCAGGAATCCAGTCTGCTTCTGTTCGATCGATATTATTCTCTGGTGACGGTTATCCATGTCGCCTTAAGCTGTCATTAATGTATGAGATAGTCCTGGTGTTGTGTCAATAAAAACTGAAACGCACCGATTGAGAAGGGTTTGCGTCTCTGTGAATGAACACGTCTCTCAGAGAGCAAAAAGGGTTGGTAAATAAAAATGGATAGAGTCTAAGAGACGGAGAGCAGACATAGACTCAACAACTGAGGAGAAGAAAGGCATGCAGCTGAAGATTGATCGGGGCAGGCGGAATAAGAGAAGGAGCAGAACAAGAGGAGACGCTAATGGAAAAACGATGTGTGGTCCCACTTCCGTATCATCCATCAGTTAAGTGTGGGTTGTCTTTCCTCTTTCTTGTGTGTGTGTGTGTGTCCTTCCCAGTTCTTTAATGGACCCGGGGCTACATGGGGAGCGTGCCTGACGAAAGTTCACATTCATTAGTCATAACCTGCCACTTGGCTCTGCAACCTCTGCTACCTTCAGTTCCTGCTGTCCCAGAGCTCCCACGGACAGTGGAATACAGCCCCGTTGTATCTCACCCTCCTCACCCGTTGCACAGTACTGGCCTGGATGCATACAGCGGGAGCTTCATGTTGTATCTATCTGCAGTCCGGCTCCACTAACCTTCACCAGTTCCGCATTAACATCAACTAATCTTGTCAGAGGAGCAAATAATCAATCAAGAGCTTCAAAGTTGTTTGTACAGAAACAAGGTGCGGGGCTCAACACAAATGGCATCACCACACCCCGGATGAGAGAAAACGTGTTTGGAACAAACAGATCTTTCCTTGGACCAAAGGGATTCTTTGATATGTATATCACTTAGCACATGACAAACTGAACCGAGCGCTGACTACAACAGTGTGCATCTTCTTATGCTGTTACTATATTTACTATCACTGGCTGGCAATTCAGCTGGACGTCCACAGAACATGTGACACGTTAAAATCCGAAAGAAAAAATAACAGCAATCTGTTTAAATTGGCAGGAGGAGGGCTAGTTAGCTATTATCTGCAGCGGAGCTCTGTGTGTTTAGCTGATGGAGCTAACAGCTAACGCAGCTAATTGAGCCAACGAAGCTAAAACAGCTAAACACACAGTATGGCCGAGAGTTTCTGTCAGAGGAACAGAACTCACGCTGTAACTATATTTGCTGTCGCTGGCTACAATCTACAGAACATGTGATACATTAAAAATAAAAAATAAAATATTGCAGTTAACTCCCATCAACAAGGGAGAAAGCTTTTCTTTCCCCCGACTATTGCCTAAATGTGAACAAAGTAACCTGTGATTCAGCGGTTGAGTTCTGCCGTGTGTTTAGCAGACGAGTGTTAGATAGAGAGAGAGAAAGAGAGAGAGAGAGAGAGAGAGAGAGAGAGAGAGAGAGAGAGAGAGAGAGAGAGAGAGAGAGAGAGAGAGAGAGAGTTTAGACTGGCTTCTGGCTGCTAGTGGGCTGAAGGATCTTGTTGGTGTTCGGGCCTGACACTGACCGGAGCAGACTCTACTCAGAGGGGTCCGATTGCTTGTGAAATCCAAATTTGACTTTGACCTTGTGTTGGAGAGAAGTCAAGCAGATCTCCCAATAAATGAATACAATTAAAAGTTGAAGCAGAAAAACAGGCTGAAGAAGGTTTATAGCTGAAGATATTATAATAGTGTTTTAGAATTAATGCGCAGATCAGTAGTCGGGATCATCCTGTCTCGGCTTGGGGACGATGAGAAAGCTTTGAACGGACTGTGCTGCCTCATTATTTTGGTGTTGTGCACTTGATTGGCTGCCTCCAATGAACAGAACAGGTGTCACCACATCGGCTGAGGCAGCTCTACAGTGGATTAGCACAATAATGGCTGCAGGTGTATTTATACACCACTGCGCTCGACCTTCCGTCCAAATATTAACACGTTTCTGAATAGATTCAATTCCACTTTGTAGAACTCTCTTTCTCTTTCATTATTGTGTCTGAATGTGGGGTGTGTGGTGTGCATGTGCGTGCGTGTGTGTGTGTGTGTGAGCGCGAATGTCTGTGCACACGTTCGAGCTCGTGTCATTTGTGTACTTGCGGTCCTTTGATGTGCAGTCTTTTGTAATTTCTGCCAAAAAATTTGACAAGCGAGAGGAGGTTGCGCTACTTCTGATTACAGCCCAGAAAACGCCTGCGTCATTGTGCTGCTAACAAAACAAAATGTTAATCCCCATTACACCATGAATATCTGCAAGATTAATTAGGGATTAAACAATTTGCTCTCGGGGCAAGACCACTGTGTGAACAACAAAGAATTATGGTGCTACAAAACCCTGATAAACAACAAACTGCTCGCTTATTGAGTGTTTTTGCCCAGGCGCATTATTTACTGTGAGTCACCATCTGCATCATAAATATCTCGCGCATACAGGGCCACACAATCACACGCACATGAAAGAGATGTATTCCAGCTGACCTTTGGGTGCGATAGATGTTGAACAACCTGTGATAGATTGTAGTATTTTTAATATTTGCTTTTATGCCTCGACTACAGAGCATTGTTAGCTGCCGATCACTCCTGTGATCTCTGCCTTTAATCCCAGCTGCAAACCAAGCTTCCTTTGGGTTAATAATAAAGTTCAAACCTGTGTAAATATAGCATCAAAATAAAAAGTGAGATGACATTTTTCTGTGAAATGGGGAACAAAGTGTCTTTGATACGACTTCAGAAGAGTTTTCGGGTGGTTTTAATGTAACACTGTGAAAATATTGTGTCATAGACCCAGTTGAGATACAACAGACTCTGTATTTTCAGCAGCAGTGGAAGAAGCACTCAGATGGTTTACGTAAGATGAGCACATTTGGGTAAAATAAACCATTATAATCAGACTGTTAATACTGATGCGTCCATGTATAGCAGCTTATTTAGTCGGTGAGCTAAAGCTAGTTTTAACTTTTTCACATACAGTTCAGAAGTTACAGTGGCTCTAAAACCCTCTAAAGGGTCACAAGAGAAATCTGAAGGGGCTTTGAGAAGAAGAAAAAAACATTTTGCCAGAAAGCTTTATAACTATTTCAGACTTTTCTCCAATATTTGCCTTTCTGATGACATGTCTAATATTGGATGACTTTTAATTGAGAAAGGAAAATACTCTTTGTAGACCTCTGAAACATGACAAGGCTCCCCAGGTAGATATTGTTTCTTTATAACCGGGTCACGAGCAAAAACATTTGGAAACATTATATATTATTGGCTTGTCAAATGTTTTTTGTGTGTAAAATCTTCCTTTGCAAACTAACTAGGACCTACAGCTGTGAAGAAATGTAGAGAAACAAGTGGAAGTGGAAGAATAAAGTTGCGTTAAGAGCCAATTTTCGAGTAGTTTGTTGTACTCCACCAGCTTTGGATTTCTACAGATGGTGCAAAACACAGCGCCTGGAGGATTTAAGGGCTGTGAGGGGCATCTCTGATTGAACTGTCTTAACTAGAGGCTTCGCAGATCAAGTATAGACCAGGATTGTGTTGCTACGCTGCTGAACTATATCTCTGTTAACATTTTAGACAAGAAATAGTCATACTGTTCAGTATGTTGAGCAAAAAGTGGCTGCCATACGTTCTTGTATTGTGAAAACCGAGGCTCGAAAAAACTGCAGAACTAGTCAGTGCTGATCAAAGAGGGACCACAATCCTTTTCATTGTCTATTAGCACCAATTTCAAAAGTGTTTGTGTCCAGTTTTGTGCAAGTGCCATCCAGCCAGCAGTGAAGTACTTCTTTAAGTATACAGCATTACTTTAGTAAATGTTCTCAGGTAGTTTCCACCACTGATTTTCAGGTGAGCCTGTGCCCAGAAACATGGATATTAATTATCCTGTCCTGTGTAGTATCACTCTGTCAATCTAAAAACAGCCAGGGGAATTTACTGATGCATTTCCATACCCTCTACACACACGCACACACACACACTGTATATCCACGTGTAGCATGTATGCTACCCTATTAATGCACAGTTTATGTACTAACAGATAGCCACAACATTATTATCTGGGCTAGGATCAGAAAACTAGATTCAGCTCTAGGAGCGGAGAGTGAGACACGGAACACAGTAAGATTTTAGTGACACCATATATTATAATAGTGGAATACCAATAACATTAAATAGAATAACAATAGAAATATGGAATGCAAATACAAATGGCCATTCGAAAAAACATCAGTATGTACAATTAATTTCATCAGTAAACATCGGAGGACTCACAGTGCACATATAATTCATGAGCACCTGGTATTCCCAGGCAGTCTCCCATCCAAGTCCTAACCAGGCCCAAATGCCAAAGAACAGAGTTCAAACTCTACCGCAATGCAACGGCCCAACGGATTAGTGTCCAATGGGGAAGGGGAAAAGTCCAAGGGTTGGAAGGTGAGTGTGTGTGCTGTGTGTAGGGGCCGTTAGTGAGTTGCGAGGGGCCAAACAATTAGGAAAAGGGAGCGGCTGCCTAAAGGAGCCTCCTACCAGCCTGACCAGAGCAGTGGGGGTTCTGTTGGCTTTTCTCGAGACACAGTCTTCAGGCTTGGGGCCCAGGCTAATTCTCAGCTCGCCATCAACCTGGCCTGTATGGAAAACAGGTCCAATTAAATATCTAGTGTGCACACAACATTCAAGAAATACTACAACCAATTAACACAGGCTGCATTAAATAAATAGCAGCATCTCAAATTCAATAATTCCAATATTGTACAATATAATCACAGCATGATATATATAAATCGATATAAATCATTAACATAATATTTGTTATATCAAAATATTCATCACAGTACGTCAGTATCACCAAGACAAGCATCCAGACCAAAATGCATAGCAGTACCAGCAACTACCTGGACTGCATGTAAGTGACTAGCTTAAAGAGCTTCAGTACATTCAATTCTTGCCACAAAGATAATACACACAATCATAAAATCACGTCACACTTCTAACACTTCATGTGGCAGGACACATTCAGAGAACTAGGCATACAAGACACTTAACCGCTCCGACAATCAACAGGTAGCGGCTAGGCTAAGCCAACGCCATTCAAATGAATAGCGTTAGCGCGACTCACCAAAGTCCGTGATTAAATCAGCATACGGCTCCAATTCTGAGGTTCAGCGGCTCTGGTAGTCGGCTCCTATGTTTCAACAGTTATTGCATTTAGATCTGGAATGGCTGATGTTGAATTAAATGAACGATGATACGACGTACCTGCAGCAAACATTTCCCCTGCCTGCTCCTCTCGCTACTGCTGGCAGCAAGCCACAGCCGGGTCATGTTACCGCGACTGGTCGCGCTCTAATGACGTGACGTGATGACGTACGGTGCAATCACATGACCTCTTGCTTTATAAGGGAAAATATTATAAATAAATAAGGGTTTTCCCACCCGGGTTACACCCTCCCCCCTTTATACCATGCAACCCCTGATGCATGCTAAACATCGTAAACACGAGATTGCCCAAGGCCAGTTGCTGCAGCGGTACCAAGGGCTTCACTATAAGCATCAACAAAACCATGAAATAGCGTCTGTACGACCGAAATAAGCGGATTACCCAATGCCGCATATTGAAGGCGATTAGGAGGTTGACGCTGCCGACTAGAGCGCCTGACGGCAGGACCCAATTCAACAACTGGATCAGCTAAGTCTGGAGCTTCAACCGATATCGGAGGTGGACTGAGCAATCGCTCCCTTTGGCTGGATGATGTCTCTGCTTGGTCAGGGCGCACTGGTTCTTCAACAAGTAGATTTCCAGGAACACAGGTAAGCTGTATTCCTTCAGTTTCAGATAAGGTTTCACCAGGCTCAAGCTCCTCTTCTCCCACAGGTAGAGCAGCTTCGGACCCAGCAGAGGACTCCCCATCAGCAGATAAATACAAGGGTTCAGGAGCAGAAACCACAGGGTCCTCCAAGGACACAGGTGCAACAGCAGCCCCGGGTAAAGGCTGAGAACTGAATCCAGAAGCGGGTTCAACAGATAAACTTTGGAACTGGAATGTGTCTGGCTGGATCTGGACGTCAGGCACATTCCATCCATCTTCCTCCTCTACCAGGTCTTCAGTGTGATCAGCACTGGCTAGTTTCTGGCTCCGGGTTTGGGGACGACGTGAGGGTGTAACTGGCGCAGGATCTGGATCACCACATGCTGGCAAGAAGGAACATGGGAGAAGTAAATCTCGGTGTAGCGTACGAGTTGGTCGATCTGCCCTGTCCTCAGGCCGCACTGTATACACAGGCAGGTCTCCAGCACGTTTCACCACGACATACACATCTTGCTCCCATTTGTCCTCAAGTTTGTGCTTGCCACGAAGTCTGACATTTCGCACCAAAACGCGGTCACCTTCCTCCAGACTCGACGGAGTAACCCGCTGATCAAAGCGGGTTTTATTTCTTTCGCCAGATTTTACAGCATTCTTCGAAGCTATCTGAAAGCTCTCTTCGATTCTGGACCGCAGGTTCTCAACATACTGGGAATGAGAAGTAGACTGATGCCCCCGCACAAGCAAGCCAAAAGCCAGATCTACTGGAAGACGCGGTGAGCGGCCAAACATTAATTCGTATGGTGTAAAGCCGGTGACATCATTCCGTGTGCAGTTGTAAGCGTGCACTAACGGTTTCACGTAGTCTTTCCATCTAGCTTTCTGCTTGTGCTCCAGCGTCCCAAGCATGTTGAGCAGGGTCCGGTTGAATCTCTCAACTGGGTTCCCCCGAGGATGGTAAGGGGTTGTTCGGGCTTTTACAATCCCAGCGAGTTGGCAAAGTTCTTTAATCAACTTCGACTCGAAATCAGGCCCTTGGTCAGTGTGGAGGCGTTCCGGTATCCCATAGCACACTATAAAGTTCTCCCATAGACATTTTGCCACTGTTTTCGCCTTTTGGTTTGCTGTGGGAATGGCTATTGCAAACTTTGTAAAGTGATCGGTGAAGACAAGAATGTCTTTTGTATTACTTTGATCTGGTTCAAGTGACAGATAGTCCATGCAGAGTAACTCCAAGGGACGAGTGGTCTTAATGTTAACAAGTGGAGCTGATCTTTCTGGGAGTGTCTTGCGTCTCACACAACGGCTACAGGTCTTGATCTTGGTTTCAATATCAGCTGCCATGCGAGGCCAGAAGAACCGGGAGCGTACAAGATCTACGGTCCGCTCAATGCCCATGTGACCCATGTCATTATGCAAGCTTGCAACCACTACTGACCTCAGCTCCTCCGGTAACACCAGCTGGAACAAGACTTGTTCTCCGTCTTGCCTCCTTCGGTACAAGATGTCCTCTTGAAGCTCGAGACGGTTCAGCTCCCTCAGCAACAACACAAGGTCTGGAAGTTCTTGCCTTGCCGTTGGGGGAACCTTCTCCCCAGTCTCCATCTGGTGGATGACCTCCCTTATGACTGGATCAGCACGTTGCTCTTCTTTGAGGTCCAGGTGTGACAAAGAGGGAACAACAGGTAGGCCATGGAGGTCTTCACTAGCATAGCAGTCAGGAACGGCTTTAGCCGACAGGCTCAGGGACTCAACCAAGGCGATGGGACTCCCTGCCACACTGCTAGGCTGACTAGTGACAAGACAGCGGTGGCAGATGGCAGAAATTACATCTGGGTCGAGTTCTTCCAATTCACCAGGTGTAATGACACGCTCTGACGTAAACTTGTTGATCATGTCCCAATCTTTGGGTTCTATCAGGTCAGCAGGGTGGCTGTGAGGGCGGCGCGATAGAGCGTCAGCGTCGAGGTTTTGCTTCCCAGCTCGATATTGCAGCTTGAAAGTGTAGGTGGACAGGGCAGCAAGCCATCTGTGACTGGCGGCATCCAACTTCGCTGTTGTTAACAGGTAAGTGAGTGGGTTGTTGTCAGTCACTACCACAAAGTTGGCTCCATAGAGGTAGTCATGGAACTTTTCACACACACTCCACTTCAGCGCAAGAAATTCTAACTTATGTGCAGGATACCTCGACTCGCTTGCTGACAGACCACGGCTGGCATAAGCGATTACTCTCAGCTGACCCTCCTGTTCCTGGTATAAAGCTGCCCCGAGCCCGGTGATGCTGGCGTCAGTATGCAAAATATATTGCAGTTTTGGGTCAGCGAAGCCAAGAACTGGGGGACTGGTCAACTTCTCAATGAGCAGTTCAAATGCAAGCTGGCAAGTGGGGGTCCATCGCCCTCCAAAGGGTTGTTTTGGGTCCTGGATTCTTACTGGACTAGACCTTTTCTGGGCCTTGGAGGTGGGTGTATAGCCACGTGTCAAATCATTGAGGGGTTTTGCGATGGCAGAGTACCCTTTTATGAACCTCCGGTAATATCCAGCAAATCCTAGGAACGACTTGAGCTCCTTCAAAGTTCTTGGAATTGGGCAGGATTTTAGCACAAGGATCTTATCTGGATCAGTCTCAACTCCCTTCTCCGAAACGATGTGTCCCAGATATCTAACAGACGTCTGGAAAAATTTACATTTCTCGGGAGAGAGCTTCAGACCGTATTCTTCCAAGCGATGTAATACTCGCAGCAACCTCTGCTCATGCTCCTCTAGCGTATCTGAAAAGACAATAAGATCATCGAGGAAAACCAGAACTTCTTTCAAATGGAGATTGCCCATGCTCTTCTCCATTAACCGCTGGAATGTAGATGGAGCGTTTGTTACTCCTTGAGGCATTCTGTTGAATTCCCAAAATCCAATGGGTGTCACAAAAGCTGTCTTAGCTTTGTCCTCTTCATTCATTTCGATCTGGTAATAACCAGATTTTAAGTCAAGGACGCTGAACCATTTGGACCCGGACAAAGCGGACAGAGACTCCTCCAGGTTTGGCAGGGGGTAGGCGTCCTTAACCGTCTGTAGGTTCAGCTTCCTGTAATCAATACACAAGCGTATGTCACCGTTCTTCTTGCGGACCACGACAATTGGTGATGAAAATGATGATTCCGATTCACGAATGACACCAGCCTCCAGAAGGTCCCTTAGATGTTGTCGGACTGCTTCGATGTCTCTAGGGTGGATGGGTCTGGCTCTATGCTTGAATGGAGTTTCGTCATGCAGCTTTATATGATGCTTCACCTTGTCTGTGCATCCAAAGTCCATAGCACTAAGTGCAAAAACATCAGGAATCTTGTTGAGCTTCTCAGTGATTCTCCTCTTCCACTCTGGCGGGATAGGCGATTCCCCAAAATCCAACTTCAGAGCAGGAGAAGTTTCTGATGATGAACGTTTCATTGACACAGTGTGTGATAAGATCTGGGGTGAGACTGCAAGTTCAGCGATGGTGGAGAGAGGTGAAATGGTCACATCCTGGTCTGACTCATTGCTGAGGATGACTGGGATCTTCGGATGGGATTGGCTTGGGAGCATAACCAAAGAGTTCTTGACACACAGCCCACCTGGCATTGGTGAGGCTGGATGCTCCACAAGCACCCATTGCCTAGGAGACAGCATGCTGGTATGGATGAAGCCAGCCATGCAAATGGTACGACCAGCAGGGATGAGGATGGGAGACGTGCTGGCTAGCCTCACCACTCCATCGCTGCCCACCTGGTGCTGCTGAAGGCGGAGCTGCAGTAGTTTGAGCACTGCTTTATAGCCATGCGCAGTCGGCTGGAAGTTGGCGTATTCACTCCCCATGTACTGGTTGTAAAGTGGCTCCAGGGTGTTCATGCCAATTAACACTGGGGACTGATGGGCTCCGACATCAGGAACAACAAGCGCCAGTGTGGCGACATCCAAATCCACTCCCAGGAACTCACTGGGGAATGTGACCACCATCTCTACATATCCAAGATAAGGAACTGCTTGCCCTGCGGCTCCTTCAACTTGCAGTAAATCACACAAGGGTTTCACAGGCTGATCCGCAAAATGCTGGTTATAGAATGACACCGGGATTGTAGTGACTTGCGATCCTGTGTCCAACAGACAATCAAATTCTTCACCAGAAATTTTGAGGTTAGCGGTGCAGCGAGATCCGACCAAGCCTTTGGGTAACCAAGCTGAACCAGCGGGGGTGGTCTGGGCTACTTCATGACATTCAACATGGCTTCTCAGGTTGGGACATTGTGGGTCCACACCAGTTCCGGTTCGCCCCACAACTGGAACTGACTCTAGTTTAAAGGATGTCTTGAAGTAGGGTTTGATTTCTGCCATCTTTGCTGCTTCTCGGTGAACTGCTTCCTCTTTGCAGCGACAAGTGCAGAGTTTGGGGGATTATCACAATGGGTCTTTATATGGCCATCTTCACCACACCGATAGCAGTAGCCGGCCTTAGGGACAGAAGACGGGTTCTTTGGTGGCTTGCCCGCCCTCTGCCCCTCACCCAACTTGCGGCCAGGTGTGGACTTGAAAGCAGCGGACTGACTAGAGCTTAAGCTTGACTGGGCAGCGGTGAGGGCTACAAGCTGCTTTTGTATATCTGCCAGTTGTTGAGCGAGTTGCTGAGTGGTGTTGGTGAGTGCAGCAATCTCTCCTTTCTCTGCACTGTCGGTGTAGGCATACTGCGCATGGGTTGCAACTCTGGATCGTGATGAGCCAAGATGTTGCTTCATGCGGATGGCTTTTGCAGCTTCACGATCTTCCTCAGTTCGCAGAAGGAGCAGGAATTCAGCAAACGATGGGGGATTATATTTTCGTTGTTTTAATTGGAGTTCTGTGATGAGAGAATTGTCCCAACAGCCACGGCAGAACTGGGTCAGTAGGTGTCGACCAAAGTCTTTGTTTAAGACTCCACCTCGTTTCACAGCCTGATTCAGCGCCACCTGCAACCGTTGTAGATTGTTGGACGGCTTCTCTCCAGCATCCTGGAAAGTATCCATAAATTTGGCGTACAACTCATCGCCATCCTGCACCGTGCCATACGCCGAGTCGAGGGTCTGTAGATACACTGTTGGTTGAGTGTCGGGTCTCAGGTGCTTAACCATGTCAGCAGCAGGTGGTAACAAACTGTCAAAAATCTTGCGTGAACGCTGTAGGTCAGACATGGCAGGATCTTTCAATAACAGCTCAACTCCAGACCGCCATGTGTCATAGTCTGACTCGGTTTGGGGCCTGGGCGATCTTCCAGAGAAGGCTCTGAGACGCTGTGTGAAATGCAGACTGCTGTCGTCGTTCTTGACGATGTGCTCGACCACATAGCGCACTTCAGGTGGATCAAGGTTGGCATGTGACATGGCTGGCAAAGCAGTTCTTGAGGCGTGTTGGGCTGTGGGGGCTGGCTGGACCCTTGGCTGTGGCTTAGTGTTCTGGTCTGAACCAGCAAGACCAACTGGGGGACCAAAGGTAGCAGCAGGAAGCAGTGGGGACACCTGCAGACCGACTGTGGCAGCAGGTGGTGGTGGCTTTTCATCGTCCTCCGAAGGAGACTCATCGTCACTGGCAGTGGGATTGAGCTGGGTGACTGACTGACCAAGCAGAGACATCACCCCATTAAGGACAACCACAAAATCTTGGCCGGTCAATTTTGCGACTTTTTGTAATTCAGAAAGGTAGTTTTGAGTTTGCAACTTCCCTACCTCGTGCGCACAGACTGTAGATAAGTCCAAGATCTTGTAGGTAGTCTCAGCATCATTACACTTATATGTATATGGTAAAATTGGACGTAAGGCAGCTAACGCAGCACCTGAATTATATTCAGCCACGATCGAGTTGTGAAAAGCGGAATCGGGTTCATCAATACATTCAGATTTTAAAATAGAACCGTATTGCTGTAAAAAGTCGATTACCTCATCATCTGTTTCGGTTGTTGTCGCTTCCTTTATCAAAACTGCATTTGGAATCTTAATGCCACGTTTCTCGAATATGTCCATGTTTACACAATAAATGTATTGATAAAATGTTCAGGTCTTTCTCCGCTCCTGGCTAGCTCGCCACGTTATGTAGCATGTATGCTACCCTATTAATGCACAGTTTATGTACTAACAGATAGCCACAACATTATTATCTGGGCTAGGATCAGAAAACTAGATTCAGCTCTAGGAGCGGAGAGTGAGACACGGAACACAGTAAGATTTTAGTGACACCATATATTATAATAGTGGAATACCAATAACATTAAATAGAATAACAATAGAAATATGGAATGCAAATACAAATGGCCATTCGAAAAAACATCAGTATGTACAATTAATTTCATCAGTAAACATCGGAGGACTCACAGTGCACATATAATTCATGAGCACCTGGTATTCCCAGGCAGTCTCCCATCCAAGTCCTAACCAGGCCCAAATGCCAAAGAACAGAGTTCAAACTCTACCGCAATGCAACGGCCCAACGGATTAGTGTCCAATGGGGAAGGGGAAAAGTCCAAGGGTTGGAAGGTGAGTGTGTGTGCTGTGTGTAGGGGCCGTTAGTGAGTTGCGAGGGGCCAAACAATTAGGAAAAGGGAGCGGCTGCCTAAAGGAGCCTCCTACCAGCCTGACCAGAGCAGTGGGGGTTCTGTTGGCTTTTCTCGAGACACAGTCTTCAGGCTTGGGGCCCAGGCTAATTCTCAGCTCGCCATCAACCTGGCCTGTATGGAAAACAGGTCCAATTAAATATCTAGTGTGCACACAACATTCAAGAAATACTACAACCAATTAACACAGGCTGCATTAAATAAATAGCAGCATCTCAAATTCAATAATTCCAATATTGTACAATATAATCACAGCATGATATATATAAATCGATATAAATCATTAACATAATATTTGTTATATCAAAATATTCATCACAGTACGTCAGTATCACCAAGACAAGCATCCAGACCAAAATGCATAGCAGTACCAGCAACTACCTGGACTGCATGTAAGTGACTAGCTTAAAGAGCTTCAGTACATTCAATTCTTGCCACAAAGATAATACACACAATCATAAAATCACGTCACACTTCTAACACTTCATGTGGCAGGACACATTCAGAGAACTAGGCATACAAGACACTTAACCGCTCCGACAATCAACAGGTAGCGGCTAGGCTAAGCCAACGCCATTCAAATGAATAGCGTTAGCGCGACTCACCAAAGTCCGTGATTAAATCAGCATACGGCTCCAATTCTGAGGTTCAGCGGCTCTGGTAGTCGGCTCCTATGTTTCAACAGTTATTGCATTTAGATCTGGAATGGCTGATGTTGAATTAAATGAACGATGATACGACGTACCTGCAGCAAACATTTCCCCTGCCTGCTCCTCTCGCTACTGCTGGCAGCAAGCCACAGCCGGGTCATGTTACCGCGACTGGTCGCGCTCTAATGACGTGACGTGATGACGTACGGTGCAATCACATGACCTCTTGCTTTATAAGGGAAAATATTATAAATAAATAAGGGTTTTCCCACCCGGGTTACACACGCCTGCTTGCAAATTCCCAGACGCACCCATACAGATTGGTAGCAGTCACTTTACATTCATACAGACCGCTGGAAGTCGAAGCATTGACAGAGAAGCAGGGCCAAGAGTGTTCCTGTGACACCTGCTGTCTGACACAACCAGAGCATGACAAACACACTGATGCCTCAATAGACCCGCGTTGCTGTCAGACAGGAGTAAACAAGCGAATGAGCTTACATGGAACTCTGAAACTGGTTCAGATCAGACTCATTCGAGTGCATCTGGCTGTAAAGTTGTTCGTGTTTCTCTTTGGGCTCCGGCGCTTTTGGATATTTGGATGTGAAGTGACATACGGCAGCTCTCAGCAGCTTGTTTTCATCACTCGAACCGCAGAGTAGAAATGTGTCTCTCTCTTTAATCAATCTTTTAAATCACTGGCTGATAATGAAGGATCAACTCCCACCAACTTGACATTACTGAGAAATTATCTCACAGACACTCGTTTTTGTTTCTTCAATCTGTTCAAACACGCCAAAGACTCAATGATTCATTCACTGTGCCAGTCGCTCATTTAAAAATCATAAATACCAGATTGAATCGGTGCAGCTGTAATAGGACACTGAGGAGGATTAGTTTGGATTAGACTTGGGTGATACAGGAACTCAGTGGGGACTCAGGATGTCATTATATGCAGGCCCAGGGAATACTCCCTCCTAGAGAAGGACCGCTGCCACTTCTTCACTGCCAGCACCAGATTCTGAAGTAAATATCGGCCAGACGTCTGTCCTTGACTCCAACTACCAAGGTGTCGGTGTCTGGGGATTAATTAAGATGAAAATGTGACATGTTTTATTCTTCACCATGACAGAGATGAAATTCTCTGAATGAGCGTATAGGTGAGTCACCAGAGGCCCAAAACTACCTTCATATTCCACAAACTACACCAAGGATTCATTGAAAAGCAGCATGAATAGAAAAGTGCGATAAGAGCGATCATCCTGTCGTCTTAGAATCTGCAATTTAAACTCCCCCAATTAGCCTCTCCCCATCACCTTGATTTGATTAGCCTGCTGCTCTCTACCTGCTCTGTTATGATGAGCTCTCCTCAGATATCTGCAGGCGGCCGTGCCGTGATTAGATGTGCTTAGTCATTCTACTAAGTGACAAGCAGCGCACACATACACACACACACACACACACACACAAACCTGCATGCAGGTATATATTTTTTTTTAAGAGCACAACAATACCAGAGCACTGACAAACACACACATTGACACAATGTGTTTAAAGTGGTGATTGAGCTAACTACTGTATCATTGTTATTCATGAAGCTTCCCATAATTTCTCCTAAAATCTACTGCACACCAGACACATTTACGACCATAGTAAGAGGAAAATTCTCCTTCCTTTCTTTCTTTCTTTCCTCGCCACAAGGATGAAAATCCGTTCAGCCGTTTCCGGCGTTAAAAAAAGAAATAAGACGTTCCTACGTGATCGAATTAACAATCCCAATCTGCAGCATCTGCACAGATATTGATGCCATCAGACATCGGAGGGAAAAAGAGCAGCGGGGGGATTCATCGAGCTCTGATTCATGTTCTTGCTCACCAATGAATATCTTTGCTATGTGAAATTGCCTCATAAATATGCACTGGATCCGGTGACGAGGCATGACTGGAATTTTATGGTTCGTGTGGGGGCTCAGAAGCTCAAAGTTATAAAATAAGTCATCACCTTGTGCAGCAGGCATTTCATGTTAACAATAAACAATAGTTATTGAAGTGTGAACGGTGACATTAAATCACAAGGAATTGTGTTTATTGCCACACAGAAGGCTTTAACAAATGGCCTCTATACAATTATACTGTGGTGGAGCATAGAATAAATATCACTTAATCTATGAGAGCTGTTAATATTATTTGCAGGCATTGTATTTAAACACACCAGGAGACTCTTTTGGTCTTGAGAACCCTCAATTTCCTGTGTAAATTCTTGTGAAAAGCTTTCTGCCTACAGAGGTCTTCTTACTTTTAAAGTCACCCTGTAGACTTGAAGCTGGCGTGAGGACAGTATTAACCTGATAAACTGCACTTAAAGTAATAAACATTCCTTTTTTTTCTCCTCGCTTTGACTTGTGTCACACATTTTTGTCTCATATTTGCAACATTTGCAAGATAAAAAAGGAGCACACGCACTGCTGAGCCGGTGAGAAGAGAGCGACAACAAAAACTCTAACTTCTGGGTCTTCAAAGATTGGTGTAAGAAAAGTAATTTTCATGGAATTTGCAGTTGAAAGTTAAAAAGGAGCAGCGCGGCTGTTTAAGTAAACACACTCAGACACTTATAAGAGATCCTGGTTGCAAAGTAAATACTCTCCCAATAATCTAATATTTAGTTCTCAAAGAAAAATCTAAACTAGTTTGAAACATTTTTGCAGGATTCTTTTCCTTTCTGCAAGAAAAGATAATATTTGAAGACAACAGATGAGACTTGAGGACCGGTGCTGATGGATTTTCGGTTGAATTTATTAATCCAATCCATTACTTGTTGTAAACAGAGAACGTGTAGGACCATTAGCGGTGAAAGTATTGTATAAATGATTGACATGTGATCAATACTTTCTCCATTTAGAGACCTGATGTCCGACCTAAAAGCACTCAGTTTAATTTACTTAATTTCTGACATTTTCATGAGGTTTTCAGGTGCGAGACTGAAGTGTTATTTCTGGATTTCTCCAATACTGAGGGCAACTTTAAAGTACTCATTTATTTCATTTTACTTATCAAGGAATATGAATTCATAATTGTCATGATACATCCTGTTAAATTAAGCTGTACTAAAAAGGTCTGTTGAGTTTAATCCACCTGCAGAATGTTTGGAAAGCCAAATACATACTGGTGGCCGTTGGGCAAAGGCCAGAAAAGTCATTGAAATTATGTGTTAACCTGTTCGGGGCATAAATGTGCTCAACATTTTCTGGAAATCTGTCTACAGTACTATAATGTAACAAATGTGGAGGTGGACATTTTAGCCTGACACTGATCTCTTGAAGGAAAAACACTGGAGTAAGCAGGTGGTCCGCTCTCCCAAACCGCCGACCACATCACTGAAATCATCATCATCACCATCATCATCATCATCATCATCATCACTGGAGGATGTCTTGGCCTCTGGATTTGTTCCAGACAGGAACACTGAGGCTAGGAAAAAAAAAACAGCCACTGGGCACAGAGACCAGAAGTCATCAGACTGGTGGTCGGCAGGCAGGAAAAAGAGGGGAGAGAGTGAATTCATCTTTGTTCCAGCCCAGTTTCTCCAAACCAATGACATGTTCACATGTGTGCATATACGTAATAGGTCACATTCTATATTGACTGTCTAGAAAAACTGTCAGGTGTTTATGTCATATCGGGAGTTCAAGTTCAAGCCTGTGTTTCTACAGCAGTAAGCCTGACACCATTATTTTATATAATCTTAATAAAACCGATATTTTTAAAGAGACCTTGGGACAGTTTCCAGCCATGTTTGTGGCGCCCAAAGCAGGTTTTTAAGCCAAAACTAAATCTTTCCCAAACTCTAACCAGATAGTGTTTGTTCCTTAACCTCAGCAGACCTTAGGCACAGCGTTGTCAACAGATAAGAGGCATTGCCACATAAAGAAATGTAAAGTTTTAACATATTTGTGGTTTGCAGATACGTACATTACCAGCAAATGTTTGAATTAAGCTCCCATGTCAAGCTCCTTTTCTGGTTCCTATTTTTTATTTTGCATGTCTACTAGTAAATGTTTACCTGCTTCCATGTCCAATAAAGCACATTATTTTTCATATACTGTCCACTAGTGCAACGCCTCCAATCACCCTCGGTCTGACACTCCCCTTTTTTGGTGCCTATCTCTTTAAGAGAGCTCCGGCTGCTCTGATTGGTCAGCTATCACAGGGCTGGACGTCTCTGTAAAGGCACCTAGATCTGCTCTCTAATAAAAAAATTTAAAAAACATTTAAATTGCACTTTTCATTTTAATGAAAAGGGTAGTTGAACTTTGCCACAAGGCGGATCAGAAACTGTTTAAACAAATCATCTTTTAAAGGCTGAGGTGCGCTTGTTTTGACAGAGGCAGACAAAAGGCCTATTTAAGATCACAGGACTCATTAAACTTTGATAAAAAAAGACATTTAAATAAATCCTGCCTTTCATGGCAGACTGGTGCACAAAGATTATTTATCGCAGCACCAACTGCAAAAATAAAAAAAGAGCAACAAAGTCACAGGCTGCCGAGGAGGTCCTTTAAGGCTGTGACCCCCTGCTATGAGGGCATTGCACAACAACCGTCCTACTTAGGCTTCATCCCGCGAGCTCTCTTTCAGGGCACGTTCCAGCAGCTCCGATGAATATGGGAACAGGTATCTGTATAAACAGCTTGTTAAGTAAACAGGCCTGCAGTTCAACAGCTGCTATTGTCAGACTGGGAACCAGAGGATAATGAAAAAAGGTGCTGGAATATACACACACGGCTGTACAGTGCGCACACACAACACACACACACAAACATACGACACACACACACACACACACACACACACACACACACACACAAGCAGATGCTGGCTGACAGCTTTGAATTCAAGCTGGTGAAAAGGTGAGTCAACACCCTCCACTCTTGTCAACAGCACTGAATCTCCTCGCATCAATATGCGTGTGTGTTTGGGTGTGCGTGTCTGTGTGTGCGTGTGTTTAGACAGTTTTGACATTCAGTCGTACTCTGTATGTATAAGCTGTGTACATATGATACAGTTTTGCATTCTCCTGTCAGATAGAATAGAATACAACAGAACAGAATAGAAATTAATTAATTCATATTTGGTTTATTTGCTCATTTCAGTGTTAAAAAAAGAGCATGAAGGAAAAAAATATAGAAAAAGAGAACAGAATAGACATACGTATGAAGCTCCCAGTGTGAATAGGAAAAAGAAGGGAAAGAATTGGAGAAGAGACATTGCGAGTCGAAAACCATCTTTCTGGAAGATGACTGGCTCTCTGTCGGCGAGAGGCATCACTTCTCATCCTTATTACTCTGTAACCACTGACCCAGAATCAGCGTCCATGATCCGCCTTCATTAGATTTTGAATTAGCTATAACTGACCCTACATCGGCTCAGAGTCGGGGGGTTTGAAATTAGAAGTTAAAAAAACAAAACTCCATTCATTTCAAACTGGAGCTGTGCGTCCCAAAGCTTTGGAAACGCTGGATCGGGAGCACGATTTGCATTTTCCTCCCCCCGTCTCCTGCTTGTGGATGATTGATGACTCATCCAGAAAGACTAATGGGGAACGCAGTCCAGGGCATACATATTTCATAACAAAGCAACCTTTCGTGTAAAGGCAAATGTTGTGGATCAGAAGCTCAGCTCACCACCAAGTGTTGTTTTAACGCACAGAGGCTGATAAATGTTGGATGATTTCATCCGAAATGAGTAGAATGAGTAGTGGCAAATCAGAACAGGGACTCACTGCAGTCTGTGTTTAAAGGTCTTTAGTCAGGAGTTCGTAGACAATAATAGCCACAATATTCTTCATCTGAAAACCGCTCTGACGACCTGGGCTGTAAACATTTTTTCTAGGACAGAAATGTTCAGCTGTGACATTTTAAAACACATGTCGTCACTAAAAACCCATCTTACGAGCTTATATTCTATTTTCTCAGCTTCATTTGGTCGTGTTGTTGTTGTTGTTATCCTGCTGGATGTCGGATGTTTCCTCCAGACAGCTCCCAGTGGGTCGTTTCAGCTCGATTGCATTGGAAGAAGTCTGCTGGTCATCAGAAGTATGAATAACAGATAAATATGTCTATTATAAACCACTGGCTCACAGTGGGATTTCGTTTTATATTACAGTTATGTAAGGGCTTTAATCTATATTATATAAACTTAAAAAGACATATCACTGCTGTTGGCAGGTGGTAATTAAGACATGTAGAGTCATCATATACACCAGCTTCAGGTGTGTTATATTATAGCTGCAGTCGCTTTACAAGTGTCGTTAAAGGAACATTATGTAACTTTTCACTTTAAATTAACATCAGCCACGTAAAGTACAATCAAGTGATATACGTCTGGGCTATCAGAATATGTATACTGCAGTGACGTTTCCCTGCTTGGAATAAATAAAGTATATCTATCCATCTATCTATCTATCTATCCATCCATCTCACATAATAATAATTTTTAAAAAACGGATATTTAATCTCGCTTTTTCTCATCATCGAAATGCCGATAGAATACTTACAGAAGACATTTAATGTTTAATTTATCATTATGATTTTATTGTGCAGTCCCAAAAAAGATTCCCAAGTTCCAGGTTGGATTATTCAGCCTCTGTAGGGGCTACGATCGAACGTGGATCTGATTAACAAAGCCAAAGTTGTTCAAACATTTCTCAATGATGCACTTTGACGCTGAAATGCTACAGGATGTGAGGAAACAGTGACGCTAAAACATCTCTTGAGGCGACCGTATTGTTCTGTATAGTCAGTGATATCACACCGTATCTCTGCTGCTGTTTTACTGTTATTGACCTGAAGTAACCCTCGCTGTGCAGTAGCGACGCCTTCACAGATAGTGTGGTAACATCCATCTGCTGCCCTCTTCAGAATTTCCTCACCCATCTCCATTTCTCTCCTCTGCTCTTCTTTACGTTCCACCTCAACTCACTCTCTCCTCCTCTACGTTTCTTTTGTTTCCTCTCTGCACCTCTTCTCCACCCTCCATCAGGAGCTCATTTATCAAATCCGACAACAACAGTGGCTGCCGATGTCTTGCAATTCCTGCCGCGCCTCCGGCCTCTTTCAGCAGATATAGATTTGCACAGGCCGAGGTCCTAAAGATATTGGCACAGTCTGCAGTGAGTTCACCGACAGTGTCATTGGTGCCGGTTATCAGTTTATTCAAAATTTCCTTTTCATTGTGGAAATGCCGAAAAGTCATTTCTCTGTCGGTGAATGTGTACGGGACACGTGAAATCGATACAAGATCTAATTTCATCAAATTAACTTACATCACATAGCAGAATGTTCACTGATTATAACCGACTCTTTCACTGTGTGTTTCTGTGTGTTGGTGTTCCTTCTTTGCAGCTCAGGCCCATTTTAGAAGCAGATTGACAGGAAGGCATGATGCAGTTATGGTAAAGGTTAGATGGAGCCTTTGAGGGATTAATAAAGGGTCTATAAATTTCCTTGAGTTTGGTGTTTGTCCAAACAGCCCATCAGAAAAGCACCACAGGGGAGGGAGTCATTTTGCCCGGGTTGGTGAGTTTTGAGACTTTCTTGTGAATCCATAAACAAAAGCAAAACAGTCGTTATATATCCATGTGAGCAGTGTCAGGTACATTAAGCACAGAGGCTATCGTCCTCTCTGCATGTGCAACCAATTGAAGCTATTAACATTTCTTTGAGAAATAGCCATACTCCTTACACAGCCTGCCAGGAAGATCTCACACTGACACAACCTGAGGATCAGCTGCATGAGCTATTAAGGGTAATTTGAACTAGTACGGGCATGAAAAAATGTAATCTTGGAAGTAACTAGTAACTAAAAGCTGTCAGACAAATGTTGGATGAGTAAAAAGTACCAAACCAGCCTCTGAGATGTTGAGGAGAAGAATGTCAATCTAGCATAAAATGGACAAATCCACATAGTACAAGCACATGAACTCTGTGCAAGCTACTGGTTCAAAGTCGAACACACTTCAGTATGAGGCTAACGTTGTTCCGCTCTGTCTTCACTGTGCCGACTAGCAGTGCTGCGGAGGCTGTGTTGCATCTCCTAAAGCAGCGCGCTCATAAAAATTCACTCCGACTCCATCAGCAAGCTATGAAAATGTGATCCGCCGTAGTTAGAAGCTTGTCGCCTGTGGAAAATTTCATTTCCCAACGGAGATGAGTAAACAAAAGCTATCTCAGACAGATTCTCCTGCCAGTTCTTCGATTACAGATATGTTACATGGCCGACTTGAACCTTGGGGAAAAAGTTTCAAAATCTCCAGATTTCAGTACGTTCTCTATCTTCCAATCCCGGTCTCATCGCTTCTTCCGTACACAATCTGCATTTTTGCAGTCATGATGCTCGCCATCACATGTCCGTGGAGTTGTTCACACACTGACCGCTCTCTCCTAGACACACAGTTTTATCAAGACTGCGGGGTGGGAATGATGTCTGTGTTCAAGTAAGGTAAGGAGATTGGCTTTCCAATAGAGTCATTTACCGCTATTGTATTTTCCCCAGGTCCGGAGTAGAACAGAACAATGACATACTGCATTGATTGCCGTAGAGGAGAAACAGTATATTCTCCTTTTCAATTACACAATGAGGTCAAAGGTCGAGGTCAGCAAGATGGATGTTCACCAAAACAGGATCAGATACCCAGGTTCCACTTCCATTCATTTATCACTTCCCGATTAATTGTGATGTGAAAAGATGCCAGAGATTTGCCATTAAAGGGCCAGCAACCAGCAGTTTTTTTCCCTCCAGACCTGTCATCTAGCCGAGTGTCTTGTGTACCATTCCTGTTATAAAGCCAGCACACAGTCCTCACAAAATCCCACTGCTTGTCACAAATATATTCCTGCCACTTGTTCCTTAAACCCTCTTCTCCCGAAATGTAATAATCTGGCCTCTACTGACCAGTAGAGACATGTTGTCAGCTTTCTTCTGAAGTCAGTCCTTCGCTCGTGTCACCATCTATGGAGTGAGGCCCTTCCTGATTTGGCTACTTTACGAGTCAAGTTATCTTGATACACACACATGGACCTCCATTAATGATTATTCTCAAACATAATAACAATGTTAGTGTGTTAGAGTGTGAGGTGGCACAGATGGGTGCAATTCTTTAAAAAGGCATCGTTCACAACAATAAAAGCACTTTAAAAAGGACTTTGCATTGCTTAAATCTGAAGCACCAACAACAGCAGCAGGGCCCAAATACTGATCTCTGTGTCCGACTTTGTCTCTCAGCAGCATCACAAGAGCACAAACTTCACCTGAAGTGAAAATAAAAGGAGACTACAGTTTGTTTTGCTCCTACCTTTCTGTAGACGATCATGTTGGGGGAGTCGTCGTCTGGATCCACGCTGCTCATGGACCTCATGGACAGCAGAGGTCGGGCCGGGGTCGCCGGGGCGCCCTCCTTTGGTTCCTCGGCCCCTTCATCAGGCTCTGTTGCCTCGACAGGGCTCTGCTGCTTCTCCTCCTCCTCCTCCCTCCCCTCCTGCTGCTGCTGCTGCTGCTCCTGAGGCGCCTCAGCCATCTCTACAGTCTCCCTTTCAGCCTTCTCTTCCTGCGTCAAGTTATCCTCTCCTCCTTATCTACGCCAGTTTTTTCTCTTCCTCCCTTCTTTATGCCCGCTGTGTGCTCTCTCCTCGCTGTCTAGAAGCTGCTGTGGGGAGAGAGGGAGAGATGAATTAGACAGTACAACTCACCGCTGGGCTCCCAGCCTCCCATCTCTCTGTCTTTTTTCTTGTCTCCTGTCGGCAGGCACAGGATGGATGAAATGAAGGCATCATAAATTCTCCTAGTTTTCCCTCTTATCGCTTCTCTGCAATTCCTCCTCCTCGGCTGTCACATGAGATTGAAGTTGCCGGAGAACAGAAGATGTCATGTTTAAGTTTTGCTCGTCTTTGTCCCCGAGGCCGCTTTCTTTCCAACTCGCTCATCTAAATAATTAAGATGCGAGAGGACCATTACAGGACAAGCCTGTTTGCCTATTTCTACATGCTGATAATACAATTTGTAAACACTGGATTTACAGGAGGAAAATGAGAATGAACTTCTCTACTGAATTCTCTATTTTCTATCCTTTTGAATACAAGATAAGCCTGAAAGGGGGAAATCATGGAGCCTAACGTCCTGAACACTTTACATTCAGCCCAGCTGCCAGGATAAAACGCTGGCAGTTAATGTCTCTGTAAATTACATTTATGCACGTTGTGGGCTACGTGACATTTCTACAATACGTGTCATATCACATCACATTTTCATGACCTGCCAAGCGGGTGACCACAGTTCAAGACCGCGTTTATACATTTGTACAGGTGGCAACACTGGATATTTGAGGAGACCTCCAACAGTTTCCAGCTGTGTTTGAAGTGACCAAAACTGGTATTTTAAAAAGGTGCACTGTGTAGTTTCAAGGAAGGTTTTTATTTGACTGATTTATATAGAAACAAGCTACCTTTGTTTTCATGACTGAATAAACAAACTGAGGTTAAAGGACAACATAGTTTCATTCTGTTTTACTTTGTTTATATGTGGCGGACCCTGCCACCTTTCCAGCTGCAAAACACTGTTCTGGGGGCCTTGTTTTCCTCTAAGAATAGCTTGACATTCAGTAATGGAAAAGATAAATATTCCCGAGTTTGTATAATTACTTCATTAATATCATAAATATTACTTCTCAACAAACTACAGAGTTTGTTGAGATTTAAGCGAAAGAAGAACCTAACCAGATCATAATCACTGCGCTGTCGCAACATAGAATAGCACATTTTACATATCCATGGCGTGCAGTTTATTCTAACATTTGTGTTACAGGCTTGTGCAGGTAAACTAAGTTTTTCTTCTTTCTGCTACTGTTTCGTTACAGTGATGCGTTTAAGTATAGCCGGCAGAAACACATCATGCGTCTTCCACAGTTGTTTTGGAAATCACACACTGAAATGAGCAAAATTAACTTTTTTTTCTCTCTGCATATTCATTAATGCTGTGTTGCTTTGTTTGGAAAAAAAGAAACTGAATTGATTTAGAGTATCTACACTAAATTAAGACAAATGCACAGGGAAAGCACAAATTATTCAAATGAATTGCTCACAGTGTAGAAACAAAAACTGTAGATATGAATTAAGAGGATTAAGAAAGATTTTTTTTTTAAAAATCGTCACGGAAACACCAGTAGAATAAAAGTGTGGCTCTGTGCTGTATGCACATGCACGCACAAACACACACCGACACACACACAACACACACACACACACACACGGCATCCCATAACTCAGGCCTGGCTGCTTTTTTCTGGTTGTCTGACAGCTGTCAAAATATTGACACCTGAGGACAGATCAGCTGAGATGGATCGAGAGAAAAAGAAGAGCAAAGGAGGAAGGAGGAGGGGAATAACATGAGAGAGGAATGTAAAGTGAATAGAAGAAAATCAGGACAGTGAAAGGCAGGAAGCAGGAAGAAGAGAGGTGTAAAATGGAAAAAAACACACAAGTCGGTAAAAGAAACGGATGATGACTCCGATCTCCACCTCCTCCATCCCAACCCAAACTGGAACCTGTTCTCTCTCCATTTAGTCGATCCTTAATGGAAGAAGGAACGCTTTTATTTCCTCATCAAAGCACATTCATCTTCAGTCAGCTGGTTTCCTTACTGGCTCAAAGTGCAAAATATGGCTGTATAGGAAGTCTGAGGGGGAAAAAAAATCCTTACTTGACGGAAATGAAACGGATTATTGGCTTTTAAGTTGCAAAGGCATCTTTCTGTTGCACTTGTTTTGAACACATGGGTGAAAACATAAACCACTGGAGCCCTTTTATAGCCAAATCCAAGTTAGAGTTGACTGTACTGATTGAGATCAACAGCATTGTGATTCATACAAAAAAATCATAGTCTTTCAGTGATTTATTATTTCTGTCAACTTCTTTATCTGCAAAAACTTAGTGAGCACCTGAGGAATTATGGGTTTTGTGGTACACTTGTGATAATGAGTGAACTTGAGCCCGGTGAAGGTGGTTGAATTGTTAATAACATCCTCCTCACCACCATCTCAAATGGGGCCTTCCTTCTTGTTCACAGTAAAATCCTCAAAAGCAAAAACAGTCAAAAATGTGGAAAAGGTTCAGCTTACTTACAGCAGGTCCGATGCATCCTGTGAAATCTAAAACCTTATTAGTCGTCAGGAGAAAATTTGACAAAAGGAACTCTAGAGCACTTAACGACATGATATAGCACACACCTGCGCTTTTCCTTGCAAGTGCACATGGGAAATGCAGTACACATTTGCAGTTCCCTAGTCCAAAACACAAAAACCTAAGGATAAATTGATACAGAAAGCATTCCCTAGTAAGGGGAAAAAAGGAAAGAGAAACCCCACCATCACATTTAAGCCGACAAGATGTAAGAAGCCTAATGTATGTATAACATCAAACTCTCCTTATTCTTCTTAAGCTGCTGGGTATCCCTCACTCTGTGCTTAAATAAAAACCACGTCAGATGCAGTCTGATTATCAAATTAATTAAGGAGTACACTACATACATATATATGTATATTTATACACTCAACAGCAACTGAAATGATGAAGGTCATAAAGCACACGGCCCTCAAATTCCTATAGTGCAAGGCGAGGTTATGATTGATCATGTTACTACAAACCAATTACTGCACTGTTAAACACAGGCTCCGGGGGCCTCTGGGGCCCTGAGGCTCTGAGACTGCTTTGTTGAGTTGGAATGAAGCAGATTTCCAGCAGGCCTTGAAGTGTCAGCTGCAGGATAATTAGGACATCTGCTTTTTTTTGTTTCACTGATCCTTTTGTTTTAAAAAAAGAATATTTCACCATTCAGAGATACCACTCTGTGTAACGAACAAGTGAATATCTCTACTATTACTTTAAGCATAGGCTAGGAGCAGGGGCCAGGAAGTAATAGAGTGCAGCAGGGATGATGTATTTTTTTAGGCCAACCTTTAGGTTATTGTCGCTCCGGCTCCCTCGACAAAAAGGCCATGGGATTTTTCCATCGGCTTAGATTTTGGAAAATAACAACACACCACTTTTACGATTTTCCCAGCATAAGTATAATAGCAAGAAGCAAAATGCTAACTTTAGCAGATAAATGAACAGCATTGCGGTTGAATGACTTTAACATCACCAGTACTATGCCTCATACTACACTAAACTATAGAATTTACTATAAAATGATCTACCTGTACAGACGGACCAGTGAGTAGATGAGTCTCTGCGTGTGTGTTAGCAACCGCCTTTTTAAGAAACGTAGCACACTTTCAAATTTACTGACATATTTAATGTCATAGAAAAACTGAGAATTTTTTTAAGCTTGTGTTGACCTCAATCCTTATTTCAGACATCAAGACAAAAAGCCAAAGACACTGAATGCAAAGAAACTAATCAATTTCTGAGTTTTAGGAGACTGTACTTGGCTAGCTTAGCATAAAGACCATGAGAGAGAGCAAACAGCTATGGTAGCCTGGTCCTGTCAAAGATTCATAAAGCTCTACTGCAGTGCTAAAGCTCACAAGTTTTTTAATTTAAGGCTTTTTTAAAAAAGCACTTTTAATTTGGGGCGGCTGTAGCTCAGTGGGTAGAGCTGGTGGACCAGTGATTGAAAGGTTGCTGGTTTGAATCCCGTCTCCCCAGGGCGGAACTGACCTACATGTCAAAGTATCCTTCTTGAGCAAGATACTGAACCCCTAAATTGCTCCTGATGTGCAGTTGGCACCCTGTGGGGCAGCCTCTGCCATCAGTAAGGGTCCTGCAATGAGCTGGCAACTCATCCAGGGTGTACCCTGGCCTTTTGCCCATCGAGCAACTGGATTTGGCCCCAGTAACCCCGCAACCCCCTTGAAGAGGCGATAAAGCGGTAACATCCCCGCGACCCTGACGGAAAAGCAGAAAGAGAACGGACGGACTTTTAATTTGTTGTTGTTTTTCAATCCATTTACACAAAAAAAACTACAATTTGCAGTTTTGGAAGATATCATACAGCCAATTAACATTCAGAGAGAAAACATTTGAATCTATTAAAACTCCATATTTTCCCCCGACATTTAACTTATCTGTTAGGATTTGACAAAATAAGGTGAGGACCCAAATGCAGACACAGTGGTAGGTGGTAAGGTTTAGAAACAAAAGCTCGATCTCGACAATGGCCTTATCTGTTGGCAGAATACCTTTCAATGGAACAAATAACAGCATTTAACAAACGCCGGCAGCAGCGTTCCTTGACACCTGGGCACCCCTTTATGTTTTTTAATTTGCCGAATTTGAACTAAAACCTCAACCACTCCACCTTCTTCTGTGCTTCGTTTTGTCGTCTTGTTATTCCATGTTGTACATCGATACCTCTTTACATGAATCATAGACCACTTAAGTCTGTCTGTGATTCAGTCGTGGGTGTTAGGCCCAGGGTTGGTCTTGAACTCAACCTTCCTGATGTTTTAGTGTGTTTGTTTCTTTGTTCACTCTCTTTTCTTTTCATAGTTACGTTTGTTCGTTTTGTTTTTCTTACTTTATACACTGTCTTTCTCCTGGAGTGGCATCACCTTGTTTGTTACTGCACAATTAAACAAAAGAAAAAGGGCAAAAGAAGAAAAAGAACAAGAGCTTTTATTTTCAAAGCGGGATTCCAAAAATCAAATAGAAAAAAGTGTTTTTTTGACGAACTAATAAAACACAGGTGTACACAGAGAAAGGGCGGGAAAATGACAAACACAGGAAGTGGAAAGTAAAATATGAGGAATCTTCAAAATAAAACAGAGGAATAAGTGAGCGAAAATGTAGGACTGTGACATCATCACAGTCATCCTACACGACACCTTGTCATCATTAAAGTTTAATACACGCGACAAAATCAGCAGTGACCTTTTCGATGGCTGCACAAACTATGTGCTCCAGTTTTCAGCACTAACATCTGTAGCTGTCTGGCTGTAAACTCAAAGTAGAGCAGTGCTTGTCCCTGCATGTATGCAGAGAGTGTGTGTACATGTGTGTGTTTGCTATTGGCACAGACACTTAGCTCCATGTCAATCGGCTCTCCAGATCAATACTCTCATCAGCCAGCTGTTTGCGAGGGAACATACAAGCGGCATACGAAAGCTTGAGCCTCGGAGGGCTGCTACGCGTGAAGAAAAGGAACATCCGAACGGTGGACGAATTGAATGCGTCTTTTGAATCAATGGCTCTCAAGCTGCTGTCTTAATTATAGGAACACCATCTGGTTACAGGTATTCCAAAAGCCTAATCTGTTTCCCAGTAATGTGCAACCTCACAGTCCTGCCTGAATCACATGTTGCCCCGCTGGCCTGTGATCAATACGTCCAACATTCCGCTCTGATTTTGCATATAAATCAAACATTCATGTTGAACACGCTCAGTCTGATCAGCCTGGATTACACAGCGATTCAGTGATTCAGAGGAGCATTTCGCCTGCTCTGTTCGAGACGTTGTAGTCACCCTAACTGCTTTAAATACATTTCGGTGTGAGGTGTGGTCACCTTGAGAGGCAAAGGGAAACACTTTGAGGGAATATCTGATCTGTTCTGATGTTTTCTGATACTGGACGGTGAGTAGGACACTTCGTGATTTGTGGGGGGAATGAAACAGCACTTCCAAACAGCCTTCACGACAACTGAGGAAGAGCAGTTTTCCATAAAGGGTACTTTCTTTTTGACAGATTTAAAGATTCATGACATTTTTAGCAGTCATGTATCGTCTCCTAAACAATGATGGGAGTACATTTGCTTTTTGTACAGCACTTGAGGGTAATCTTGAGATGTTAACTTAAGTATTCCTATTCTAAACCTTCATAGTTCTACTCCAGTAAAGAATCAACAGGCCTGCTTTCTCAAAATTGTTTAACATGTCCAAATTTAGGCAATAAAGTGTATTCTATTATTTCATTCTTCATACAAAGTGCCTGCAACTCATCTGTGTGTGTGTTACTGCACTTATAGTAACCTACATTAGGGTTTGGTAAGTCAGTTAACTTACCTACATATGTTGAGGTTTAACAAAAAACCAACCCAAACGCAAGACACAGAAAGTCAAGGTAGGTCAAGGTAAATAGAAAAAAAAAAGAAGTTAAATCCCAGCAGCAGGCAGGGACAAACTCAGGAATAAAAAAAGTTTAAAAAAACGTAAATACATAAGGTGTGATTAACAACTAGAACACAGATGAGGAGTGAAAAGGACAAAGGAAAACAGGCAAAGGGAGGAAATGAAAAGCAAAACATGACTAATGAGGACAGAACTTCAAAATAAAACAGGACATTACAAAACCACAAACTCAAACCATAACAAGGTCAAATAACCTCGAATACAAATCAATCTTGACTTTGAAGACAGGGAATCTTCTCACGATCCTATGCTGGTTCAAACTACACCTTTTGTTTTCAGTGTTTTTTTTTACCCCAGTGGCAGAAATAACATACCGTGCATTTAATGTGACACGTTGAACTGATGTGGTTTTCCAGCTGCATAAATCTTAGTGAATGCGCCTGATCAGTCACAAAAATTACACTCACATCACAGTTTTAAATTAAATGTGGGGATCGGTTGTTCCTTTTCTGCAACAGAAACTTTATCACTATCCCCCCATGCATAGAGACTGCACACATCCTCATCCAGTCTCGCCCGGGGCGTAGAGGACGGGTGGTGAAGAGAAGCGAGCGTGTGTGTGTGTGTGTGTGTGTGTGTGTGTGTGTGTGTGTGTGTGTGTGTGTGTTGCACTGTGGAGGGTCCACAGGGAGAACAATGGCAGAGACTTAAGAAACAGCAAGAAGTCTGACTCCGTGTCAACTTCCTGTCATCACAGCATGCGATGCGAACAAAGAGGCTCTCAGTGTAATCAGGTTCATTTAGAATAATAATCGGAGACGGTTATAAAAAATAATAGCCATGTTTTTCTTTCATTTATCTCTTGATTTCCCAAAACTGTGTCTTGTATTTCTGAATAAAATCCTTCAGTGTAGGATTGTGAAAGATTGCCATGTTGTCCTTTGTTAATCTCCTGTGACCATACCAAGTTAAACAGGTTGGCTTTCAGGGTGAAGGATCATTGTTTTAAGTTCACTCTTACTTTGTCTTTATTCCTGTGTAATGCAGAAGAACGAAGACAAATGTCTTGACTGATGGGTTGGTCGGCTCTCACTTGCAGAGAGGGATGCTGTTTTCCGGTGGGAAGTTCCCTGAAGACTAGGTCGGGAGGGCGGTACTCAAACACAGTAGTGGTAGGCAACAAACACATGGTGCGTTGCATAATCACTGCCAGTGACAGCCAGGCGGCTCCTGCTGCCGGGGACAGGCGCTTTTGGAATTGTGACAAAGAGTTGGTAGGACAGACAGGATGACAGCTACTTTTCCACATATATAGGGCCCTATAAAATCTGTTTTATTTTTTCCCAAATTCCATTTTATTTGTTCCCAAATTCCGTTTATTCTGTTTTAACTTTTGGGAATCCCGATTTTTTTACCTTTTACTCTTATTATACTACCAAAAACAGTGTGTTTTTAATGTAAATGACTAAAATGTACACAAATTAAATAGAAATGACCTTAAATTAATTGAGGTGACAAACACATTTCCTCAATACTGTACCGTACAGTACAGTAAAGTGCATCAACATTTTGACTTCATCATGTCTTCATACAGTAGTATATTTCGTGTTTTTTTGGGTTTCATTGAATAAAAACATGGTCAGCTCTCAGGCAGATCCAGAAAAGCCTCCCAGCCCAGGCAGAGTCAGCTACGAGGGCTGTGGCTAACGGGGCTAGCTAGCTAACAGCAGCTACTGTTAGCAGCAGTTAGCAGTCACTTTGGTATCATATTCCGATAATATGAATCAGACAGGTGGCTAAATCTCACGCATTACACCTTTAATTACGATTTCTCAGGTCTGCTTCTTTGCAAAACAACAGTTCACCTTACACATAAAAGTTGTTCGGGAACTGCTCGGCTCTGTACTGAGGGGTAAATGTCAAGTTTCTCAGCTTTTTTGCCGACGAAGACGGCGCGGTGGGCAGCCGCTTCGCCATGCTTACATTGTTTTAATGGCGGAGCTCAGTCTGTGGGGAGGAGGGCGGCGGTGACTTGTTGTGCCACCCAGATCTGGATCATACGTTCCTCTTCCACACAAAAAAAGCATTTCAGTGTAATTATGTCAAATTCCGCGATATTCCGCGTTAAAAAGTAGATTCTGTTTTAATTGGCCAATTCCGCGATTCCGTCTGCAATTCCGTGATCGCGGAAATCATAGGGCCCTACATATAAGACGCTGAAGACACGGCCTGCTACAACGTTACTGTTCTTTTATCCTGTAACGTTGCTTTGTGCATTGAAGTCTGACACATTTCTCTTTATTTGATGAGTGAACGATCTGTTTAGTTGTAGGGCTGAGTGCCATCAGACCGCCATACCCCTGTCCCGCACTTCTGGCTTTTCAATTCACACATACGTCGTCTAACCTCTGTTACTACCTCCGCCTGACGGAACACAGGCTCTGGGACTTTCACACAGATGGTGAGGCAGAATATCAGCGAAAGTTGCATGCCTTCACTGGGGCTAATGTTGAGGTTGAGGTCAGGGGCCTGTGGGGGCCGATCAAGTTCTGTCACAACAAAACTTGGGAAACCATTTATTTTAAATGGGTCTCCCTTTGTGGATGTAAGGAAGTAAGTAAAGTCCTAACTGTGAGGGGAAAAAAACTAAAGTAACTAAGCCGTGGTGTTCCTCTACTTTTGAGTTTGATCAGACGGAACAAGACATGACGATCCATACATTAAACACGGCCTGACTTCATGTCACTGTACAATAACTTCATAGTAATAATCACCAGAAATATCCAATATAATATAAGTCTAGAGAGTTTAGGTTTGATCTCATCGACATGAGAACATAGACATACACTCTCTCTCTCTCTAACAGCTGTCTGTGGTCTCTCTATCCTCACAGGACCGCTCCACTCCCCAAACACACGGAGCCAGCAGCGCTGCAGCCTAATATAGACCCCCTCTGACACACACAACCACACACAGACAGACACACGCAGACACACACACACACACATTTGGGGTTCTCATTGGTCCAGTTGCAGACAGTAGCACAGCAGGTTCTCACCAAATTCCCTAACGCATAGACACAGTGAACACTGAGATATTAAACTGTACACACCACACCTCAATGTCAATGACACACACACACACAGACAGACTAACACACTAACACTTGTGGTTCTCATTGGTCCAGTTGCAGACAGATGCACAGCAGGTTCTCACGAAATTCCCAAATGCATATAGACGCAGTGAACACTGAGATGTTACACACACACACACACACACACACACACACGCACATCTTAATTGATGTACAGAAGCGCAGTGCCCTTCGAGTGTCACTTAACTTAGCGGCTGAGTGCGCGCTCCTTTCAATCACAGGTGGGATTAACAGCACGCGCGCGCGCGCGCACACACACACACACACACACACATACATACATACATACATACATACACACACACACACACACACACGCACGCACATACACACACACGTCTCCAACATACCCAGTATACAGTAGTGTAACATTCAGCAGCAGCTCTGCGCATCACTCTGAGAGCAACATCGCAGCACTGACAGTGTGGAGCGCGTTAAAGCATCTGAATTTTAACATATTCCTCTCTCTCTCTGTTTCTCCATGTATTCATTCATTCATCACCTCTCTCTCTCTCTCTCTCACACACTCTCTCTCCCTCCCTCCCTCTCTCTCTCTCTTTCTAATCCCCTCTTTCTTCGCCCCTCCATCCCTCCTCCTTACCTCCGCGCTGGCTTCTCTTCTCGCTCGGAGCTCCGGAGCCAAAAACGCGGCTTCACCGACCCACCAGAGCGCTGCACGGGGGAGAGAGGGAGGGAGAGAGACACAGAGAGTCAGAGAAGGAGAGAAAGGGAGGGAGAGAGAGAGAGAGAGAGAGAGAGAGAGGGAGAGAGAGAGAAAGAGAGAGGGAGGATGTGGGATCAGAAGCAGCTGCTGCTCTCTCTACCACTAATATGCAGTCGTTCCTGGTGTGTGTGTGTGTGTGTGTGTGTGTGTGTGTGTGTGTTGTGTGTGTGTGTGTGTGTTTGCTGTTATAGTACATGACTAACAACGCGAGGACAACTCTTTCATGTCCGTCCAGTAACAACCTGTTATTATGTTGTGCACATATTAAAGCATAAAAGTATTTGAGACAGAGTGACTCTTATCATGAGGGATCATTTTGACATTGGACCGCTCTATGAATCAGGATCAGACAGGCTGCAGCGAGAGACTGATAGACAGTAATGATAAGGAACACATTTCAATCAGTCAGTCGATCAAAATGCAATTCAAAGTGCTTTACAAGTGACATGGTACAATAAAAAAAAAAAACAGATATTGGATTTCAGAACGAATACACACCAAGAGACCAGTTAAAACAATCAGAAATATAGAATGAAGGATAATACAAGCAACCCTGATGATTGAAATGTTATTAAATAGAAATAGAATCATAATGATGACAAACTGTAAGATGTTGCTGAAACTTCACAGAATAAATAGTGATGAGAACAATAAACAAACTCATAGAATTAGTATAAACAGAAAAAAATATATAGTTCATTATTTAGTTCATGATGAATCAATCAATATCAATATTTGCTTGATGGTGTCTGTCAGCAGATTTGTGATTCACCCAGTTACCTAACTAGCATGCAAACTTGCAACTCTTCAGCATGAACTTTGGACTGTCAGGTTGTCTCTGTTGTCCTCTTTGACTGGTTCATATTCCAGCGTTACTCTTCACTTCCCAATCAGGCGATAAAAGCTGCTCCCCAAAATCTGGTAAACCATCAAAAATGCAGAATAGTGAGTCTTAGAATAGAGGGTGCCGTTGTATGCTGTACACCTTTTAGTAGAAATTTCCGTAGAGGCACCAAGGGGCTGGATGGGCGGGGCCATGGCCACCAGTTTAGCTAATATCAAAACGGCATTCTGTATCAGCCAAAATGTCTGAGAAAGGTCTATTAAAAATGGGAAAATTAGGTGGATGTGTCTAATTTAAAAACGTAACAGAGGTGACGATCTTTGGGGTCTCAAATCAAAGCTTGGTGGTCAGAAGATCAATGAATGGATAAAAGAGAGCGAGAACATTAGTTTCTGCGACTTTAAGCAAAAACTTTGCTACTTACAATCTCAGCTTTTCCAGTTTACTGACCACTCAAAGTGCTTCACAACACATTCACCCGTTCACTCACTGATGGCAGTGGCTGCCACGCAAGGTGCCGACTGCTCAACAGGAGCAATTTGCGGTTTCAGTATCTTGCTCAAAGGTGCTTCGATGTGCAGCTGGGAGGGGGCCAGAGAATGGAGCCAGTGACCTTCTGCTTGCTGGACGAGACGCTCTGGCTCCTGAGCCCCTGCCGCCTAGTCATATCCTGCAACTGTGTATAATTACATCCCGTCATGTTTTGGTCCTTGCCTCTGGTTATTTAGCGGTGGAAACGGTGCCTCCTACTGCAGGTGAGAATCATAATTTGTCTGGCAGCCCTGAGGCAAACACTGTAGCTGTCACCAAATTTATATCCTGTTAGCAAGCAGACTTTGTCAGGACTAATACTGATTTTTAATATAACCAGCCTTATCTGCCACCTCAAAGCTCCCCGCTTCTGTTCCAACACGGCCAGCATCAAACTGAGTTTAACGGAGGTCCTGTACATATTTACCCAGTGTGTGGTGGTTAAAAATGATCTGATGGATATTCAGGATTCTGCTGCTGAGGCTGGTGGTTATTTCCATCACTGTTCCATTTATGTTAATGGGTAGAAACCTTGAGATATTTTGCGACACATGTCACTGCTTTTTAATACTACAACTCATCCGTGGAAAAATCTAATCTGTACATACAAAGAGGGCGTTTCCCCCATCCAGAGCCTCAGCTCCCCCGGGGTTCCCTTCTCCATCCGACACCAGTCCGTTCTCCAACCTCCTAACCCTCTACCCACCCCCTAACGCTTAATCAATCCCTTTCACATCACAATATGTGCATGGCATGCATTACACTTCAAAATCCGCTTCAAACTTCACTGTCTTTTATTAGTGAACACAGGTATATAACAACAATCCTCCACAGCCTTCACACTTTTGTGGTTTTTGTTTCTTGAACAAAGGTTCTTTAAAACTGCGTTGAAAACACTCACAAGCTGTACGGTAAACTCTCACTCTTCTCCTCGTGCAATAAAGCCAGCAAACTCGCCCCAGCGTCCACCCCTCTTGCCTCCTCTTCGCTCGGTGTAATCTCTCCTAATTTCTCAAATTGAACAGATTCAGGTCTAACAGCGCCGAACCAGGGAGCCGCGGGCCCTGGCAGATAAGCTCTCGGCTGATGGGGACTTCTGGCCGAGCACCGAGGCAGATCAAAGCATCTGATGCAATGATGGACCGCGGGAGGAAACTGGGTGCTTACTGTAGTCAGGAGGGGCTACGCTCCCTCACTGTGTGTTGTTTACACTGATACAGGCAGTGTATTCTCACTGCTGGTGGCGGAGACTAAAAATATGTGCTGCCCTAATTCAATAGAGTATTACTGGGACAAAGGGTGAAGCGATGGCGGGCTTCAAACGCCCGTCGTCCCTCTCTTTGTCTGCTTTCATCTGCTGTTTAGTGTGCAAATGGAAGAAAAATGGACATGAATATGCTCACAAATCAATACGTGCACTTACCAGCTAACTGTCATCAAAAACAACAGTGATACTAATGGACCACTCAGGCCTGACAGATTGACACACATATACACACACACACACACACACACACACACACGGATGGAAACTATGGCCTCCACTTTGGACCAGCTGAATTATTGAGCAACAGTAAACAGGAAGAGAAGATCCCAGTGGGAAGTTTGTGTGTGTGTGTGTGTGTGTGTGTGTGTGGTTGCCCCACATTTGCTGCCCTTTTATTGCAAACACACATCCATACGGTGCGCACGGACCCTCACTGAGCTCTCGTTTCTAAACATAACTGTCCAGTGTGTAACATTTGGGGGGATTTTAGAGGCTGATGAGATGTAATCACGTTTACATAATTATGTTTCCGTGAGCGTGTAATCACCTGAAACTAAGAACTGTTGCGTTGTCAGTAAAATGAGCCTGTTACATTTACAGGGAGAGCGGGGGAGCCCTTCTGTGGAGTCGGCTAATGTAGCACCGCCATGTTTTCATATAGCAGCCGGCCTTCTCCTGTCTTTAGCGGCCCCTGTTGGGAGGGTTGAGGTGAGGGCTATTTAGTTGGTTGCACTCTGCAGCCTCACTTCAATGGCGTTGCTCCAACGGCTCTTTTGGCCGCGCTGCGTGAAAACCAAGCTGATTTGCTTGCCCATCACCAGTTTTACTTTTTTTAAGTGGGCATTTCAAATTGATGCTCAACTCATGAAACCTGAGAGAAAGAAAGTCTGTGCTCGGCTCTCAGTGCTTCTGTAGCTTCTAACCGAATCTCTTTAGTTTCTCTCTTCCTGTTTGTTACTTTCAAACATCCGCTGTGTTTCACTTTTTCATCGTGTTGTCTTGTCAGCTGTTTCAGGAGTCGTGTTTAGTTACTGCTGGTGAAACCTCAACGATTCCTGTAATTCTGCTTCATGATAAAAGCTGTTAAATGCATAATGAACAGGGGGGCTTTTACCGTGAATAAGTTATGGTGAAATTAAAAGTGTAACTGAATTAGTGGAGCCACGTTGTTAAGGGTGATTCTTTGGTAGTACTGCGGGGGTCGGGACAAGCGCGCCATTGGTTAAAGACACACCTTTAAGCAGCTAGCCCAGTTGTGGTGGAGGTTCATTGGAATTACCATCACTGATTTTCTATCTTGGTCATCACACATCACCACCCTGATTTAAAAAAAAAAAAAAAAAAAAAGCACAGAAAAGGCTCTACTTCCAATGTGAACTTAGGCAGGTTCCATTTTTGAACCGATTTCTGGTCAGCTTTTAAAGGCGAGCAATATAAAGCATCCTGAAACAACTTGTCATAAAAAATTTTTTTTAAAAAACTTGCATTAATATAGCCTATATGTCTGTCTATATACTGTACTGTAACAGAGAGCTCCTGAGAGATTATATGGGAGAAATACTTTGGGCTTGAAATATGTGACAGCATGTGGAGGAAGGTGCTGGAAATACTTCAAACATCATCTACTATATGAGCCATGTGGTGATAAAATCCAATATAGTGCATCATCTCCTCTTTTATAACTCAGACACATCTGAGTGAAGCTGTGTGGCTCGTCTCCAGAGCGAATCTGCGCAAGTTTCACACGGACATGAGTCTCAGCAATGCAAAGAACCATAGGTGAATTAATATCAGCACAAGCAAAATAGCCCAGAGATACCTCTACTCCCTGGCTTCTTCCTCCAGCTCCTCCTCTCCAGGGGGATCCTAAAGGCATTTCCAGGCCAGATGGGATATATAATCCCACCGTGTGTTGTGGGTCTGCCTCCAGGAAATCCTTCCAATTGGAAGTGCCTGAAAGCACTCCAGAGGGCATCCAGGGGGGCATCCTCATCAGACACTTAAACCATCTGACCTGGCTACTTTCAGCACAAAGGGCAGTGATTTAAAGGGACAGTTTAAAGTTCAAAGATAAATGTTTTCCCTCTCACCTGTATTGCTACTCATCCATCTCGTTCGGTTGGCCGTGAGTTTCTGAGTTTTGGAAGTATCAGCCGTACAGATGTCTGCCCTCTCTGGAATATAATAGAACTAGACGTTACTCGGCTTGTGGTGCTCAAAGCGCCAAAAATCAAAAATCATTGTGTGTTCATGTGCTGCCGGCGTTATCGCTCATCAAAAAATGTTCTTCCAACTAGCAAAGTTCACGGGATTGCCCTCTTAAGTCGGAACAACAGTCTGAGAAGATTTTGGTACACGAGTTGACTACATATGATGCCGAAACATGGCAGACGCAGGTAAACATTGGGTTCATGGTAAGAACCTTGTCATATATTGTCAATGTATCATTTCAATTGCGCTTCCTTTACACTTAAATAATGGAAACAGCTGTCAGTGTGCTGTTTAAATGCTCTGAGCGATGAAATTAACCACAGCTTCTTTTTGACGTCCATGTTGCACCCAAACTCCAACCGAAGTCGGAAAAGAGCAACTTCCTAACTTGGGAAATGGCTCCTGAATGCAGTATAAACACACTAATAAACCCCTTCTTATTCCTGGAAATGCATCTTAAATTATCCTAAGGGAAACATCTGCTGTGACCTCAAAACACCCCCCTCGAGTAACATGAGCATTAAATTCATTATAGTTCTTTATTTCCTCATGAACACAAACTTTGGGAATAGAGAAGAGCAAAAAACAAGTGCTTAGGTGGAAAAAACATCAAATCTAAAGAACTTGCATCAAATCTAAGTTTAAGTATAAGTGGCACAAGAGGGAGGAGAAAGAAGAGTAAGTGAGTCATCTGCCTACATGATCATTCATAGGCTGTTGTAGGCGCTAGGGCGGGCATAGAAGCTCATAGCTGCTCAAATCAGGATCTCAGGCATCGAGGGATATTGGCCTCTGCGTTTTGACTGGTGAGAGCATGAAAAAGCCTTATCTGCAATTGCAGTTTTCTGCCGTTTTGTCACCATTTCATCATGGAATACTGTTTTGGAATAAATATGTTACTGAAATTGGGTGGGCCGCTGACTCTTAGATAATGAAACACAGGAAAGCAAGAAAAAAAGGGCAGGAAAAAGACAAAAACAGCAAGTGTCAAGTAGAGTGTTTGCTCTGGATGGTTTTATGTTCCTCTTCACCTCTGTTGTCCACCAGATTTAAACAATTTGTGGCCACTCCATCACATTAAAAGCTGCAAAAAGCATTTTTGTGACGATGCCAGTATCAACTCTGTTAAGCACTTTTTCACGAGGCCGTCCGAGCCTTTGTTAATTGTCTAATTAGAGCTTCCTGCGATGCTTCACATCTCATAAAAACTGAGATGAAAATAGAAACAGTGGAGATGCCAAAGATGCGTGCGTGTGTGCGTGTGTGCGTTTGTGTGCGTGTGTCACGGGTGCAGTCTGCTGAATACACACAACTGTCACAGACAGTCCCACAGACTGACAGGTATTGTGTGAATCGACAGATCGCCTCAACAAGCGTAAGGGAAATGTTCGCATCTGTAACGGTGGCAAAACAACAAAGCTGTTCCTCTGAAGAACAAAACACTCCCTCCTCGGCCTCCTTGATAAGAGCTAAGAGCTGCATGGAGACATGAAGGCGTTGTGTGGGCTGCTGGAGAGTGTTGGATAGAAGCATCGAGGGTCCGTACGTGACACCGGAGGAAGAAAAAGTGGAGAGACAGCCACACGCTTCTGGCGAACAGACGTTTCGGTCTTTGTTTTTTTATGGTCACATGGCAGCAGAGGTGAGACGATGCTGCAGCTGTGTGCAGAGCTTTGTTTTTTTAATCATTCTGATGACTTATTGATGCACGTTGCGAGTTGCTTTGAGGCCGTCCATCTCGGCAGGTTCGGCTCGTTGACACAACATGTGTTTTCATCAGCAAATTCCTGTGCGCATTTTGAATCATCACATGCGAGAACATCGACGTAAATGTCCAAATTGGAAGAAAAAAAAGGTTAGATGTTAGATGGCATCAACAGAAAAAAAGTTCTGAGCTGGCGAACGTTTAACCCACTGTTTCAGCTCAGGCTTAAAAAAGTGGCAAAATAAAACCCGTAATCGCTGCAAACCCGACACGATGCAACCTTTCCTCGAGCAAAGACATGAAACAATCGGAGATGTTTCATTTCTGTCATGTTTTCTGCGCGGCCATCGTTGCGCCATCTCCTTCCACAGTGGATCAATGGCTGTCTGGCTGGAGAACTGGCGCCACCTTGTGCACATCAAGATAAACCGACCCTCAGTCTCATCACTGTTGTGGACGTCAAAAGCATTTGTTCGCATTTTCTTTTGCAGATTTTCTCGAAATCTGTGCCACATTTGGATAGAACCCTAGCTACTGACTGGGGAACAGAAGTCAGAGGTTGGCTCTTTCTACTCGGTGGCTATAAGTCTGATCCGCTCCAGCTCTCGAAGGACATTTCTGAACAGGCGAAAGCAGAAAAGTTGTATTTGTGTGTGGAAGGGTTTATTCTAAAGTAGTGCTACCAGCTAGAGGTCAAAGGTTACCCAACATTTGTGCTGACGTCACGGCACAAAGAAAAGGCAGCTGAAAACCAGACACTCTTATGCTGGATGGAATGCAACGACCAATTAAAATTGTGCTTTGCTCCATCGTCTGACAACCGTCGCCATCGAGTGGCTGTGACTCATAAAGTACAGTGGGTTGTCCGCGTGATGACAGGAAAATTGAACAGCGCGTTGAATGAAAGTGCTTGACACTATAAATGAAGGCAATTATATGTTAAAGCTACACAATTCAATATTCATGTATCAACTATGAATAAATGATGGGTGCCGTATGAAAAGGGGTGAACACACTGACCATTATCACCTTCCTCTGCGGCTCTCTTCAGTTCTGTGGAGCGTTTCGATGTCTTATCTTTTGTTCAGTCTCACTTTCTCCTCTGCATTTTCCTTTTTTCATATTGTTTAAAGAGGTCTGATAAACCAACTGCACGCTACCTGCTAAAATACCAAATGGCGGAAACAACACAGTCAGCAGACAGATGAGTATTTTGCAGAAAGAACACCAGGCATTTCTTTTCCAGAGCTGATACAGACGAGAGGAGAGGTTCCACTTGTACGTGCCTGGTCGCCTGATACATCTGGTTACACAGTTTGTTTGTAAAATAGTCATATATTTGCGGATACAAATGTGACCGTGAACTGCCAACTTTCGATCCCTCCGACTTGGCTGAACCAGTATAAGACTTTGTCTTTAGCTGCAGCTAAAAACAGCAAAAAATGCACTAAAATGTGGGAACTTTTTTATACTTTTGGTATTTTTCACACTGGTGCAGCTTTATTGTTTTCATGAGGAAAGTTTATGGGTTTCTTCCTCTTCCTCTTTTTCCCCCTACCTGGATCCCCCCCTGAACCTCACAGATACTGAATGTCAGCCTCATTTATAAACCTGCTGTTGCAGATTTAGCTCTTAACAAATGAACTCTTACAAGCACAAAAACACATCAGGCTCCAGCGCCCTGTGATCACACTCCAATTTAGCTATGGTACACTTCTCTCTGTAGCGAATCCTTGAAAGGAACCCCAGGTGACTCAGCCCCCACATTTTCCACCTGAACCAGAGATGACTAATCCGTGGCCTCCTCCGCATTGCATCCCCCCCTCCTCTGCGCTGGCGCTGCAGTCACTGGCGCGCTGGCCTCAAACGGCCCTGAACAACAACAACAACCGACTGAAGCAACCCAGGTCAATTGACCAACAGGTGTCTTTCTATCAGCTGCACTGTTTCGTACAGAGATTAGTTTCGACGGTATTCTAAAGCACTTGAACGCCATTAAATCCTCATTTTACTTGAACTGTGAAAGCGTTTAGTCCAGGGGGAGCTGTGCAGGGAGTTATTGATGCCTCACAGAAAGCCAATCAGATTATCTAGTCCACAATCCTGCGTCTGTTGGTGATCGGAAAGCCTTTGGACAGGACTGAATTATTACGTCACACAGAATAGATATAACCTTGAATCTTTGAACCTTGGGTCTTTTTAAGTGAAATTCCTGGTGATTATAGACCTGGGGTCTGTATTTACGGGGCGCCAAATCGCATAAAATGACAATTTCTACATAATGTTGCTTTAAAATGTTTACTGTGAGGGAAATTCTCATAGCTATGTGGTTGCAGAGTATGGATGGATGTATTCATGTAATGTATATGGTATGATGTGCCGTGAAAATGAACCTTTAGGATCTTAAGTTAAGGAGTTCATCCTGCAGGAAGGCTGGCAAAGCCTCTTCAGTGTATAAGTGTTTTGACTTTAGGTTGACGTAAGAAACACAACAATGTTTGAAGTGTACAAGAAGTTTATGTGTATCATGAGATGGATGTGGAGATGACTGGAACAGTTTTGTGCATGAGATCGTTTGTAATCGTTGGACTATTACTACTGAGAGTATTGTTTTTTATTATAACAAAGGATGGGGAGAGACTGCCTCTCTTCAGTCATCATCCATGCGCTGCTGATGTGTGACTCTTGCTTGCGAGCAATAAAAAGCTTCTTGGAAAGAAATATTGTGTCAAACGTGGTGTTTTGATCAACTCACATCTGCACTAGACAAGCAACTGATTTTCTGTTGCCGCGACAATACTAAACAGTCTGAACAGCCTTATTTCTATGTCAAATCACACTTAATCTCACAACCTAGAAATGCTTGGTAAGCAGCAGTGGTGGACTGATTCAGGCGGAGCGTTTCATCCACGGAGGTTTTGTTTCTGTCCGCCGTTCAGTAACAGTGCGATCCATCTGTGAAGTTTAGAGGATCTATATTTTATGTTATCTAGAAGAAGAAGAAAAAGCTGAATTATGCGACTATCATTCTCAGCCATCTCTCCCAGCAGTGCTGACCAGCTGCAGTGTGATGAGGGCAGGAGAAACCCCAGGCGAGGTGGTTTCTGCTCCGGCTGCGAGAGCCGTTAAAGTGCAATCAGGTGAATCAGTACAAAAGGGGAACAATCGGAGCTCGAGGCGGACACAGTCCAAATCTCAAATCTCAGACCTCGACCCTCTCCTCACCCTAGCTACTCACTGCCAGATACAATCACACAGCAGCTCTGCAGGAGGACGTAATTCCACTTCCACTCCGAGTTATTATGAGAGGGACAGAGAGGAGCGCATTATGACAACTGAGCAGAAAACGTTGTATTTTTTAATTGAGGTTTTTTTTAACCCTCATGCAAGTATTGATACATCTTGTGTTTTTTAACTTTCATTTTGGCTGTATTGATGAAATTTGCACTCGTTCTTTTTCTTTTAAACTTCAACCACAGCTCATTTGATATAGCTATAATACACTGTGTATATTACAGACCGACTGTTGTATATGTTATGTACCATTAAAACCCATTAAAACTATTTTTTTCAACCCCCCGTCATTACAGCAAAAAAAATCATGTCAAAAAATGAAATATATACATAAAATATACGTACATTTTTTTTTTTGTTATCCCTCTGGAGTATTAAATAGTGAAAAAGTTAATGTATGATTATTAAAAACACTACTTTTAAATTGCAAAATTAATGAGATGGTATCATAGAAAAGGTTGCAGCTAAAATACAGCTGAAAATGACACTTTGTTGGATCTATGGTCACCATGGATATCAGCCAAGTCAAAAACAAAAACAGTCGACTCATCTAATTTTTTCTCTTCCTTGAATCATTTTTAAATATATAACATTATTTACATGTATATACTGCATTAAAATTACATTTATATGTCATGTCTATACATAGGTGTATATTTCAGGCCTATTCAACTTCTGCTATTTTGGAAGAGCCAAATTTGGAAAAAGTAAAGTGCCAAGGGGCCGGACTTTTACCTCGTCTGACCGTGTAAAAACAAGTCACATTTTATTTTTTCTTTGTTTTATTTCTGTTTACAGTTGACAATTGGCTTGTTGTACCAAATTCCCTCTGCTTAAACGGTTTGGGCGAACCTTTTTCTTTTTTTTTTTACAAAATAAGACCACGTTTGTGCTAAGAAGCAGACAAAGGGACTTAAAAAAAAAAAAAAGACTTAAAAAAAAATCTGTTTTTAGTTCTTGTATACCCTTTACTTCCAGCAAATGTTCATCCTATTAGTAAAAATACAAATCTTAATCTCATCATGCCTTTCTCAAAATCAATATGGTGAGTATTTTCTTGCAAAAAAGAAGAAGCCATCTTGAATCTGTTAAATAAAACATCCCTACTTACTGCACTTCTCTGGTTATCTGCGAGAGGTTAGTTAACAGGTGCCATGTTGTATACAAGGGGTTTTTCAATAAATAACTGATGATTTTTTTTTATCTCAAAAACTAGTTTCTCAAATATCTATATACATATATAGATATAACATATATACAAATTTTGAGCTAGTGTCGAGAGAGATTAAGAGATCAAATTGATTCAAAGGGAAAAGCAGAAACACAAACAACAGCACCACAAGTCGATACGGCATTTATTTATTTCAGAAACTTTAATACTGTGATCACTGCAAATGTCTTTTTCATACCTTTACATTTTACAAAGACAATGGATCCGGGATGTAAACAGTATCTTTAATCCTGTTAAAACTTGGTCCTATTTGAAACGGTGTGCTTAATCTCCAGTCAGAGCTGATCGCTTCGCTGTTCAGTTTGTTCTTCCAACACAGCTGTGTGAGCTTTGTGAAGCCTTCCTGCCCCGCTGCAATCACTGACCTCGCAAGCACGCTGTGTTCGCCTTAGAAAACCAACATCCCTGCAGTACAAACAACATGCACCCGCTTCTCGTCTGATCAGTGACGCTTAAGGAAAAGAGGGGTGAAGCGAATAAAGTGGAGCACCTTCCTCTGTTTGTCAGGAACCACACTGGCAGGAAAACTACGGAGCAACATCTAGACAAGATTGCACAGGAGTGGATCTCCTTTCCCCTTCTTATCCGAAAACCTGTAAACACAATCTTTTTTTTTTTTTTATCTTATAAAACACTGTGCAAAGGTTCTTAAAAATAAAAGATATTACAAAATGGAACATTTGAACATCTGAACATTTCCAATGTCCTTCTGAAAAGCACCAGAAAACAAAAGCCGAGGAAAGAAAGAAACTCTCTGCACAGTAAAACAACTCAACATTCACACCGGAGTAACTGGACTTTGTGTTTGTGTGTGTGTGTGTGTGAATCAGGTTGATAACTGTATCTAACATCCAACTCTATGCACACTTTTAAAGATGCGAGCAAAAACATCTGCACTGCACAGCTTGTCATTTTGGCCATACTTCATTTGAAATACAAAAAACTAGAGCACTTTCCATGTACAATAAAACATTAGTCATGATTTAAGCATCGACAAACAATTTACAGTCAAAACTTCCTGGATCGTGGAATGTTTTCTGCCTCCAAGATTCATATTTTGTGTATATTCTGCGGACTTCACATTATTGGATGAATACTAGACTGCTTTTTTTTTTTCAAACTGGCCAAGGTTTTAAAGGATGAGTTCACCCGAAAGTTAAAATTGAGTCATTATCTGCTCACTCTCATACTGATGGAGAGTCAAGTAAAGTTTGGTAGTCCTCAAACACATTTCTGGAGCATCACAGCAAAGCAGCATTGACAGCATTCTCATGGACAATGGATATATATGGGAACTTGGAATACTGAACTTAAAATGGCGCCATAAAGCTCATCTGCTTAATCCAAGTCAACGGAGGCCTTCGAACCCAAATTGTGAAAAACTTCACTACAGCTGCTAAACTAAAAGCACAAAATAACGTCTTTTCAATTAAATTGAGAATTCGAAAATATGCTCTTTACACTTTTATTTTTTAAAACAAAAACTTCACTTTAGTTGCTAGGCTTAAAGTGGTGGCACATGTGGAGAAATTGGAAGAGAAGAAAAAAAAGCTAACAATCAAATTAATTTTAACCGTTTTCATTTTCCTTACAAAGTGTACAAAAAGAACAATTAGACTCACTTACCAGTGAAAACCAGATCAACTCAAAAACTAAAGATGCACAAGACCAACCGTCCTCACTGGATTATTCACACAAAATTATTGTATCTGTATTAACACGATAGCAATATCTCACTTTTTAGTATCACAGTCATCATGAATATCTTGATATCAGAAATGTTCTGTGAACTAGGACACTTCGCCTGACTTTCCACCTGCATGAAGGTGAGTAAGTAGGTAACGACTGCATTTTAATTTTTGGGTGAACTTCTCCTTTAAACTGCTAAAAAAAACAAACCAAATCATCTCACCAAGAACACTTCAGCTGATTGACTGCTCACTGTGTGCTGTTACCGTCCATACAGACTGACGAGAGATTCTTAAAACAGAACCGAAACCTGTACATCTTCTATGTTAAGAGGCAACTCATCTCACTGCAAGACTGCAGAGCTGAATGTCTGATATAGTAAACATCACATTTATTTAGGCTTGTTTAGATTCTCTTTACATTCACACCGGGTGCCGTTTTGTGCAGTACACTGCAGGGTTTTATGGCGTAATTTTTAAGATGCAAATTCTGCTTGAAGAGATTCAAAAACTGGGAGTGTTTTTTCATCAATAGAACAGGGAAATTAAGGCTTACATCACGTACAGACGACCTGAAGTGATCCCGATACTCTTGTAGTCATGACTGCTTTGTGGCTCCCACTTGTGTCGTGATTAGCGTTGATATTCGGGTGAATTTTTCTTCCAATAAACTTTTTTTTTTACGAGGGGCCAGCTGCACTGAGAGATATATACTGCATGAAACTGAATGCAAAAGGCACGCACACAGACAAATCTTCAAGCACTTCTTCACACACTCTTGTCCCTGCATTTGGAGGCCAGCCAGCCTGATTGTGTTTAGTAGAAGTATTCATACAGACAAGAGAGAAAGGCTGAAGCAGCAGATTTCCCAGCACAAACACAACTGTGGGTATGAATAAGCATAAGTATGTAAGGTGAATGTGTGTGTGTGTGTGTGTGTGTCTGTCTATGTCTCAGGATGAAGAAGAGCCTTTCCCCTTTCATGCGTTCCCCCAGGTGCTGTTTCAAAAGGCACGTCCCTGCTCTGCCTGGGAGTAAATGACCAAAATAAGTGACGAGTGTAGGCACGGCTGGATAGACTGATGTACATTCATACGATGACAATACACACACACACACACACACACACACACACACTTGGTGCTGCAGCTCCCTCCCATCGTGGGTTTTTAAATCTAATCTTTTTGTCAGATTACTTTCTCAAAAAGATCCTCTCATCCCCAACAAACACTGAACCTGAGGAAAAACTACAGATGTTCAAAGTTAACACACGTATTCACCCACATACATACACCTAAAGTCTGCTTCCTTTATCAAAATAAAATCAACCTTTTGATTGTCTCTCAGAGCTGGCTTGTAATTTTCCTTCCTGTGTTCTATGTTTTGCGTGGCTTCTCCCGGTCGATGTCTGGCTGATTGCTGAAGAGGAAAAATACAGAGTGACTGGCAGCACATTTAATAATTATGACATTTTCCACTGGTCACCACTAGAGGGCACTGTAAGCAACACGAAAGCAGGCTCGGGCACCACAAAATACAACATAATACAGAATAAAAAGCATATAGTCAGGCTTTAGCCAGAATTAAGAAAGAAAGCCATTTAAATAATATAGCTAGTGACCTTTTTCTTGAGGAACTAAACACTGATGTCAGTTGTACTGTATGAATAGAACAACTTATTTATTGGAATTATAATACAAGGAAATAAATTAACCTGGGGGGAAAAATCCTTCACTTTTCCCTTCCCAAAAAAATGTCTGTCATTTATCATCAGCTGGCTCTGTGTTCCCAACAGTGGACTGGTAAGCGGAGTCCTCCCTTTCTCCTCTCCCAAAGCAAGATGTTCAATGCTTTTACAGCGGATGGAATCAGACGGAGGACTGGCGTCTTCTCCATTTAACTTTCTTTTCCCACGTCTTTCCAGAGCAAAAACTCTCCCTTTTTTGGTGAGAGACCGGCGTCCTGACTTCTTCCTATTGCTTTTAAGACACATACAATTGGGATGGACCAAAGCACTCTGGATTATCAGTCATGTTTTATGGCACCACATGCCAATGGCTTATAAATATACTCCTTTGTCAGGTGTTGGTTTGTGCTGTAGCGACAGGATGCTGTAATCCAGATCTGAGTGACACAGAGGAGAAGAAATGGAAAAAAACTAAAACAAAAAAACTGTACAAATCCAAGTTTCCTTCCAGTTCAGAGGCAGATCGACTTGCTTCAACGTCTGTAAGCAGAAACTAAATTTCTTCACTCTCCATTTACATGCGAAGGAAATGTGAACCCCCCTCTTGTGTCCGGTGTTGTGGTGGCTTCAGATTCCTTCTTAGTTTGTGTGCGTACCTATCTGATTTTGTGTGGCATTTTCAGAGACGTGGATGTCTCTGCTACCACCTGCTGTGGTCGCTGTGATTTGGCACCTTTCAGAGAAGCTGGGCAACATTGGAGGAAAGTATTTGAAACAGAGGATTATAAAGGCAAAATTCAAGGCCAGATATCTACGGAACGCTGTCCTTAAAAAGACGAAAGGCGGGGGAAGAGGCAAAACTAGCTTCTCTTCAGAAAGAGCTTCCTCTTTGTTGGCAATTTTTGCGAAAAAAGATATTGGCCCAGCAAGATGAGCGAAAGATTGATTCAGAAAATCTCTCATGGTCCCGTTGGAGAGTAGAGGTCAGTCCTTCATAATCTGATAAACGACACCCAATTTTCTTGAGTCTCATCCTGAGAAGATCATCTGAGGGTCTGTGGGGACTGGTCGCGATATTTGAAGCCAATAGAAGATGTTCGGAGGGTTCAACAACAAGCCTTTCATGTCGATCCCCCCGCCTCTCCGTCCAGACTGTGTGTACTTATGTGTGTGTGCGTGCGAGTTGAAAGTGTGCAGGTCAGTTCATGTCGATGGTGTTGAAGACCCATTCGGTAAACTTCTTGAGCTTGGCAGCCGAGGTTTGGGACTCCTCCTGCAGCCTCTGGTTGTCCTCCCACAGCCTCTTGATCTGAGCCTGAAGTCTTACCTTCTCCTCACGCTCCTGTAAAGAGAAAAGGACGGATTGAATTAATAAATTAAACCAGTTAATGAGCATTTTACTTTGGCAGGAAAAAAATGGAATGAGTGTCTTATAATTATAAGATCAAATTCACTAAACAGCCTTACTCTCTGTATAAATATGATCAACTCTGTGTTTGGTTTATACACAAACATCTCAGCCCTGCAGACAGTGAGTCACAACTTAACAGGACTAAATGGCTTTGTGGGTACATTTTAACAGTTGACATTTTGAATCTGCCAAAAGCACTAGCTGGGTGCATGAGCACTAGTATCTAGACAGATAAAAAGAAACAACAACACTCAGACTGTAGAGAGTTTAGCTTGGAGCTGTCAATCAGCTGCAAACTGATTGCTACTGGCTTGAGGGTTGTTGGGGCATATTAGTTTTCCTGGTGTCACATTTTTTTCTCCTGCTACTTTAAAAATAAGAACTGCAGACAGCTTTACACTCCCCAGTATTTCACAGGCAGCAGAGAATTTACTAGGAATTGCGTAAGAAATAAATCTCAGCCAGACCGCAGCATTTTTGTGGGTGAAAACTCTTCACTTTTTAAAAGGTCAGACTCGTTAACAGGCCTGCAAATAGCAGCTCAACACTACAACTCTTAAAAGTGACAGTACATCAGCAGAGTAGCTTTAACCCTCCTGTTGGAGCAATGGAGCAAAACTGATCATGTTTTCAGAAGAAGAATTTGATGTGAATATCGCTACAACTCTGCCTGTTGACATGCAGGTGTTGTGGACAAGTTGCTGTGTTTTCCTACGGGTCTTTGAAGGTACCAGAGGAGCACCTTTGGTTTGTCTGATTTATTTATTTGTTCTCACATCTTACATTCCTCACACTCTTTATATTACATCTATACTTCTGATATTACTAGACTATTTCTCTCAGTTATTTACTTAAATTTAATAAAAATCCCAAATTTGTCATGGCCTAGGAGCTGAGTTATGGGAATATGGATCCCAAACTAGTGGCATAATGGTGTGAGGAATGTTTTTGGTAAGCAAACTGAGAAAATGTACTCTCATCTTAACATCACTAGCTAGCTAATTCCTCCACCAGCATCTTTTGTTTATCAAACTGATTTGAGTATAGAAGATACTTTTAGGAGCAGATGAACATCATTTTTGAGCTTTTTGCCTGGGAACACAGGGGATGTAACTTTAATGTAAACTGGACAGGAGTGTAAGAGTGGATGGAAACCATCTGAGTCAAATGATTCTAATGAGTTAGAAGTGACGCAAAGGAGTAAAAAAATAGTAGTTTGAGTGACTCCAGTGAAATCTGAGTCAGCAGTTAACAGAGCGGAAACAAAACAACAGTGACAGCTCTCCACTGCTGACTGTGTGTTTTCTATTGAAGACAAAATATTTTATTTACATCCACTATATGCAAATTAACTAAAGCCTTTCATTTTTCATCCCTCCTGGCACTTGAATAGAGAAAACCGGAGCCAGAAAATTGTCTTTCAGCACAACAAAGAATCTAGGATGTAACCCACACATTGCAGTAGGCAATTTGAGGGTGGATGAAGGGTGAAGCCATTCCCTTGTTAGTAAAATAACAAAAATATGTCTCCCTTGAGAAACTGCCATTCCTCTCCATTGCCCTGAGGTCACTAATAGGTGGGACACAGTCTGGGTCCAGACCAAGATGCCATAAATTACCATTAAACTTAAATGCAGTATTTATATTTAACTGCCTTTACAGCACTGGTTTAATGGCCCAGGAAACTCGCAGACTAAATCCCTGTAAATCTTCTGATGTGATCTACTCAGACAATCAAATCTGTGGATAACAAGCATTGTGACTCAAGTCAGAGTCAGACAGATGCACACACAGACACAAGAGAAGGGACAAGACAAGAGAGAACAGTAGAGAAAGCCAACAATGATCAAGTTCCTAAACAAGAATGGACTTAGTCCTATGGGCAGTTCAAAATCAGTATGTCTCATTTATGAAACTGTGGTGATTATTAAAATTCAGATTGTGAAGTGCCACTACTAGACAAATGACAGAGAATCTTTTGAACAAGCATACCCATTCAAAGACAATATATGTTCCAGACCTCTTCTCTATGTGGATGTGTTTGAATTAAATTTTTTTTTGACAAATTCACATGACGCCTACTGTTTACTGTTTACTCTCCCACCTTCTTCAGATCCTCCTGGAGCATCTTCACCATGGCCTCCAGCTTAGTTACCTTCCTCTCAAGCCCTATGTGACCCTCACTGTGAAAAAGAAACAAACGAAAATTACATTTAGTTATATTCGACCTCAAAACTCGGTGCAGAACCTTGAGAGAGCATAGTTTATACTGTGTGGCCTCGACCGCACTACCCCTAGTCTTACTGCTCAATATGTACAGTCTGCACAACATGTGTTCTCTGTGCCTGTGAATGGGTTTATGTTTACTTCAGATTTAGAGTCAGAATCTGAATCTGGTTTATTGCTCAGTAGGTTTTCTCATACAAAAAATTAGTCTGGTGGGGTTTTTTGTGCATAATGTTGAGCATAGTAAGTAAAACACATAAAGAAAGATAAAATGTGGGTTTTGCAAGTCAGGAAGCATAAATGGAAAATAGACTTGTACATGCCATAGTAAATTATATTAAAAAGTAACAAGCATAACATTGTCACTGGCCTCATGCAGCTTTCTACTGTTGCCTGTTTGTGGCATGTTTGTGATGTCAAATGCAACACACAAGGCAGAAAGAAAGAAACGTTTACAGATAATGAAAGTCAGGAGGAGTCAATTGCCCATATTGCTTATGGACCAAAGAGCATGCATGTATAATAAAAATTAAAGTTAAAAAAACCCTCAGCAAACATTAATTGATTAACAGTCTTATATAGCATTAGTTAACTATGAAAAGCTTTACAGATGAGGTGGGGAACTATATTTTTCTTTACAAAGTAAAGCATCAGTCTTACTTTTACTTTTTCCCTTGTGGTTGCAAAAAAGATCAAGTCCTGAGGCCACTTGTGTTCCCTGCATATTTCTTGTGTGAGAGCCTTTTCTGGCCATGAATCACATTCTCTGTCAGACATTAATAGTGTATGATGTGTAGAAAAAAAGTATTAAAGTGTACAGGCGTACGGTGTTACCTCGATGAAGGCCGTGACAGTGGAACGGGCTGCAGCTCTATGTGTGGTTGCTGGGGACTGGAGGCACCGCTGCTTCGGTGGTTTGCATCTCCAAAGACAAAACTTCTTTGGACTGGAAGAAGAGAGACATGGAAATGGACTGACACAACCTTCATGCAGATTTGATTCTATTTTTACCTTTATTTCAGGGGTCATAACACTCTTAAAGTCAAGCACTTATTTTAGCCAAGATAAACCACATAAAAGGAGAGACATGCGCAAATATTGGAATCTGATTATACCATAATGTGTGTTTCTTTCAGTCTCAAAGGTATTAGCAACGTCCACCAGGTGTGTCCACTCCAGGTTGTCCCTGTCTGAAGATGGAAGAGGCATCAGCTCCGGAGGAAGGGGCCCACGATGACGCTCGACCAAATCCACCAATGATGTGTCAGATGCCGAAAGATCACCTACGAGTTTGTTAATTAAGTTTGAGAAAAAAAAATTAGAAGAAAAAAGTGAATGTAAAATGAATCTCCAACACTGTTACTATAACTTTTATGCATTTTAAAGCAAAAGGGCAGAGATACACTTGTGGAACTTGAGCCAAATCTACTAACATGACTCACTGTGAATGTACCTCCCTGTTCACTAAAATGATGACACAATATACAGAACCATGGCTACAAAATTAAAGTAGATAAATAGATAAAAACACCTAAAAACATTACTATCGATCTTACCGTGGAGCTTGACTCCCAGCTTATAGGAGGGTCGCCGGAGGGGAACACCACGTGTGGTTGGTGAGCGTGGGAGGGTGGAGCAGCTGAAGAGAACATCAGCGCCGAGTGCCGGTTCAGCCACTGTGTCGCTCAGGCAAGGAAGACGCTGGCCACGATAGATACTCTCATCTGACAGGGTACGATGGAGGGAGCGACGGTGGCTGGGAGGCTGGCCTGTTGGAGATTTTTGTCCGTGCTGCGTAAGTGGGCAGAAGTGATAAAGAAGTGTTCATGTAAATATCGCTAAAACACAGGATCTGCATGCACATGTTATATTAATCAATAGCCCTATTCACACTGCCGTTTGCATGCGGGGATCCTGCGCCAATTCTCCGCACCCTCCTATGTGTGAAAGTTTCAGATGCGGAGAGGGGGGAAATTTTGCTCCGGCGCTGATCCGCCTCTGGAGGCAGTATCAGGGCTGCATTATTGGTGAGCTGTCCCAGTATGAACGGATAACCTGGAGGCGCGGAGCGAGGGCGTGTCGGTCTGACTAGTCTGATAACTACACAGGTCCCTCACTCAACTTAATACAGAGAAATGTCCCACAAAACTTCGTTACAGGACCAAACAAAAGTAACGTAGTAACTGTAACTATCGTTGGCAACTTATACGAGGAAAACACATACCACAGCTGTACGTGGAGAAGTGTCTGTCTTCCCTCCTGTTCTACCGACTCTTCCTCACATTTCTTCCCGAAAACCAGTGTCTGTCACCGACAAACAACTTTAACTCACCGAGTGTTTGTGATGAAAATGAATCACCGCGATCGTCAGCCCTCCAGACCGAGACTTCAGGGAACTTTCCCCCAGAAAACAGCCTCTGTCCCCGCAAGTGAGTCAGACAGCGACCTGTTTACTGATGGTGATTATGTAATTTAGCGCGAAAAGCGTAACTTTGTCACTTTCCAGGATGTTTGGTGGGTCAGGATCTCAATCACTACACATTATAACAGCATCCATATGATTAAAAAACTGTCCACGGGTTTAGATTGACAGGGGGGACACCGGGAAACACCGACGTCATCAACATGACGTGTACCGTCCCGCCTCTTTAGGAGCCGCAGTGCCGGCTTTCTGTGCGAATTACACAGCGGTACGGCGGAGATGCTTCGCTCTGTGTGAATCACCATCGGTGGAGAATTGGCGAACCACCGCTCCGGAGATAATGCGGAGACGCTGTGTAAAAAGGGCTAGTGTCTGTATAGAGACCAGGAACATCAGCACTTCCAAATGTGGGAAAATCTCTCCAGGCTACATCTAGTTCAGCCTGGAAATATCTAGTTTGGCGAACTGACAGGTAGCAATAATGTCTATGGCAACCTAAAGTTGTACACTATGAGTGGGGAAACAAAATTATCCAAAACATAATGTACCCATCATCCTGCTTAAAAGTTGTCCACTGCTAACAAATGACAAGAAACCATTTGTGTGTTACTGTTGTTTCAGGTGCATGCTCATTACTCAAACCAACATCGCTGCCCAAATGCTGCATTTTACATGTCCACACAGAAACATGGAGCATTTAGTGTATTTAAAAAATAGGCACATCAGAAGGTGTGTCCAAAAACTTTTAAATAATAGTCAGTTCTGTAAAATATCTGTATAAATGCAGACAAGGCCTAAGTTGCTTAGAGCAATTTAAGACTTACTTAGACTTTTGACTTACCATTTGCCAGATTTTTTTATGCATTAATTACAAATACATGTTTTCATTTATTGCCTGAGGATGCACATTCAGAGGGTTTTGTGTCGAGAGCAGAATACTAATTATTTGTTTTAGCCTTGTCCAACCAGGCTCTAGCTAGTAAGCTCTAAATGATGATAGCAGTATTGCATAATCTGTTACTGAAATATTCACTGAAATCTAAAAGCTGTCAAAACCTTGCCAGCAGCAGTGGCAAGGTTTCTATATTCTTCTGACTAGATTGACAGACATGCCTGCAGATGTACCTTTTCCTTATGTCTGCGTGGTGGTGGAGGGCTGTCTGGGGTGCTGTGTCTCTTCACATCTTCCTCTATAGTAGATTTGGCATGAGGCTGGGGCGAGTGCATGTCCCGAAGGGAGGGCCTGGCTGCTGGGGTTGGCGCAACCTCCACTCCCCCTTCTCCTGGTGACTTCCTAAAAAAAAAACCACACACAGACAGACAGATATTAAAGAACCACAATCATGAGATAAATCACGCTTGCCGCTCTATTAATGCACTATAATGTAATAACAACACTGGTTGGTGATAAAAATCTGTGGTCATTCAGCTTCCACAATACAGCCTTTCATTGACATGTTGCATTCAGTTAATGATCGCTGTTAAACCTTTAGTGTAATATCTTCTTCAACCACAAGGGGGTAATCAAGTAATACACATATTATTACAACCAAAAGGCATTAATAGAGAAGTAGAGTGGGTGGACAAGTATTGGGATCAACTCCTGTCTTTATACAGCAGCTCTACAATAAATACAATCATGATAAAGCTAGTAAAGCTCTTTTTCTGAGACACCCCAATATATAAACTGAATGATACAAAAATCTTTTAAAGGAAGCAATAACTATCAGTCAGTCTGACTGGAATGATCCGTTTTATCAGTGATCTTAGGAAAGCAACACAGTACATAAAATGAGCAGGCAAAAACTAGGTCGGAACATTTTGTTTAACTATATCTCAAAATGTTACAATTAAGACTGAAATTCCAAGAAAAAACAGGAAAATGTTTGCCAACTTCACATATCTCAGAAATGTAATTTAACCGCCAGTTGCCTGATAAGGAAGTAACTGTATTAGCGTGACGTCACAGTAATTCAGTCAATGGGTTTACTGCTGGAAAACCCCCCCAACCAGCACCAGCCAGGAACAAATCACTGGAGAAAATGAATGTTTAGATGACATAGTGTTGGAGGGCCTATGGCACCATACATCTTAAAGGATGTGTGTAACTATAAGCAGTTTAAATACACCGTTGGACCTGGAACCACAATGACAGAGCAACTTTTGTTTCTCCTAATCCTTACTTGCGTGTGTCTCCAAAGTCGACAGAATTGATGGTGGAACCGGGCTTCCTCCAGCCAATCAGGTACTTGGACTGAGCTCCCTGGCGGGGGTAGAAGCTCTTGGGCCCAGGGGATGCCGAAGACTGGGATGAAGGGGAGGTGGCTGAAGAGGAGGACTCCTCTCTTGGGGAGCTGTGGCCTGAATGCCTGGCGCTGATGGAGGGAGGAGAAGCAGAGGGATTACTCCTCTGGAATCGCACTGATGTAAGATATACACAAATTGCAGGATAATCAACCATTTTAAGGCAATGACAGGATTTTTGGAGTGTTTAGAGAATGTCAATTTAAGAAATCCAATTTGTTCAAGCATAAATAAGTAAATATAAATCTGTAACATTCTAATCATCTAGGAATTTCTAGGGTGGACATACATTACCACGTTATAGATGGAACATTTTTTATCAAAGTATAACCTGTGGTCAAGTCAACCTTGGCAAACTAATTTCAGAGGCCCCTCTCACCCCCCCGCTGCCACTACGCCAGAATACAAATGTGCCCTAAACGCTGGACAGATGATACCCAGGTCATGAACTGTAACTCTATCTGAACGGGTGAATTAAGGCTCGCTCAAACAGGAAGAGAGAGACACTGGAATTATCTCAGCTCCAGACACGAGAGTTCAGCTGTGAAAAGTCAGACACGTGTTCCAAATTTCCTGGGGCCTAATGTGGAAAGATAAGAGGGAGTTAAAATTACTCCCGTGCTTCGTTTCCTGGAAAGACTTATTGAGAGGGAGGTGGTCTAGTGTGTGTTCTTCTTGGGTGAAAAAAAAAATCAGCTTGAGTGAAATGGAAACATGCTGCACAGATCAGGCAAATACTGCAATGACTACACAGGATAAAGTGGGAGAGGTCAGACCTGAAATCAAAAGTAAAACTGGTTAAAGCTGTCAGATGCAACTTTTCTTGAGATTTAAAAAAAAGATGTTGCTTTATTCATTATAAATCTGTGCTGATGGAAATGCTTTCACAGCTGTTTTCACTTTGTTTTCCATGTTTTTCAGCATAATTTAGGTTGTATGCTATTGGTTGCGTGGCTTTTGGTCAACTGCTTGTCAAGGTGACAAAATAAATAAATATTCCTTTAAAGCATCTCACTGATTGTGTTTGCCTTTTGCTGCAGATGCCGATTCCCTCAACCTCAGGCAAAATTGTGTTTATTTCAGGGTAAACAGCTCTTTCAGATGAATGAGAAGTGTTTCTTGCAAGAACTTGGTAATGTTTGAGTTTGTTAAGATACACACAATGTGTTTTGGTGAGAATCAGTGACTGTAATCCAGACTTTTTTTTTTTTAACTCCACTGGATAGAGAGCAAATAGGGATCAATGTGTTGATTTCGGGCCAGATAGCGTAACAGATTATTGGTAATTGCGGAGGACATTTGGAATTTGATTTTAAAAATTAAATTCTTGGGGCGACCAAAGGACAAAAAAACCCTTCACATCAGACTGCAAAGCAAATCCAGGTATTGGCTTTGTGTGGAGTTTCCGGTTCCTTATGCGCACATTTGTGCATGTCTGATCACGGACTAATTCGTGATGGGTTACCAATCACAATAGTGTTGTGGGCGTGAGACTTAGTGAGACCAGAGAGTGGTGATGACAAATAAAGGGAGGCAGCTGTATCGGAGCCAAAGTAGGACATAACATAAATTCATTTACATGTTGAGCAACTGAACATACACAACACAGATACTTTAAATCAGTAAAATGCTGATTATTGGATCCAATGATTGGTCTATCCACAATACAAAGCAGCAGTTCCAAACCTTTTTGTTTTGGAATCCTGAATAGCCAAGCAATACCAACCCATAACCACTCATCTCTGGCCAGTAATATTTTTAGAACGTGACCAGTGACTATGGTTTTATAATATTTTTATAGATTCCTTTAGATCTCAATCATTTTTCTTTTTCGATTAGTCAGGATAATAAAAACGCAGAAATGTTTCCTGTTAAGTGTACTCCAATGTGTACAATGTAACCACAAAAACATACAAACAGACCTTGAGTGCGATCCAGCTTCACTCAGACTGTACGTGCTGCTGTCTCTAACAAGGAGATGAGTAGGTGGGGTCCGGCCTGTTCCGTCCATACTCCTTTCTCCTGGAGGTCCTGGGGACTCAGCGGCAGCAGGTGATCTCTCCAGCATCCTGCGGCCTCCCTCGGTGGGGCTATGCCATGGAGATACTGACCGCTCCCTGCTCTCTCTGCCTCCACTGGGAGCCAATAGGGAGGTGGTGCTGCCATGATGAGAATGGGGGTGAGAGTGGTGAGAGGCTCCATAAGAGCTTGTGTCAATGCCGCTGTCGGCCGAGGCCCCCTGGAGGTAGCCACCTCCTCCCAGGCCATTGGGCTCAGTTTCACCCTGGTCACCACTGGAGCCTCCACCCGCTCCCATTTCGTACCATTTATCGCTGTCGCTGTGGCCCCCGCTGGAAGCTGTGCTGGATAGAGTATTACTGCTCGAGTGTCCGGAGTAAGGTCCGTCAGACTGCCAGAAGAAACAGGAAGTGGAAGAGCAAGAGGATATGACAGAGGGAGGTTTCCATGTTAGTTAAAACATCGGTGTTTCACAGATAGTCATTTGGCAATGAAAACATCAGTGAATGAACATTACAGAATGCATTTTAAACCTCATACGAACAGAGGTTCAGAAAAAGCGAACAAACAACTCTGTCTGTCTGTGTAAGTAAACAGTGTAAGAAAGATGTACAGTCTGACCTGGCTGCCCTTCTTCGGTGAGATGTGGATGACCTGCTCCTGCCTCTGGATGCGGGGAGCTCCTGAGTAACCTGGACCAGACTTGGAGACTGGGGCCTCTGCAAGAAACATTCCAAAGAAAACAGCTTGGGTAAGTGACAAACACATGCACAAACCCTGCGGGACAAACAAATGATTTGCTGATGAGAACAGAGAACTTGTTCTCCTCTCCGCTCACTTGTGTGTATTTTGCTACTACAGCACTCATGCTTCCAGGAGGCCCATAGCGCTGACATTGTTTTCATTCTGCATCTGCAGTGTCCATGAACAGAAACACAGATCATTTGTCATCAAACGCAACGTACATCAAACAGAAATGTGTCCCCAGACAGTCCCTGCTGGCTTTGTTTGTTCTGGGCAAGCTGTGCCACATGAGGGAATGTGTGTATGTGGCCTGAAGCAAAACTCTGGGTATAAATGGGACTGTTGTGTAATTGTCTAGATGTTATGCAACATGATACCCAGAGCGGGCAGCTAATGACCACAGCACCATGAGAGGGAGAGTTAAGGGAGGTATCATAACATCTGCTGGGGTGGATCTGGTAATGTAGTGAATGCCTCTATATCTAACTTAGAATATTCATTACGCTGCAGCCCATAGGGCTCTGTGCACTAATTAGAGATGGTTGCACGTGTGCATGCCTGCTTCTGTGAGTGCATGTACATATATAGGCTATATGTGTGTATGATATTGTTTTGTTTCTCAAGAGTTTTTATAGATGTGATTGGACAACTAAATGTCTTGTTTTGACACGTGACAAGCCAAAAGCACGATTTCCGATCACCTTGGTTAAATGTGTGCCCTCCTGTGGGCCTTCCTGAACTAGAAACACTTTTAGGGTAGTTAATATTGCTGTGCATCCCATTAGCTTCCACAGAGTAGTCGCCAAACTACCTAGAGTCCTTAAAAACAATAATTACAAGAAATCAAAACAAGGAGTCTTGTGTATTGCTCCATTGAAAATTGTACATGGGAAGAAAAGTCATGACAAACAGAAAATTATCTGCATCTCACCACCCAATTCATGAATTAATCATAAACCTGCCACAAAAAACCTGTTACAAACGAAAATGGAGTATATGCGATTCAAAATGGAGGAAGCAACAGGAAAACTCGATGCAATAATTACTGGAATGCAACACCCTATATAGGCTACATCAATGGCTATGGTAATGTGATGTTTCAGTGTGTGACTGGAACTGAATAACACAAGCTAAGAGAAAGAGCGAGTATCCTGCCCTCTGCATGGCTCGTGTTATTTCTGGACAGAGCACAGCCACATCATCATTGCTGAACGGGTCAAGGGGGTAAAAATGGGAGGAAGAGGAAAAGGACAGAACACTAAACCACAGAAACGGCGAAGTAGCCTGTGAAGGGCCGGACACTTGGCCGACACAGGGCGAGCTGGCCCGGCCTGCATTGTTCCACCCTGACCAATAAAGACATAAGTGCTATAAACAACCACAAAATGAGAGACTAGGTCCTTTCTCTGTGATTGTGGCAAGCAGAACAGGTTGAGGGCACGGCTGAAATGTAGGCTGGTCAACAATCAACCAGAGCAACATTCTGCTGGGAATCGAAGGAGCAGCAGAGGAGCATGTGGTCTTTGTGAATCTTAGAGGCCAAGTGGTAAACAAGAAGAAAACTTCCAAAAACAGTGCACGAGACAATTATCGTAATTAAATGAAAGCCAATGTACAAGAGGATAAAAAGATGAATGAGAGGCAAACATAAGTGCCCGCAGAGAGTGAGGAACTAACTGTAGGAAGGGAGGGAAGGAAGGAAGAAAAGGCACACAAAGAGAAGGTTGGCCAACTATGTCAAGAGGAAAGAAAGGAATTTCTCCTCTTTTTCTCTCTCCTTTATTAAACCTTAGACTACCAGAATAGAGTGAAAAGTGACATGAAAAAGTGAAATATTTGTTGGCAGAGACATTAAGATGTTCTCGGTTAAGGCAAAATAATTCACGGCCTGCAGAAGAGGAGGAAGAGGAGGGCATGGGAATGCTGTTTATAGACAGTGTGGATGCTATCAGAGTTCGTATCTCAGCTCTTGAAGGAGCAGTGGCAAAAACCTGGCATGAACAGATGAGGAAATCTATACAATACACACACATATCTGCCATTTCAAAGCATTTAGCAAAGCGGATAAATATGGATGATTATTCTCCTGTGCTGTCGCCTCCTCCCACGCTTTTCAACAGTCAAGTGCCCTCACATTCCTTCCATATGAAAACATACAGTACATTTACATTGCAGGAAACATTAGAATCTACTATGAGTATTAAGCCGCTGCACCTTCACTGTATTAAATCAATTATTTCTCTACAAGATATAGGCTGTGTTTTAACTGCATAGTGTATGCCAGAAAGGTTTGAAAACAAACAATTACATTTTCGATTCAGCATCAATTTTCATAAACTGCTAATAATTCATTTATCTCTCTAGAGAGAGAGAGAGAGAGAGAGAGAGAGAGAGAGAGAGAGAGAGAGAGAGAGAGAGAGAGACAGAGAGAGAGAGAGAGAGAGAGATAAATGAATTATTAGCAGTTTATGAAAATTGGTGCTGAATCGAAAATGTAATTGTTTGTTTTAGTTTAGTAGCTCCGCAAGTGCAAGTGCAGGGTAGCTGGCTCATGGGCTGGCTGAATGCCTCTCTGGTCAGCATACACACCTCTCTTATCCCACAGTCTCACAAGTCACCTCAACAAATGCAGCAGATGACTTGAGCAACAATTCTGTCTACTCTATTGTATTTATTCTGTTTATTTTCAATTATTAACGTCAAGCGCTTCTTTGCGTAAACTGAAAGATAACGTACACAGCCAGAAACAAAACCTCCTCCTGGATCTTCTCATTTGCAGTTGCCCTCTCAGCTCAACAGCCTCCTCTTCTGCATCTCGTTAAAGTATGACGACAGCGCACCTTTAATCTTAAAGGGACTCTATGTAACAATTTGCAGCAATTTACATCTGTAAATCACTTTTTTATTAGCTATATATGAGAGGTTTGTAACATGACACAAAAAATGAAACCTGTCCCTGTCTCCCTCGGCTGCCTATACAAGCCTGTGGACTATTTGTTTGAGTTGTTTAACACTGGTGGACTGTGGATTGCCTCATCTCAAGGCCTCTGTCCACTATGCTAACAGAGAGCAACTTTTTTAAAACAAAATTTAACTTCAAACAATGGCCTCTATTGGGTTTCTTTTTTTTCCCTTAAGGTGACTGGTAATGTCATCAACACAGTGGTGTGATGCAAGTAAGGTTTGCTTGAGTATCATTCAGTATCAACAGTCTGCTGATAACGGCATACTTAACTGTTTATTCAATAGGCAGCGAGCAGTATATGCAGTTGGCAGGACAACTACTGAAGTACATTAACATGTGATTTCGTACACAGTCATATTCACCTGTTGACCCTCGTTCACCACTTCCCCCTTCCTCCATTCTTGACCAATTGGGAGTGGACTTCCCACTGGAGCTGCCCTCTCCGACCACCTCTCGTCTCTCCCCAGACATCGGCGAGTGACGATTGCTTACAAACCTGGTGAACAAGCACACAAGCATGAAATCAGAACACTGAACATAATTTATTTTTATTTTTTTTACCCCCAATCAGCTAAATGTGTTTCTCCACTGATTTAAAATGCAGAGCTAGAATGGATGGAATGACAGATTTTGAAACACAATACATTTTCCCACAGGCAGTAGTGGGTGGAAGTAAAAAAAAAAAGGAAAATGTTCAAATAAAGACCTTCTGTCAAAAGCATTATCATAGACAGAGACACTGAGATGCAATCGTTTCATTCTCCTACACTAACGTCAGACACTGTTACAACTGTCAAATGAATCCAATCTTAAGCCAACTTTTGCTATTTTAGGATAAAACTAAATATGAATTTGATAACTTCACTTTAGCTTGCTGGATATGAATAAATCATCAGCTTCCTAAATGTAAAATGTGTTCCAAGATAAGTGAAGTTATTGTCTCAAATTGCTTTCTAAAGATAAAACTGAGACAGTTAACAGTTAAAAGACAACATGATCTATCAATAACAGCTGCATAAAAAACATGAAAAATGTGGCTAACGGCTGAATAACTGGCTGAGATTTGCTGCTCTTCATACGCTTCTCTGATTTGATGCATCATCATTTGCCTTAAAAATACCCTGTCATCTATACACAATCTCTCCCCCCCTCTTCCTTACTGCTCAGGCATGGACTTCTGTCTCCAGTGAGCAGAGCTTCCAGAGGCGTCACTGGAACAAGACAGGTTGCTGGGAGAGCTGCGATTGTGAGGGGAACGACCCAATGCCAGGGAGGAGGCCAGGCTATAGCTCTCACTGCCTGGAGACATCCTGGTAAACGAACAAACATATATGCACACACAGGAACTGTAAGAATTTACGGCTATGTGGAAATTGAGGAACTAAAGGAAGATGAAAGAAACACAGCAAGTCATTGTAGGAACAAAATGTTCTAGGTTGTTCCTTCAGAGGAAATTCCATTGATTGCTGCGTTGCAGGCATGCCGGATGAAAAAAATACATGAATACTTAAAAGCTTCTGCTTAAAAATCAGCTACACACTCAACAGCTGTCCTTTAGGTGCTTTGTTGACACAGTAGCTTGCAGAAAACAAAAAAAATAACTCAAGCAAATACTACAATACTGTATACTCCCTCCAACATGAATATTACATTCTAAAAATCCATATCTATAAATCCAAAAAGCTCTAACCTTTTGGTGTCTAGGGGCCGGCCATCGCTGCTGACACTGCGTGGGATGACTGCGCCCCTCTCTAGCCTCTCAGCTGACAGGGTCTTCCCCACTGAACTACCCAGGCTGATGGCCCGGTTGGGCGTGTGGGGCTGTGGCGAGGCAGTCAGTGATTGCTGAGGGCTGCTGGACGTCCTCTGCCACTTGTTGTTGTTACTGCGGAAGGGGAACTTGTACTCGAAGGAGCCACTATCGCTGCTGCTACCCTTGTAATCTGACACAGGCATCCGATAGAGCTCTGAACAGCCCCTACGAACGGGAGGAAGGAAATTTTGTTTGAGAATCAAGTGTTGTCTATGTCAGCAAATGTTCACATGACTTTTTTTTTTTTTTTTTTTTTTGCAGGGATTAATAAGGTTGGAAATAAAAAGTGACAAATCTTAAGGATCACATGCAGTAGTATTTTATCTGGTGTCGTAAAGTTCCCATGAATTGGCGAGTGGAGTATATTTGCCTCAGCATAGTTCATGTTTCCTGTAAGATCAGGCAGCTATGGAGGGACTTGTCGCTGATACTGATTAGCAGCCGTTAGCTACAGATCAATTTCTTAACAAAGCTCAAGGGATCTTAACATCTTCAAATAACCTAAGCACTGTAACTGGCCTCCATTGCTTGCATAGACAGTATACTGCCTTGGCCTGGAGGTGTTCATTGAGTAGTTGCCAGTTAGCAGTTAGCAGTATTTAGCAAGTAAAGCTATCTGCCCAGAGTATTTCTATATGCTAGAGTTACATAGAAAGACTTAAGTGATAAAATCTTCAAAAAGACTTAATCAGAAATGTAATAACTAGACTCCTGAAGCACCACAGAATAACAATTGTGTGCGTCTCTCCAGTACACAAACTGATATAGGGCTGCACGATTCTGGAAAAAATGCGAATCATGATTTTTTTGCTTAGAATTGAGATCACGATTCTCTGGCACGATTTTTTTCACAAAATGTTTATTGCACTGATGAACTTGAACAAAAAGTAGTATTGTAGTATGGCAGAGGCATACTACTATGCCTCTGCCAAAGCAATGCTTTTTTTTGTTTTGTTGAAGTTCTATCACTGGATGAGAAATGATTTTTACAAAAGTAAAAAAAAAAAATTTGTCTCCAAGATGAGAGTGCATCCTTTTATCCCTCATGTTGTACAGTGTTTATTGGGGCTGTATCCTTGGCTAGGTGATATGTGATAGCTGCTGTGATTGGCTTTCTAAAACGGAGGCGTAATATTCCTCCTTTTCCAAAAGCTGCCTCTGGGGTCAGCGTAAACATGTGACGTGACGTGACGCCCGATGTTGGGCTGTGAACAATTGACAACAAATTTGTCTTCAAAATAAGAGCTTTACATTGCACCGAATTGGAGTTTAGAACTGGGTTCTTAGCGGGGGGCTTTTAATTTGAAAGTAGCGACCGTTCCTAGCTTGCGCTACAACAAGCTAGAGATGCAGGAGACGCTAGCATCTCCCGGATCTCAGCGGCTGTCCAGTTGCCCATCTAGCAGGCGAGGTGGAAATAAGTGTACCCTCCGAGGTGGCAAATCGGCGAACCAAAACAGACCCTCAATTTACCGCCCTCTGTCTAAAACCGCGGACCTGGCCGCCAAAAGGACGCGCAGATTGGGGGCTTGCTGCCCCGTCTAAAAACGGCTTCTCACTCACTCCTTCCAAACACTCAACTGCAGGCGGGCTTCCTCCACTGAATCAAGTGCTGCGTTTGGGGGCGCTTCAAAAAATCCAGGAGGAAAATGGGAGCATTTGTTTGTGATTCAGCTCTAGATATAAAATGATTCAGAATCGCTATGTGTGGAAATGAGAACACGTGTATGTGTGAATCGAGATCGCGATTTTTTAACGATTTTTCGTGCAGCCCTAAACTGATATATTAACAAGTAAGTGGTTAGCATAAAGAATTTTAGGCAAACAAACAACATCCCATCTCCACATACCTGCGCGGAGTGGCGTCATCATGTGGTGGGATGATGACGACACGCACTGTCACTGAGGTTCGCAGGAGGTCAATCATCTGCTCATGGGTCAGTGTTGCAACAGCAACTTTGCAGATTTCTACCAATCGGCTTCCTTGTCTCAGTCCTGCCTGCCAGGCATAACCATACGGCTCCACCTATTAATAACAAAGTTTTATTGAATTGCAGCTGCAGTGGAGGGATTAAACAGTTTATCCTGGAAAGAAAGTTATGTACTTTTCTCCACTGAAACAAAAAAATCATTCTTCTTTGCTTTCCTTTTGTGTGATTTTGGGTAACATGAAAAATTCACTTGTATACTAGATGCTCATTTGTAATCCAGACAGAGGAAAGAAAGATTTCTGAGGTTTACATCTAACCTAAATTATTACAATTCCCATTCATTATATTTAGAATCATTTTCATTTAAAATATAGGTATTTTTCAACCCCTTTTTGTTTGATATGTACTCCATCAAAAAGTTACCTAATGATTTTATGCCTCCACACAACATTCAAGTTGCAGTTCTTGAGTTCATTGTTACCAGAACATTATTTTGCAGAACAATATAATGTCATAGCGAAGTTGACTCTTGACTTTTTGGATATAAAATGCCATTACTCCTCAAGTCCATGTGGACATTTGTGCCAAGTTTGAAGAAATTCCCTCAAGGGGTTTCTGAGATATAATGTACATAACAAAATAGCAAAGGGTATATCATTCTGTTTACCGGTAGACTACGGCCAGTTAACTGGTTAGTAGGTTAGTCCATGCCCCTTACTTAAGTGTGTGATTGTGAATTGTGATTAAGTAAGGCATATTCATATCTGCAATGTAAACACAGATTGTACCTCAATGAACTACACTGTTTTAGAGTACACTTTCAGCAAAACTTTCAGTTATGAGCTGACAGATACCTCAGCCACGATGCCTTCATAGTTGACGTGGAAGCCGAGTTGCCCCAGGCCATTTCGACGAAGCGTCATCTCTGATGTCTCACAACCCTTGGTCAGGAACTGGACATAGGGAGGGCAGAGAGATGCAAAAAAGTACAGATGAAAGATGCAATGACAGGAATGATCATGTGAGGGATGATAAAAATTTTTTTAAAAAAAACAGGTAAAGAGGTGAGGAGAAAAAAATGCACAAAAAAGGAGACAGTTAAAATGAAAAGACAGAAAAATGGTGGCAAACTTATTCTCCACAACCTCAGACAAATTTACACAACCGCATTTTTATGTGTAGAAATGTTCATATTGAATAGTAGGGAAAAATAAGGGGATTAGACATACACACACAGACACACAGCGCCACACACACACACACAATAAAAGCAGGTGTCTCTTGCTGTGCCACTTGAGGCTGTGTTCACACAGAGATGCTTTGCTTAGGAAAAACATTTTTGAACTTCATGTTTTTCATGGAAGGATGCGACTCTTGGCATTCAGGCCGGGTGGGGTGCGCTGCAAAGTGGCTGTGCTTCTTTTGTCTCAGAAAGTCATGTGAAGAAGTTGAAAATAGTTAAATGTTGAAGGAGAAACAGCCTACATCACTTGTCAAACTGCAAAGGGCAACCAATGAGTTGACAAAGGACATGGTAAAACCAATCCTCATTGTAGATGATTTTTTCATTGTGGTCGGTCACAATTCATCCTTCTCTCTCGCTCTCGGGAACTGCCTGGCGGCTTCAGAGCACCTTGCATTTCTCCGTCTGAACAGGACGTTAGTAAAAGCTCTATAGAAGTCAAACTCACAGGGAAGCGTGAATAAATCATGCTGCAGACTAGCACCTGATAGGAATTGTTATGATGCTCTCTGATGTTTTTGAATGTGTGCGTGGGAGAAGAGAATACAAGAAAAAAGGCAATGATAAGGAGCAAACAAGAGGAGAAAAAGAGAGCAGAGAGAGAAGAAAGAGAGAGGGGGAGACGAGTTCCAAAAAGCGGGTGGCCCAAGGCCACTTCCCTTCTTCTCTCTGGCACAGAGGTAGTCCAAATGATTGAAGATTAACGCCAGATGCATGAAATGCAACATGAAAGTGATACATTTCTGAGTCCTGAACCAAATAACTGTGTGTGTGTGTGTGTGTGTGTGTGTGTGTGTGTGTGTGTGTGTGTGTTCTGATATGTTAGTATGCATGTGTGCAAATCAAAGATGGTGGACTCAATCCAGGTTACATAAATACATTATAAAAACCATCAAACACACACATACACACACAGTTTGAACGTTGGGACAGGCTAGGGAAATGAATGTATTCTAAAGCACTGATGATTACATAAGAAAACACCTTTTTTTTTCCAACCAGTTTCCATGGAAACAGCTAAGGAAGAGCTAGCACCACTTCACTGTCTGTGTAGGTGTAGGAGCCATTAGGAGTATGCTGTCCAGAGGTGTTTCTGAAACTCCCCCAATAATCTGAGACCAGTAATAAGAAAACAGCTTTGGCATGTAAACAAAAAAATGACTTGGGAAATAAACCTGGCACCAACTGGCCTAGCCATGACCTCAGCTATGACAGCAGAGGGCAGGGAGACCCACAATTGTCAATGACTGATATAAATGTGAGAATACAGCAAATATCTACTTATTAAACATATTTCAGCAAGAAGTGGTTTTTTAATTTAATTGTGTAAGTTGTAGAACCCATCTGTAACACATCTGTAATGTTTTGTGGCGTGTCCTCTCACCTCTAAACGTTTAACAACCTCCTTGAAATCCTCAGTGTTATTACTGATACTTCTCAGAGACACACTGTCTCCACGTTCGTAGAAAATCCGCAAAGATGCAGGGCTGCTCAGCGTCCAGCCGATCACGTCCTTAGTGGCACAGTTGAACACCACAGCCTTGGCCTCCTGGTCCAACAAGATAAGAAAGTCATTGGAGATGGCCAAAAGGGCTTCCAGTTCCCCTCCGGTCCCATGATCCTCAACGTGGACCGGCCAGGTCGTAGCCCCCAGGCTGCGCAGCTCTGCCCCTCCGTACGGCCTACTTTTCTCTTTTTTCTTGTGAGCCAGTGAGATGAAAGGGAACTTTCCTGAGGGGTCGATGGGTGTGCTGGTGGTGTGGCGCTCAGCCAGGTCGCGCAGATACTCCTGGCGTGTTCGGGTGGCCATGGCGCGGAACTTGTGCGATTTGTGGGCGGCATTCTCCGCATTGATGACCTTGGCCAGCAGGAAGTCCCGGAACACAGAGGACTTGGGAAAGGTCACGCCTTCTGGGATGAGAGGGCCGAAAGAGGGCACGTCTTTGGAACGAGTGACCGCCACACTACAGGGAGAGGAGCACACCAAGGAAATGAGTAAAGAGAAGAATTGATGTTGAAGTGGCAATAGAGATGTTTTTTGTATTAACACTTAATTATGTGGGAAATGTTGCACAATGTAATGGCTTAAGAATAATGACATCATTGTTATTTAAATTGGTTCCCAATAAAACTTTGTTTGGCAACATTCTATCTGCTTTCATGTCTCCTTTAGGGACCAACTGAATAAGTTAACTCATGTTTTGTTGGAAGTTGTTACAATGAGGAAAATGGACAGTGATCTAGTTATCTATGCTACAGTGGTTCCAACAATAATACAACTTGTAAATGCTGTTTCTATTCTAACAAATTGGTTGTTGAGTATTGACCAAGAAACTGACCAATTTAGGTTAGGTATTTTGTTCCGACATCATAGATTGTATGGCTTACATTTACACTTTTATTTCACAGTATATCTACTTCAAATGTCACAACACATTCAAGCCTGAAGCATTTACTATCAAAACGTATTCATGCTGTTCACTTACTTTAGTATGAGAACATTAAAGACACTATTCTTGACTTCCAAAATAAATGTCAACTATCTGATCGCTGTTCATAACAAATCTGCTATTGTGTGAAGACAATGAGTATTTGCCTGTTCCCATTAGTGTAGCATGTACCTTATTTATATGTCCTATACCTCCCCCTGTTTTCTCTGCTCTCCATCTCCCTACTCCTCACCCCCCTTTTCCTTTCACTAAGTCCCTGGAATGGCCATCTGAGGCTGTTTGCCCTGTCTGGTATGTCAGGAACTCAGCTGAGCAGCCATGGGGAGGAAGGAGAGGAAGCAGAGTTGAGGAGGAGGATGAGGGGAGACTACTATTCCAAATCTCCTGCACAAAGCCCCAGAAAAACCAGAGTGAGGGAAAAGGAAAATGTGGCTGAGAAAGAAGGACTTTTTGGGCGTCTCCAAAAAACACAAGGAAATGATTGCTGACTGGAAAAAAAGACTAAATTGTTTTACTTCTATGTGAGACAAACAGACTTACAACCTGGTCTGTGGAATGTCTCTGTCTGGAGCAGTGAACAAAAAGGCTAACTGTGCCCTGAAACGAGCAAAAACACATCGAATCTCATGTTCCAATCTCAACTTTTTGATCAAAAGAGCTCAATCACAGATCCTCTCTCAGGTGATAATTAACAGCTGACAAGAGTAGCACAGGAAGTGGGAGCCCTCATCCCACATGCCTCCCTGCCGACATGTATCGGCACCCGGTGACACCAGGATTAATCACTTTGTCTAATAAGCAACTAAAGTCAATATGCCACCCACATATTTCTAAACATACCTCCGTGACACCCCGGCCTCACTGGAGACGTGTGGTGTTCAATTATAATAACCGTCAAATTGTTGACACCTCATTTCCCACCTTTCCTTGTTTGTAGCATACAGAGGTGAGAGAAGAAATATGTTTTTCTGGTTGAAATTGCCTCTGCGAGCGAACACACAGACTCATAGAGTACACTGGTGATAAATGAATGGTGGGAGTAGCCTCAGTAGTTACTACTATGTCAAAATGTTGCTTGCACTTCCCACATGGCATATGTACTCAACTCTCACAGACTAAAACAAGAACGACAGAAGAAGGTAGTGTGTGAGCACATGTGTAGGTGGAGGGTCATACAAACATACAACAACGTGAACGTCCCTACAGGTATTGTGGGTAGTAATTCGTCAGTTTTTATTTAACTGCTGTGCATTTTCAATATGAACCTTATTTCCCTCATTTCTATCTTCACAGAGAATGATTCCAACTGCTAAATAAAAATTGCATCACACTGTCAGTTTTGACAAATTGCCTTGTTTGTTTGATGCTATCTGTTTCTGTTTCTTCTACATTTATGTCATAATAGAAAAAGTGGAAGAAATTGATTTTGTCCAAAGAGGTTGAAAGTATTACCATACATTACTGTGCAGGAGTAGGAGCCTGTGTATTTTGATTAAAAATCAAGCATAACATGCACAACATGCTGTATGTAAGTGGGTATAAATAATCGATTCTCTTTGGATTTTTTCCAGAAACAGTTTCACTCCCCAATTAAGGAGTTCTGGAGCACCAAAAATCTACCAATATATCCAATATATTTGACTACTAATTAAATCAGAATGTGGATGAAGTCCAATTTGGTGTACAACAAGCATGCAAGTTATACTTTCTATGTTCTAGTTGAAGTGACTATAATCAATATCTTTAAGTGTCAACAGACTTAACAGTAAATTGTCAACTCTATGGGGTTTCAGCACATTGTTTTGTTTTTTTGGGATGCAAATTTACTGTTTTGGTTCACTCTCCTTGCTCATATCAGCATAATTTCCAGTTGAAGGAGGAAGCTATTTTTAGCAGAAGCTACAAAAACCCACTGCACCAACTGGCCAGAACCAAAAGACTGACAGACAAAGTTAGAGACTTCCTGGTGAACATAGAGGAGCATGAAGCAGATAAAGAGCAAGATAGATTTCTCAGGAATAGGTGAAGACCAAAACAGAACTAAAAGGGGAGTTATTTGAAAATCAGAACAAGCAGTTGCCATTGCAGCACACAATATGAAAGCTGAAAACAATGTATTGGCATGATATCAACAAAACAAATCCTAGAAACGAAAACATGAGCCCAGAATTCTCCTTTTAGCTGGCTTTCTCCTTGAAGCATTGTTTTTATGATTGTTACTAGCATATAAAATCTTTATTTTTAAACTGACAGCCAATACACAAAGTAAGTGATATAATCTCAATGCAATGTTGGCCTGCTTTTCTATAGATGACAAATGCATCATAAAGAGGATCAGCTGAAGTGGATATAAGCAGGCTGAACAAATAATTAAAATAAAATGCAACCTTTTATTCGTATTCTTCTCCATCACTACAAACATCACTCAATACATTACACTGGAGTTCTAAAAGCACTTGTACTGATCTCAAACACCTGTGAGTCAATCAACCTGACATGTGACTCATGCAGGACAGAGACGTGATGAAGAGAAAGAGGTAGAGGTATGAAAGCCAGATAACAAGACACAAAAAAGCATTTAAAAGAAAAAAAAACTGAATGAGGAAAAAAAAAGACAGATCGAGTGAGATGAGGGTGAGAAAGACAGAGAGAGAAGGAAAGGAGGATATAATGCAGTGGGGACTGCTGGGCTGTGTGACTGCTTTGTGATCCGCGTGGCAGGAGGTTTGTCAGTAAAAATGAAAGAGCACATTCCTGTGGTTTCAGTGATTTGTGGTCTTATAAATATCCAGTGTGTGGGCAGCTCTGCTCTTCCAGTATCCACGACCTGCTGCCCACTGAGCCAAGGCAAGAAAAAGAACATGTCAATACCTATTGAAGTGGGTGGCTCAGAGGTGTATTGTGTGTGGGTGTGGGGGAGGTACACATACCGTGTTTTTGTCTACTTGTGACAACTAGTCCATTTATGTTTTACAGTATTTAGGTTTGTATAACAGCCTTGGCACATGCATAATGTATTATCATGCATAATCATCAGAACAGAGGTAAGAGATCGAGGAATGAATGTGAGAAAATATAGGCTGTATTGAACGATATTACAATTTTAGATCATGATCTTGAAGTTGTACACAATGTACTTTTCAGGCAAATGTCCTCTTACTTCTGTTCCCAAACCTTAAATAACCTTGTACACTAGCAGATCTGGGGTATGCAAACAAACAAACAGAAGGATGCAGCCAACTAGATGAACATGCTGATTGGATGAATTACTTCATGATGTATGACATTTTGAAAATAATGAGTTAAGAGTTAAAGCTTGCAACATGGCGGAATAGGAGATATCTAATGCAAAAAACACATTTTAGTGTTGTCAAGAAAATCTTTTTTTCAATTGATATCAATTCTTGACATTTAAAACAGTTTCAATACTAATTTTATCAATACACATTTACTGGATTTTCTACCCCTGACTGAAAATACGTTGTTCTGGATTTCAATGGAAATTCAAGTTGGTGTTAGAAACTTTATAAGGCTGCTTCCTACAGACCCTGTAGTTAATGATTATGGGAATAAGTGTTTTCTATTTCCTGTCACTGTCATTACATTTGTAAGGTACAGAAAACGGCACAGTAAAGATTAATAATAAGCACTCCACATTACATGAAACTGTCATAACAGAAAATGAAATAGAATGGCACTCAGTACAGGGCATAACTCTTTACAGACCAAGCAGTCCACTTTGGTATTAACTCACAGATGCCAGCCATCCAAATATGCTTCATTTTTACAGCTTCATTTTTATGATCCATATATTAATTCTTGACAAATTGTGGGAAAACACTGTATCACAAAATGTTAAAAAAGTGAGAGAAATTCCTGGATTCGTCCCTTTATCTGGATCTGCACCAAAAAAAAAAACATTACTGGCGTAGGTAACAATCAGACTAAGGTCTTTTTGTGACATCATAAAAAATATGTTCAGTGTGCATCACCCTCTACAGTTACTGTTACCTCATACTATGTATAGTAAGTCTGTCTTGTTTAGTAATAGTGACATTGCTGTGGTGATGTCTCTAAAAAGAAAAAAGACATACACAACACACACATCAAATAAGCAAGCATTCAGAGCTGGGATAAGTGTACAGAAATTGAAAAAGATTTGGACTGTGGGCAGAAAGACTTTGATTGGTTTTGTAAAGTTGCTTGGAATTAAAGGCAGTTATACTAGATACTAACAGCATTAGAGCAACTGAAAAAGAACAAAACCAAACTTATTTTACTTTACGTGTGTTAATTCATATTCTTACTTTAAAATAATTTGGAAGAAAGGGAACAAATACACCTAACATTTTAGTTGTTCTTTTAAGTGAAAATGTATCCATACAGGAGAACTGCACAGCACTGGTTGGCTTTTGATTTTGAGTGACAAAGAATAGGCCAGTATAATTTATCTTTACATTGTCATGATATTAAGTAATATAATATAATATAAATCAGCTGTACCATATGATCATTAGGCTGTACCATATGATCATGTTTGCATTACAAATAAAAGTTTTCACTGAATGACAGAGGTGGGAGTAAGTTACATATGTGCAAGTCATAAGCAAGTCTCAAGCAAGTCCCAAGTTACTGTGATGAAAATCAAGCAAGTCAAGTCGAGTCATGGCTAAGGTCAAACAAGTCACAAAAAGTTTGTATGAATGTATTCTTCATATCTGTAGACACAGTAAACAGAAGAGGGTGGTTAGTCAATAATATGATGTAATTGCACAGTTGATCAATTTTAGAATTTTTTTCAACCCCATGAATACAAGAATAAGATTAGATTAATATCAACCCTGGAACTGCACCATACTGCACATCCTGACAGCTGAGAATATTACTCTCAGGTATTGTTCCCCCTCCCCCTCTATAAAAGGAGGGGGAGGGGGAGTTCACAGGACGTGTCTGTTCTGTCCTGAAATGTGTGTTTCTCTTCTATAAAACACATTCTACATCTCGGGGGCAACGTCTTTACACATACGGGCCCTTCTCCTTTCAAACGGGGCAGAGCTCCGTGAGTAACAGTAGGAGAGACACAGACACAACACCTGAGGAAGAAGCAGGTCCGTCGTGGACGTGCACGAAAAAACAAGTGTGTCGCACCGAATGTGTGCCGATATGGTGCAGTGTTGGGTTGTGAGCGCGCATAACGCACGCCTACATTTGAAATAATGGCTTTATGCGCACTGAAGACACTATATCTGAAACACACGTGCGCTTTAACCAAGACGGCGGCCAAAATCACCCAGGCATGAAAAAAATCTTTGAATCCAAATTTGATGATTTTCGGAGCTCCCTCCATGCTGCCTCTCCTCCTCTGATCCTATCTGCCACAGTGCCACTCTGGCACACACCACGTCATACAGTGGCAGAGGGCAAAGTATCAAAAACGAAACTAACGTCTCAATATGCGCAAAAGAAAGAAAGAAAAGCCAAGACTTTCGAGTCATCTGTGTCAAGTCTAATTTAAGTCTCAAGTTATGAATGCCAAGTCAAAGTCAAGTCGAGTCTTTCATCAGTGTTAGTCAAGTAAGTCTCAAGTCCTCAAATTTGCGACTCGAGTCCGACTCGAGTCAAGTCATGTGACTCGAGTGCCCCACCTCTGCTAAATAAACTAGTAAAAACATGAAGTTTGACATTTGTTGGGGCATGTACCAAACATAAATGATGAATTACCTCTAGAGATAAGGTCTTTAAGCCAGGGCATCTTTACTGCACTACAGTACTTGATGCTGTTTTGTCACGTTTGCTCTTTAACAATAAACTGCAGCTTCTTGCTATTTCCTATAATGTAATATGATATTATATAATATGTCATAATATAATATATCATGTAATAATATTATACAATGTAATATAATATGTCCTTTAAAGAGGTGCCATGGTTCTTAAAAAGTTTAGGAACCACTGCTTTAGAGGGCAGAGCCATACTAAGTAAAACCGTGAAGTGTACTATATTTCCCTGCCCTGTGTGTACGTGAATGTTCTCTGGAAGAGAGAGTAAACACACCAAAGCTTCAAAGCATCCTTTACTTAATAGATTTGACAGTATGACTCATGGTCAAAACCCCTGTGGTTTCTGAGAATCATAATTTACATCTGAAAACTGATTTAATAGTTTCACCTATTTTGTGTGTGTAAAATTAGTGTTCACTTCAGAAAACTTAATTCAAATTACTGAATCACAGAAGCCATCTCAATAGTTTTTGCTCTATATTCACCCTTTTGCTGGGCTTTCTGTTCATGTCTGTTGTTGCTCAGTAATGAAGTAGCCCCATGGGGGACAATTAAGACCTCACACAATGTGCTCAAACAGCAATTAAAACAGCCATCATTGGAAGAGAGAGGAAGAGTCATAGAGAGCAAGATAAGAGAAAATGACAGAAAACTAGATAACAAGACAGAGGCGAGAATACACAGAGACTGAAATGTCCTTCACAGCTGAACAGGTTTTAAGAGGAAATGGAGCAAAGGCAGAATACTCATTACTTCTTAAAAATGATTCCAGGCTGGCACTTTCTATTGCATATAACACGTCTCTGACAATGTGGTAATAAATCGTGAGCTGTAGAGAGGGCTCTCAACAGTCACTACCTACTCTGTGATGGAGTGATGGAACTGCAAAGGCAATAAGAGATGTAGAATTTTTTCGAGGCAACAGATAAGAGCATTATTGTTTCAGCAGTGTTGGAGAGAGATTCATGAGGGAGAAGTCACAGGCATAGAAAAAAATAAAGTCAAAATTATTCATCTAGACTTTGTTCTACTGCCTCTGACCACATTGGTTTTAATAAAATGACAACAACATGTCTTTCAATAAAGAAATTCAAAAATAAGAGACACTCAATTAAAGCATATTTTACATGTTTTAAAGGAAGCATCCCTTTAGAACAAAAATACATAAAAGGTAATTGTTTTTTTATGCAACAGTGCTGGTAATAAAAAATACCATAAAACTGACAATCCGCATTCTACTTTTCTTTCCAATTTCATTTTACCACCTCAGAGAAAATCAACATCAACCACTAATTTCTGTTAAGTGATTTCAAAGCTTCAGCTCAATAATTGTTCTGATGATCTTTTTTTTTGTTATGCGCGCACACACACATGCGCACACACACATGCGCACACACACATGCGCACACACACACACACGCACACACACACACGCACGCACACACACACACACACACACACACACACCCGCCAAGCTTGTCAACTAAAGTACTGTACTGGCTTTTAAAGCTCACCATCCTCTACCACCATGTCCTGTGCAGGCATATTTATTCTATGTAACCTAAGCCAGGAATTACCTCATGTACTGTAGGTTAAAATGGGCTGAATGGCATTTTGTGTGAGTGTATCTCACCTGTAAGAGCTGTTCTCAGAACAGGGGTTATGTGCACGTACAATCACAAAGACGTGCTGGAAGTGAGAGCGAATGTTTTTGGGGGTGAAGGGGAGAGCGCCAGGTTCCTGGAACACAATCGTGACGATGTCATTCCCAATATGACGCTTCCGCAGTAGCTGGGAAAGCACAAAGACAGCAGGAAAAGACTGTGTTAGACATTGAGTTGTATCAAATAAGGTTCGTAAAAAAAGCACAGAAAAATGTCAAACTGACAGATAAATATGCATGGTTTTATGACAATCTGACCTAGATGACCATTTTCTTCATAAATAAATACTTGCAACTTGTTTGTAACATGAAGACGTAACATACCTGTTGCTTATTGTTGGGTGTGTAGGGCAGCATGGTAGACACATGGAACATGATCTCATAGTCCTTGTAAGTGGTGTACAATGAGTGGGTACCCGTCGAGTCAGCTGAGGGGGACACAATAAAACGTGAATTTCTCATGCATAGGAATGTGTTGAGGTGTTCAGTTTTTTGGTGCACACCCAGATTTAGAAAAAGCATGTATTATCATTGTAAAGCATTCTAAAACTGCAGCTTCACAATGACCTATCAGTATTAAATTAATACCAAACATCTAATCTATGTACTAGAATGGCACTCAGTAAAGTGCACACCCATGTCAAGGCCCAACAGTCCCCTTTTATTCAACCAAGCTTAATCCAACAACAAACTCAGTTGCCCTGTCATACTGAATTTTAAAGCAACCACATCTGCTTAACCAAAATTAATTTAACTGAGATCGAGGAACCACTTAAAATTATACTTGATACTCGATACCAGTGACCTAAATAAGGCCATTTTTTAAAATTATGATCCATGCAATATTCATTGGGGAATTAACAAAAATCCAGATACAGCATCAGAGGTGAAGCCCCGTTCCTTCCAATGAAGCTGTTCAGTGGCGCAGGAAGCCTAAAAACCTCAACTTCCTTAGGTGTAGAATTAACCATATCTTTCCGAGTTATGGGGCCCATAAAGAGTGCACATTAGAGACTTCTGGCTGAGCCACCTAACTTCCGATTTTCCATGTTATTGGACCAAACATATCAAATTATGCCAGTGAGCCAACGAGTCATTTGGCAGCGGTTATGATGCCAACAGGAAGAAAGAAAAATTATCTGCAAATTTACAGCCACTTCTTTCACAATGTAAGTGTATGGGAAAAAGTATTTTTGGACCCTGTGCTTCACCTGACATGAAATTACACTGTCTGGCCTCCAGTTGGCTTCAAAGACTGGCGCTCTTCTTGGGGCTTGTAAAAAACACCCTGTCGCGCGTTGTTAAAGAAAGTGAGAAAAAATAACTGGATCTGTCCCTCTATCTGGATTCGCACAAAAAGTTAATGGGTCTATTCTGGGCCTGGAGAATCATCATCCATCCAAGTTTTGAGGAAATTGCTTTAGCAAACTACAACCAAGCTTTGTCTTTGTGTTTCTCATCTTCCTCCTGCTAAAAATGCTCATCAGATGGCCAGTGTTGCCTGAGCTCAACAGGCTCTGGCCCTTAAGAGAGCAACTGAATGTTAATAACCACCTACTCATTCTATCGATGTGCTCTATTCACAGAACAAAACTCTCAAAAAGCGTTTAAAAGACCATACTTAACCTAGCTAGATTACCCCAATAAATTACAATCATTCTATAGGGAGTGCTTTGCATGGCTGCATTTAATTTATTAGAGGCTATCTGAGGGTTGCATCCCAGTGACTGGGAGAGTTTCAGTGTCACAGAGCATTATAAGGGATGACTTTGAACTGATCTGTGGATATAATGGAGTTACACATCAAACTCAGGCTCAGAAAGCAGACATGATGTAGACACCAAGCTTCTCTATAGCGAATACAAAGGAGAGAAGATGAGATCACACAGTGGATCAGTTTTCCCAGTAGAATAATATATGACACCAAAGGCCACCTGTCACATGTCTGAAATTAAAGGAACTTTTGTCTTTGAGGCAGTGCACAGAGAGGACACAGAAGAAGCACTTAAAGGAAGCCAGAGGGATTAAATCAGACTGAGACTCAAGGGCAGACAGGAGGAGCAGAAATCTCAACAGCAGAGGTTTTTCAAAAGTCTGGAGTGCCATTTATAAACAGAACATATGAACTATATGCAGCACTTTAACACATTTTGACATTTTGAAGACTAACAGTTGCAGACACTGATCGCAAAGTAATGAAATAACGCCAAAATACTTTCCTTACATTAGATGTTACAAACTCCATTCTAGTGTTCTGTTTATTTCTCACATTGCACATGCTTAGCATATACGTACTCTTGGTGTCCAGCTGGGCCCGGTACTTTGTGAAGCCTTTAAGTCGAACCCTCTCCCCCAGCAAATGAAGGAACTCCTCCAGCGCTTGACCAGCTGATTCGTTGTTGTACATCTCCTCCTCGCTGCTCTGACCTGCCATGCAGTACATCACCCCTACTTTCCGCTGGAAACTCAACTATGGAGAGAACAGAGATTGTTGCAATGAACAGGGGAGACACACTTATATTGTTGTGTAGAAATCATGTCAGAGTAACCATGTTGACATTTTGGGGAGAACTCGTGTTGTCATTTCAAGAATAACCACCTTTGGTTGTTCTGAAGTGATCGTGATGCCATTTTCCAAATAAATCATGTTGACATTTTCAGAGGTTCAGCTTTTGATGATTGCATCAGGGAGCAAGAGTATCAAAGAGCTTGTTTTGTGTTTTTCTCCTTTTAAGGTCGAGGTGTATGTGTGTCCACATGTGAAGGAGTTTCTTCACTTGAACCAAAAATAAGTCTCTTGGATTGAATTGATAAATAAAGCTAAAATAAAAAAAATGTAATCAATAATATTAATTCTGCCTCTACGATGAGACATCCCCCTTTTGTAAAAACAACACCTACACATTAAATGAATCATTAAACACTAAATGAAAATAACAGTACAGGAGACTATCTCCCATTCACAGAATGAACGATTATGTTAATCAGATACAATTTTGGTGGAATAATGACGATAATACAGTCTTTTTACAAAATGTATTAAAGCATAAAAAAAGAAATTCTTCCCATATGAGCATTCAAAGGAATAAGTCAAAGTTACCCCGCCCTGCTGAATTTCCTCACTCCTTATCCTTACCCCCTGCTCATCCAGCTTCATCAGCTGCTCTGTAACTTTAGGTGTGTTGAGTGCCAGGCGCAGGCAGTGGGCGTTGAGCTCAGGCACCAGGTACTCCAGCACCTCTTTCAGGGGCAGACCTCGAGCTAGACCGTGCTTGGATGTGGAGGGTACAGCATCTTCCAGGATGGCGCCCCTCAGGGTATTCAGCTAAAGACAGCCCAGCCAAAGGGAGAAGAAAAAGAAGTAGGAAACAAATGGATCAGGGCAACAGTTTGAGTTTGTATAAGACAGCAACAAAAAACACTGAATAATTCAAGTTATGAATAAAATAAACTATAATTTGACATTAACACCTTTTACTGTTGTACAGCTCATTCCCCCCTAGAACTTATTGCAGCTGTGTGCTTCCATCATTAATTATTGAAATTATACGGTCAAAAGGCCTTTGTCAAACCCACTGTCATACTATAAAAACGTGTGCTGTTGGAGAAACGATTGTACGAGTCATCTAAAATAGAACAATGCCAGTTGTAATTTTCAAATCCTTCCTCCCTTGATCATTGGGGAATAAAATATTTCCTGATTTCTCTGGATCAGTTCAATCACAGCAACTGAATAGGTGTTAAATTTATTTTAACTTTAGGGCATTTTACACTGCAGTTCTGCACAAACTTGGTCACTAAAACAGAACCAGATCCAGATTCCCCTTCTTTCTCTTCTGTGCAGTGATATAACTTGCAAAAATAAAAAGCACAACTAGCTGTCCAGTCACTGGTACATCAGTAGAGTGAATCTATGTTTGGAAAACTTCAAGGAAGCCTGTGATGAAGCCTAACTGCCTGTGCAATTTAATTCAATTTTCAGCATGAGAGCTCTTTTCAAAAGGATAATCATGGCCGTCGCTGGATCGTGGGCTCAGGATCACTCATGAAATAAATCTTTTTTTTCTACTCAATCCAGGCTTAAAAATTGATACTGCTAGACTGTGTTCTCTGCTAGTGCTGAGAAAATAACGTGCAGAGAAATCTGGCTAAGTGAGAAAAATGAATGCATGCTGTAGTTTCCACTATGAAAACTCTGAAGCTTTAGACTAAAACAACCCCAAGGAGGACGTCCATGAATAAATCAAGAGGACTGAAGAAGGGACCAGGACCTGAATATCTATCATGAACAATGAAATGCAGCTGGATATCTCCAGTAGTCCTGTTGCTCTTAAGAATCATTTATCTGTTTTATGTTTGTGTGTCAGAATGATCAATTGGACCAATGTTGCTACCAAAACTCTTAAGGTTAAGCTAATAGATGAGAAGCACATTCCCTTAAGAGAGGACAATAGCTGTCCAGAGTGGACACTGGAATTATCCTTTGACATCAATGCATCCCACTCACTCCCACACAGAGACACACATATATCTATACCTGCCCAGCTCCCTGATCTGAAAATAGCAGTAAGAGGGGAGAGAGGGAGGCAAAAGAAGGGAGGAAAATAGAGGAAAACACAGCACAGTAGGTCGTGCGTCATCCCAAGAGATTGGAAGGGCTATTACTCATGGTATGCTTCAATACGAGAGCAATGCTTTTCCTCCTCTACTCAAATACCTTTGGCGCTATTTTAGTCTCGTTTAGCTGCGAAATTGCACGGCTCAGTCCTTCACAGAAGAAGGCTGACAAAGATGGTAGGTGGGCGTTCAGCTCAGAGAATGAGGACATGGATCTCTCATGCCTTTAGGAAGAGATGGCAGCAAAGCTACATGGATTCACAGCAGATTTCTGATCAAAGTGCAGATTGACAATTGTGGATTAACAATTGGGAGAATACATTAAATCAAACATTCAATGATTTAAGGCAGTGTTTAGGAAAGGAGGTGGAGGAATGCAAGTCTTGGACCATGATTGGAAACCTTGAGATTAAGCTTTTATGTCCCCCCAGTAGGGTTTTTCAATAAGCAGGGCTCAGCAAAGATCCTATATGTTAACTCCTACACAATTTGGATATCATGCAGAACAGTGAGTACTTAATATTGACACATTTATGAACATGAATGTTCATTGCTCCAGAGAGAATGATTAGAGAGATATACACTGCTCAAAAAATTAAAGTAACACTTGGGTATTGGGGTATGGCATGAGGTGAATTGAATCTGTCTGATAATGATCTGGTTGGTTAAGAAGCAGAGGGCGTTGTTAATCAGTTTCAGCTGTACTGGTGTTGATGGAATTAACAACAGGGGCACTAGAGTGTCAACAATGAGAAAACCCCCAAAACAGGACTGGTTTTGCATGTGGAGGTCATTTCAAGTTTCCCTCTTGATCTTTTTTGGCTGGTTTTCCACTAGTGCTGGTTTTGTCCAGAGTCATTATCATATAATGGCAGTATGAGGCGATTCCTTAACCCTACAGAAGTTGCAAAGTTGTCCAACTCCTCCAGGATGGCACATCCACACGTGCCGTAGCAAAGAGATTTAATGTGTCTTCCAGCACAATCTCCAGAACATGGAGGAGATTTCAGGAGACAGGCAGTTACTCTAGGAAAGCTGGACAGGGCCATAGAAGGTCCTCAACCCATCAGCAGGACGGATATCTGCTCCTTTGTGCAAGGAGGAACAGGTTGAGCACTGCCTGTGCCCTTCAGAATGACCTCAAGCAGGCGACTGGTGTGAATGTCTCTGCCCAAACAATTAGAAACAGACTTCATGAGGGTGGCCTGAGGGCACGACATCCTGTAGTGGGCCCTGTGCTCACCGCCCAGCACCGTGGAGCTCGATTGGCATTTGCTAGAGAATACCAGAATTGGCAACTCCGCCACTGGTGCCCTGTACTTTTCACAGATGAGAGCAGGTTCACCCTGAGCACCTTTGATGGGTGTGAAAGAGTCTGGAGAAGACAAGGAGAACGCTATGCTGCCTGCAACATCGTTCAGCATGACAGGTTTGGTGGTGGGTCAGTGATGGTCTGGGGAGGCATATCCATGGAGGGATGCACAGACCTCTACTGGCTAGAAAATGGCAGTCTGACTGCCATTAGGTATCGGAATGAAATCCTTGAACCCATTGTCAGACCTTATGCTGGTGCAGTAGGTCCTGGGTTCCTCCTGATGCATGACAATGCTCAGCCTCATGTGGCAAGAGTATGCAGGCAGTACCTGGATGATGAAGGAATTGTTACAATTGAATGGCCCTCACTATCACCTGACTTAAACCCGATAGAACACCTCTGGGACATTATGTTTCGGTCCATCAGGCGCCGCCAGGTTACTCCTCAGACTTTACAGGAGCTCAGGGATGCCCTTACACAGATCTGGGAGGACATCCAACAAGACCAGTGATGTGCACAAGGGGGGGGCAGTCGCCCCCCCTAGTGGCCCAATCGTTGAAAAACGCGCGCTAAAGTGCCCTCCTGAGAGCCAAAACGCACGCTAAAGTGCCCTCCTGAGAGCCAAAACGCACGCTAAAGTGCCCTCCTGAGAGCCAAAACGCGCGCTAAAGTGCCCTCTTGGTTGGCAAAACACACTAAACTGCCCCCTTGGCTGGTTAAAACATGATAAACTGCCCTCTTGGGAGCCAAATCACGCGCTAAAGTGCCCTCTTGGGAGCCAAAACGCGCGCTAAAGTGTCCTCTTGGGAGCCAAAATGCGCGCTTAAGTGCCCTTCTTTTTGCCCCTGCCCTTCAAAAAGTCTGAGCACGCCACTGCACAAGACACCATCCGTCGTCTCATTAGGAGAATGCAGCGACGTTGTCAAGCATGCATACAAGCACGTGGGGGCCACATAAGATATTGAGAAGCATTTTGAGTTGCACAAATTAAATTTTCGCAAAATGGACCAGCCTGCCACATCATTATTTCACTTTGATTTTCGGGGCGTCTATACAATTTAGCCCTCTGTAGGCGGAAAACTTTTATTTTCATTAAAAGATGTGGCATCCTTTCGTTCCTAAGACATTGCCCTGTCCATAACTGTATAGATATACAACATAATTTTTTTTCACATTGAGATCTGATGTGTTTTTTAAGTGTTCCTTTAGTTTTTTTGAGCAGTGTATATTCTGGTGAATGGACAGATCCAATCACATGACACAACAACAAATCAAAACGCAATATATGTCAGCATAAGGTGTATGAGGTTTATATGTCCATTTCAATGTACCTCACTCGTCCTGAAGATGACCCTGTAGTTGTACTGCTGGCCATGCTCCTTGTGCTCATCCAACTTCTCCCTCCTCAGACTCACTGCCACTGGGCCCAAGTTCTCATCTACCCCCAAGTAGTTCCAGTGTTCTAGGGGTGAGGAAGAACGGGAATGGATGAAGGAATTGACAGAAAGGGATGAAGTGAAAGAGGAGAAAATATTACAGAAGAGGAAACTCAGTTCCATTGATCTAAAAATATAGTCGCCAGCATTTAAGACGGACGACTTCTTCACCAGAAATAGATAGCCAAAAGTCACAATCTACAAACCAAAAAAGCAAATACTATGTTATTTTGCTCACCTCTGAGGTAGAAGTACTTTCGGTAGTAGTAGGCACCGAGGTCAACGTGCTCCACAATGTATCGTTTGGACCTGTCTGCATGTTGGCTTGGCCCATCCTTGGGCGCCTCCAACACAGCCACACCAGCATTGGTAAAATGAGTAGTGAGGGTGGAATCCAAAGGACCTTCCTCTGTACTACCAGAAGAATTGCTTGAGCTACCCCCACTGCCTATGCTGCCCTGCTGAAGGATGGAAGACAACAAAAACCAAAGTAAGCTGACAACCATATTACATTTAATCTTCAACATAACAATAAGCAACCACATTATAGATCACTGATCTTTAATCTTGATGTTTTCAAAATGGTCAAGACAACAATATAGCAGATCTTTGGATTAAAACTGAAGAGCCAAGAAAACCTTTTCAGGAGTTAAGACAAATAAAAATACTTTTTTCATCAGATTTTTTATTTAACAAATAAATCTTGATCTATTCTTGCACAAAACCTACCTGCTTAGCAGGAGAGATGTTCCTCTCACACTCTCCACCAATCTCATTCCTGAAACACGGGCAGCTGAGCACCAGGTCATTGCTCTTGTCATCACCAGGGTCCAAAGCAGGGTTGGTACTGTGTCCTGTTCCCTCCTTGCTCAGTTCCTCTTGTGAGCCACAGGGTGACCCATACACTCCACTCTGATTGGAGGAGAGGGAGGATGTGGCTGAAGCAGAGGCAGCTGCAGCAGCCGAGGCACCAGTAGTGGTGTTCTTGCGTTTGGACCCAGACTGACGACTGTGGATTGCCTCGTTGAGGTCAAAGAGTAGAGACTGGACGTCAAAATGGGAAAAGCCTTTTTGGCACAACCAGGGTTTGGGAGCTGGACCACTCTCATCCCCCTTGCCTCCATCTTCAGCATCTGAGCCTGCCCTCGAAGTGTCCCCTTCCACCTTCACACTGCGCAGCTTACGAAATATTGACTCTCCACCTGTCTCTGACTTCGACCTCCTCTTCAAGTGCTTCTCTCGTTCCTTCAGTCGACTGGCGGGACTACCTCTAGCTGGACCTAAAGGTCCGTCTGGCAGGTCCAAAGCTGCCTGTTTTATTGGGGCCACGGTAAGTAGTTCCGTTAGCCTCTCTGGAGCTGGGCTTCGCTGATCAGGGGCCTCATGGGATTGGTATCCCTTTAGCATGTCAAAAAAGCTCTCTCCCGACACACCATGTTTATCAATGGAAGAAGTGCTGCCGTACTCACGGTGCATGGGTGTCCATCCCGAGAAGGACCAGCCCTCATTGCCGTCACCATCCAGCTCACTGATGGTTATATCACTGTTGCTACGCTGGCGAATGCGCCTCATGCCTTTGCGAGGTGAACCCAGATATCCATCTGGCGATAGGAAGCGATTGTCCTTTCCCTTGCTCTGCATCTTGCTCTTTAGTGTGTTGTGGATGTTGCGCAGCATGGATGAGTCCTGTGGGCTTATCAGGTGGCCCAGCTTGGCTGACAGATTGCTGTGGGCTGTGACGGCTGACACCCCACCTCCCCCACTGCCACCACTACCACCACTTCCTCCTCCTCCACCACTACCACTACCACCACCACCACCACCACCCCCTCCTCCTCCTCCTCCTCCTCCTCCTCCTCCTCCTCCCCCACCTCCAAGTCTTTCTCTATCTCCACTTCCTGATCCTGAAGAGCTGGTGGTGTTGGTAGAGCTGGGTGAGTCTGTTTCGACAGTGATATGCCAAACACCCCCTCCTCCCCCATCTTTCCGTGGAGGCCAATCAGCCACACGAGCCCGGACACCCATCTTTGGGACGCCAGGGTTGGTGCCGGTGGTGGAGGAAGAGGAGATGTGGGCGCTCTCACTGCGGGGTGGTGGTGCACCTCCATTCGGCAGACGCAAGCGGCGGGTATAGAACTCATCAGTAGCCGGCACTGAGCCCCCGACCGAGCGCTCTGTCTGAGAACGCTTTAGACTGGTCATGATGGAGATGGGAAAGGGTGTGGGGAGGGGCGATGGGAGGGACGGGTGTACTGATGGTTTAGATTAGGGTTAACATAATGCCCACTGAGTGAAGTGACAAGTCTCACGGACACATTTGGTGCTGTAAATAGAGCAAATGAAAAGAAGACATGAATAGGTTTCCATGTTAAATAATCAAAAGTTAAAAGATTTTAAATCAGTGCTGTCTAATAAAATGAATGGTAGTCTGTAGAATTTTACTAATACCCAAATTATAAGATGTTGTAAAGAAAAGTTCTGTACATACAATATAAAGTTCAAGTTTTAAGTTGAAATGCTATACCTTAGGGCTGAATCTTGATGAAAAGAAATGTGTTGATGGTGAACTTTCACAGCTCAAATGTCTAGAAAGCAGTCCACATTGCAACCATGCAAGAAGAGTTCAGTTCAGATTGGATGGTATCAGCTCATTAACTGAGAAAAATAGTGCTGAGAGACAAAGTGGATAGGTAGCAAGGAAAGCTGGAAGGAAACAGAGAAATCAAGTTAGAGAATATTCAACATCACGTGTTCCACAGTGTCAAATCTCCCCTTGAACAATAAGGCCTGCAATTTCACGTAGATAAAACAGACAATATGAACCAAGTATAAAAAATTAAATTATACTTGCCTGGGCAGTCAACAGTTTTGAGAAACCACTACTTTTTATTCAGACCCCTAACAGCTAACAATTCGATTCACTGCTATATTTTCCTCAAAGGGGAAGTTTACCAATTTTACATAACAAGATCCGTTTATTAGTCATGGGGAGTAATACACAGCCTATGGGAATTGAGAATGATGTCGGTTCTGGCTCTGGAGAGAAACACGCTCAAAATAACCCTTGTAATGTCATCGGCGCTCCTCAGTTTGGGCTTCTTTCGACAGAAACTTTTGTTACAAACCGGGAGGCATTTGGATAGTATGCAGACATTTTCCAAGCAGCAAGGGTCGAGTGAAAAGATGCAATTGAGTTTGATAAGGGATTTGAGGGATTTTTGCCATACATGAGAATAATTGCTGAGATGACTCGGGCCTCTGCTACATTGATGGTGGCTTTTTTTTTTTTTTTACATTTAACACTCAAATTAACACAAATTCAGAGATTTATTCCTGTTGAGTATTTGTGGGTAATTCCTGAGAATCATTTAAGCTTAAGACCTCAGCAAGTAAAGGAACACTTGTGAATGGTGTTTCCAGTCTTGTTTGGATTTTTTCCTACAACATCAGAAGAGCCACACACTTGACCTTGCCGTCAGAGACTTTGGACAGCCCACACAATTTGGAATTTCCCATGAATGACCCAGGAGATTAAGGTAATACAGAATAATGAGCATAAAATTAACATTTATATATTTGAAAGTCACAGGAAGGGTTTATAGCTTTGAAGTGTACAGGCAGATTTGGACCCTTTATCAAGTCACAAATGATGTGACAGCTCTTGTCTCACCCAGCCATTAATGAAAGGGCTTAGGAAAGAGTTTCAGTTTGCTCAAATAGGTGTTTGTCTACTGGTTTGTCCATAATGGCGCACTACCTCTCTCTTCCAGACCGTACTTAGTGTCACCATGGAGATAAGGACTTGTAAAGTGAATGTTGTGAGTGTGTATGTGTGAGAAAAAGAGAGAGAGAGAAAAACAGGACAAATGATTCCTTTCCTTCTCTTCTCTTCCCACAGACCTTGCTGTGAATACTCTCATAATTTAATACATTACTGTTGAGTTTTTCTCAATTGCATTCAAATGCACTGAGCAGCACAAATACAACTCTGAAAGGGTTGTGTCAGAAATATTTAACTCATTAAACCAAAACTATCTGCAAGGATCAATGCCACAACTTGTTGGAGAAAATGTGGGTGAGCTGACCCTGATACAAAGATCTGAGATGCTTTGTTGTGGCATTCTGCAGCCTTGTGGGCAGTATTCATGGCACTCAAGTCTCTCTCCTCTAACAATGTTGGTGAGTTGTTCAGATTGGTTCCTTTGAAGAGCATGACATCCTAGTCTGGTTTTCGCGTGGCTTTTGAAACTAAAGCATTTGAAGTCCAACAGGCATAAATTCAAAAGTAAAAACCTTCACAGCCAGGTGTTGGCGACCATATGAGAGTCTGATGGTGAGATTTCTTTGAGCAAACACACATACTGCATAGGCGTGAGTTGTGGGAATAGTTTTGAAATGTGAAAGAAGGCTTTCAGTTTTGTGTTGGGTATCTTAGAGATAGACATATAAGAAAAAGACAAAGAAACAATATTGTAAGGTATATTAAATCTCAAGAGCAGTTACTTTGTTTCAGCAGGTGTATTATTAAATCCCATATACAATCATCTTGGGTGGATATTAATTAAACAATTATATCTCACCCTCAATAGACATCATGAATTGTACAACTGAGAGAGCATGAATATAGATAAAGTTCCTCACAGGGGTTTTCTTCTATGCCAGTGAAATAATATGAGCTTGTTCAACCTTTACTTCAGCGCAAATATCAAAAATCTCTGCAAAACTGGCATGTTTCCAACATAATGTAGGAGTGGTTCAACACTGTTTTAAAGGCTCCTTCAATTTTTTCTTAAATAGATATCACAAGAGTATCATATATCCAAACACAGGTAAATGAAATTTAAATTAAAATACACAACTTTGAAAATATGCAAGACATTTTGCTTTGTACTAATAAACTGTATGACCTCACATAAGCTCCCACATAGGATTAGACAGTAAGAAGGTAATCAGGTACAGTGTGGTACAATAAACATAAACAAAAAGAAGAACAATTTGTGTGGAGATGGAAAAGGTATTCAAATAATATACAAATATCATAGTCACTGTGCTTAGAGTACATCAAGGCAGCAACACAACCCTACAGGTTTTCAATTATCTCTCACTATTATAGACCAAAGTGGAGAGCCCTAGTCTCTTTCCTCTGTTTCTCTTATAGACTAACAGGCTTTTCCACCAATAACAGCTCTTGTTGAACGAGTGATATGCTCATCCTCATCACCCAATGAGAGAGCTTGGCACAGCACAATGTGCATAACGTCACAATAATTGACAGGCTGATCATAAGTGGCTTCTTGTACCAAAAAAAGACCAAAATACCTCTGAAGAATTCCCCCCAAATATATCAAACAAGAGATCCCCCCTCCCAATTTTCTATCTAAACCTGCAAAAAGGTAGCGTAGCAGTCGCAAAGTAGAAAAACTACGATGCCCTCCATTATAAGCCAAAATTGCCTCTGACCATCACACTCAAGTGTATCCCCAATAACTACCTGCAGAGTGCCTTTCTCTTTCTTCTCTGAGGACTGGGTAGTACTCTTTAATGAGAGTTGCAGAGAATGAGAAAACTGTCATAGAAAGAGAACGAGTAAGAACAGAATTAGAGAGGAGAGGATCAGACTGCAGTTAAGTTGGGAGACTGGGAATTAAAGGGAATAAACGTGGTGCAGCATGCCTCTCTGCAGTCGCAGTGGACCAATTACACTGACAGATACTCAGTAACCTTTAGCAGCCTCCAAATGAGGTCGACTGTTGAGGTAAATATGTAGCATCACTGCTCAATACAGCTGAAGTGCTGCCGAGGTTGTCTGCTGGCCCAGTCAACCAGAAACTGTTAACTTACTTGCATCTTACTGATAATGGTGTCTGGGACCATAAGCATTACATTACCGAACCATGAAAGCATTGTTGTAACATCCAATCAAGCATCTGATGTTAGTGATACAAATTTGGCAATTCATAGGAGATTGAGTTAAATAGCCAATTTCCTGCAGAGTGTTTTTTGTGCTTACAAGACTATAACTGTGGATGACAATTTGACTAACTCAAAACTGCTGAAGCCTTGTGAAACATTTATGCACCGCTGCAGATTATGTCTTACGTTAGAGGAATAATAACTATTCCAATGCTTTGTTTCAAGACAGACTTGAGAAAATGTGAACCAATTCTTAATACATTTTAAACACTGCAACTTTATGTTGTACTGGTGCTTTTCTGTAAATCACTGTACAGGCAGTAAGTTCATATCTTTTAGAGATAGAGTAAAATAATGTATAATTCTATTATCATCGTCAATAAACAGCTTTGGGAAAACACTGACCAACATTTTTCACCATTTTCGCAAATAATCAACAGTTTTATCAACAATGAAAAAAAAAAATGAGTTGAAGCCTTATTTGGCACAAGGCAACAGTTGTCCTTTCCCATGGAGAATTCCAAAACTTTATAGAAAAGCCTCTGTGAAGACTCAGTCGAGGCACTGTCAATGTGATTGTCTGAATAAGTAATTAGTAAACACTGCAGTGAGGTAATTATGACCTCATGATATTATGCAGACGGATGTCATGGTGATAGACAATGATGTCATGTTGATGTGTTTTGAGTAATTGTGACAAGCCAAGGGGGCATGTTATTACTAGTCACTACAACTTAAAAAAATATCTTTAATCTAATAACAGCCAGTAGATTTACCTTCTGTGTCATGCTATGCCAACTATCTATAGTTTTAAAGTGATTGGACATCAATTGCAGGTACTAAGGTTTTATTTTGCATTTTACAATGTTGCATGTTCAACTGACTTTCTGTTCACTGGCAAAGAGACTTGAGGCTTTGCTTGCAATTAAGCGGAATTAATTAACTTAAGTGTTCCAACTGAACACCATCGCAATTTTCCCTATGATTAAAACTGAATTACGCAGACCTTTCCAAGAAGCTTTATTAGACAAGTAGCTGCATTCAGTTCATTTTTAATAAATTCTGAAAAGATCTGAGAAATAAAGTATGACTAAAAACATTGATGAGGAATAATAGTACAATATCATGAGGGCGTCAGTGTTACTATGGCGATTTTATATAAACAATAGTACTGCCTACGCTTGCTTAAAATGTGTCTGGCTGCTACAGTCTAAGGTTGTTGTCAAGCAGGACAGGTGTGCCAGTATGGACACCGTGTGACTATGAATCTGCTTCAGTGCACAGTGAGTCATACACGCCTGAAAATTACTGAGCAGACAGGCGCTGTAACTAACTGACTGACTGACTGAGAAGCTGGTGGTCTTTAAAAGAGAGGGCACGAAAATTGAGCAGAGTGTGTGTGTGTGGTGTGTGTCTTCTATATTCTCTTCATTCTCAGAAGTACTGTAAATTGCAACCAGTTTATATTTTTAGACGATTACAGAGTGAATCAGTGTTCCTCGTTGATTAATCAGCCTGTATTGTACTTTTTTCCCAGGCCTGTGTTTAGTGAAGATCCCCACCTTGCAATTTTTTTATGATAGACATACGGAAGAAGGGGACTAATGAAATGAACATTTAAAGAAACAAAAGCAGAAAGAACAATGTATGAACTAGAGAGCAAATCATTAACAATTAAACACTTGTTTCCACAGACAGAGATCATTACCACACCGACTGGTGAGTCAAGTCAAGTCACATCATGTCAACACATACAATGTCTCAATGGATTCTAAAAACTCACAATAGAAACTGACCAAGCCCAAGCTCCCTAAGGAGACAAGAAGAGGGAACCAAAAACGTGTGTAAAATAATAGAATTATCAAGATAAAATTTTAAAAAAGATCCCCTATCTTAGATGGCTCGAGGTGCAACAGAAGCCATAGTTGGGAAAATGGAAATGACCATCAAAAAGTGAGGGATGATAACTCAAACCTTGACAGCGTGTGTGTGTGTGTGTGTGTGTGTGTGTGTGTGTGTGTGTGTGTGTGTGTGTATGTGTATGTTTGTGTGTATGTTTGTGTGTGTATGTGTGTGTGTGTGTGTGTGTGTGTGTGTGTGTGTGTGTGTGTGTGTGTGTGTGTGTGAGTGTACACACATGTAATTGTTCACAAGTGGGTGTACCTGCAGTGCAAAGCTACTGCAGGTAACTCAAAGAGCCTTAGGATCAAAATATCAGGGAAAAGATCCAAATTATGACTCAGGCTTTCAATGTGCACCCACAAGTGTCTCTCTGTCTCACACACAAATACACACAAACAAAGGACCCACATTATGAGGAATGTTGCATCACATTATTTTTTTCTCACCCGAGTCATCTTTCCCGGACTCAGTGACATTCATGTCTCAGTTTTCGCTTGGTTTAAACTTTGTGTTGGAGTAGACAGGAGAGCATCAAACTCTTCTGTTACATTCAAACTTCACTGAAAATCTGCATCAAGTTTCAAAGCAGTAATGACAGTGTCAGATGTTTTCAGGTAATTGCATTTCACACTTACATCAGTAACAGCGACTGCTCTGCGCAAATTATGTCCCCAAAACAAACATTTTAAAACGAAACGCAGGTTTTTTACCTCACATGATTCAAAATGTAACACTGTTGCCCTAGTGATCTTAAATGCTCCACAGCCATTTTTGAAAGCCAAACAGCTTTTCATCTCAGCTTGTCTGAATGTAGATGCACAATGGCAGGCCAAGACACAGAGGGAAGATAAGAGAAAAAAATAAATCAAACATTATTCTCTTTGAAAGCTGCCAGGCAGCCAGCAGTCCAATGTGTTAGAGTTTCAGCCCAGAGCTTTTCAAAGTGAGATTGTAATTGTGTGCAAAGATAAACGTGCTTTGCTGATTTTTTTTTTCTCCTTCTGCAGAGCTTGTCAGTGGGGTGGGTCTACTATATGGCTCACTGAGACGTAAAAGGGGCTTTTTGGGTGCCCTGAAGTCTGCCGTTGTCGTCTTCTCCTCTCGTGTGTGAAATTGCAAAGGCGGCCTACGGCACACACTTCCCTATCCCCAGCTATCACGAATGGCAATGGAGGCAGTGGGAGGAGATGTGCATAGAGATTTGGACAGGCTGATGAGAGAGGAGTCCATGTGTGTGTGCGTGCGTGCGTGCGTGCTTGTGTGCGTAGCTAAAAAGGTAGGGTTGTGTGACATACATCACACTACCTTTTAAGTGGATCAAATCAAATCAAATCAAATCCAGTTTATTTATATAGCCCAAAATCGCAATCACATTGCCTCAATGGGCTTTACAATCTGTACAGTAAACGACATCCTTTGTTGTTAGACCCTCAACTCGAGTGAGAAAAAACTTGCCATGTTGATGAAAAAAAAAATGACCCTTTTAACAGGGTAAAAAAAAACAATGAAAGAAACCTCAGGAAGAGCCACAGAGGAGGGATCCCTCTTCCAGGACGGACAGACATGCAATAGATGTCGCGTGTACAGAAAAGAGCAACAAATCACACTTTACAAGTTACATTACATTACAACAGAGAGTCTGATGCAAATTATAATACATAACAAGTGATGAAGTTACCTGAATTTACCAAACTGTTCTACTTGTTCTAATACAATTAGTCATTATATGCACATTAATTTACTTATTACTTTTTAAAAATCTCTGGTGTTGCAATTTTGTGAAACTACCCAGAGTCAACCATGCAATGTTGTTGCAAGATCATATTGAGATATTTGGACATAAATATTCTGATATTTGATTTTTATCAACCTCTGCTAGCATTAGTTAATTAGCATTAATTTAATTAAATCTAATGAAGTTAAATTTAATACCCTTTTCCATACATTTTCACTACATTTCCAACGCCACTTGGAGTACAACTAAAATAGTCCTAGTTTGTGGTAACTCCTTATCAATACAACATAATTCAAATAGGCAGGGTGGGACAAAGCTCAAAAGATTTGGGTTTATTACAATGAAACCATTAGAAACCAGTTTTTGACTGATACACAAAACAATTGACAAAACTAAAAATAAAATATTTTTAAACTGTGGTGAGTTTCAGGAGGACCATGCCATGTAGAAACTCCCTCACAAATACCCAGTGGTGGAAGAAGTATTAACATCTTTTACTCAAGTCAAAGTAGCAATACAATTATGTAAAAGTACTCCACAACAGGTAAAAGTCCTGCATTCAAGATCCTACTTAAGTAAAAGTAAAGTCTTATCAGCTAGCATCGAAAGTAAAACTCATTCTGTATTAAACTGGTCCTATGATGGATATGTTATCAGAGAAATTATCATTGGATTATTAACATTATATCAACTCTGTTGTAGCAGTAATCACATTATAAACTAGCTCATTCTGTGGTTCCTAACCTAGGGGCCAGGCCCTTTTTAAGGTTCACAAGAGAAATCTGAGGGGTGCTGAGAATAACTGGGTGGAAAATCAGAAAAAAAGTTCTGATGAACAAATGTGTATTATTCTTCTGGAACTTTGGTCTAATCTCGTTTTTTTGTGAAATAACTCTCACATAGTTTTAAAGGCAAACTTTACCTCTCAGGATAAAAATACATATTGAAAACAAGCTGTAAAAAGAAATACCTTGGAAAATGGCATTTAAGACTTTTTAATAGGGGTGCAACGATTAACAAAAATCACGGTTTGATACGTACCTCGGTTTTGAGGTCACGGTTCGGTTCATTTACGGTACAGTATGGCAACAACATGCAAAACATAAATTTGCTTGTTGTGTATTCAGAACTTTTGTAAACCAACAATTTATTGTAACTTACAAAATATGAAAATAACATATAACAAAAATAGAATATTGTTGTAAAGTGCTGCCTGGTAATAAGTTAATAAATTCTCAAATAAACAAAATAAAATAATGAAATATAAAATGAGCTTGAATAAAATATTCTCAAACAAAAACTATATAAAATATTATAAAAATAAATTTCTTACAGCTTGTTAAAGGCTCTTAACAAAACTTTTCCACAAGTAAAGTGCAGCACTAACAGTTCCAGCATGTAGCCCTGTTCAGTTTTACTCAACATTCATATTTTTTGCCAGAAAGATTAACTTGTCCACATTGACTCCACCCATGAGTTATTTGTGAGTACAGGCTTACATTACAAAGATATAAGGACGAAAATATGCATTGCTGGACGATTTATTGACAGTAGCGTTTTTTTGGACAGGCATCGACACAGTCACCTACACTGTCACTGTGTGCTCTGTAGCACTCGTTGAACAGTGGTTTCCAGGTAGCAGACCCCAGCATCTCCGTGTGGATTAGTAGTGCTCAAGCCACGTCAAAATGAATATACATGACTTGGATCAATGAGCAAGGCAATCGCAATGATTTTCCGTTAGCGGACATGGCCGAGGACCCCTCTCAAGACAGGATTCTCAAACCACAAAGAACATCCTGTACCGAAACGGTTCAATACAAATGCACGTATTGTTACACCCCTACTTTTTAATATTTTTTAAAGGCCTTCATTTTCACTAAATTGATTTCTCAACTTTTAATACTATTTTAGACCCTGCATACACCCTGTAGTAACTGCCAGAGGCATGGTTTGTCCTACACCAATGAGCTGCACAGAGTGTAATCTTCACTGTAAAATCAAGTCCACTAAAGTCATCCATCTGATAACTGTGTTTCAAAACTCCATTTTTGCAGCGGACTGTCTCATTAGTCAAACAGATGATTTGAAGCACTGAGCCACAAATATGGAGCATCTCATTTCCATATTTGTGACTCATTTCGTCATGACTCCATTGACACTTATTAGTTCCATTGTGTCTCTTCATTTAATGAGATCCCCCTTCTTGCATTTCACCAAAGCTGGCATATGCACATGGTTCATAAAAATGTAAAATATTCTCACCAGGCCTCGATTTTTATAAAGCTCTCCTCTGACTGCAGGTGCCTTTGTCTCTTGTCCACACAAATTACCTAAAATATGGAAGTTAAATCATGTCATTAATCAAGAGCATAGATTTTCAGTTTGAGAGCATGATTTCATTCCTTTTCAGTGACACAGCTCTTTCGCGTGCTCAGATTTTTTCTCCTCATGCTCACATTTTGTTCTTGCATTTAAATTTCTTCTGCTCTCTTTCAAAATGTCAGCTTGAGCTCAAAAATCACATGCCCGTGTTCACATTTCTCCTTCTTGCACACAAAAATTTCGCTCGCATTCAAATGTGCCCTCTGCGCGCTCAGATCTAAAGTGCACACGCTCAGAACACACACCTGCTCACAGGTCAAGTTCTGCTCTCGGATCTCTCCTCTGCTCACGGATTTTTCTTGTGTATCAACACTGTCAACCAATAGAAGGCCGGCTACTGTTGACCAATCAGATTACACCCGCTTCTTTGCAGGGCGGGCACCCTTTCTACCGGGTTTATCTACTTCCGCCCTCCAGGCTGTTAAATGTGGTGGTTGCCTTTATTTTTTGACGACCTTTGGAATAAAATATCAGTTAATCAATACACCAGCGCCCGTGCTTTTCATTACAGTAGCTACATCAACATAAAGTAGAACAATAGCTACTGTACTTTCGCCATATTAGCCAGCTGCCCAGGCAGCGGGATATATCTTATATAGTATAAATACTGCAGAGTGGTTATGATCGGGACGATAGTACAGCGGTTAAGAATATCGTTTGATGATGATTTTTGCTTCATGGGACGCTGGTTCGCATCCCAAAAACGAAATAGAGGAAATTGTTGCAAGTCAATAACAACTCAAACTGCTTCCTCTTAGCAAAATAAAGTTTGTCAAAATTAGAATCATAATGAATAAGATGTTGAGATGAAACAATATCGATCAAGTGATGATATTCAAATCTACTTCTTGCAAGTGACGGAGGAGATTTACACTCAATTGACTGTAAAGTCACTGCAAATGACATATTCTTTAACAATAAAGTGTAGATGGCAGCTTTTGATATTGCATACATTAGATTCTGCTTCTTTCTTGCATTTCAAATCACATTTAAATCTCTTATGCTGTTTCCATGAACACAAAAGATATTAACTGAACCCCCTTTGCCATTATACATGGCTGCCATTTCATTAGGAACACCTAGGTAGAACTAATGAAGCAACATATTCTACTTTCATGCAGTTTATGTTTATGCTGAAACTTTTTCAGGGAGGTGTTGATTGAACTTCATGGTTGTTTTCGGAGGCTGTAGTTTGTGGTGTTGATGAACTGTATTGCTCTGTACTTTGAAGTGTATTAAAATCATGTCCACCCAAAGTCTGTCAATGATGGAAGACTAGAATTATTGTAAAAATAGCTGATGTAAGAGGTATTTAATATATCAAATCCACTTTCTACCATAAATCATTTATTTTTGGTTAAATACATTTACTGTACCCTCCTAGAAAAAATTTTTTAATTTGAAAGTTTTTGCTGCTTTTAGATGCTAACATAGTGTCCAAACTGCACTTACTTTATACCTCTGGATTAACAGCGAGGAGGATGCCTCTTTCTATGGGGAAAAAAGAGATACGAGTGATGGGGAATAGAGGTACAAAGAACAGGACAGGGATTTAGAGGAGTGAGGGACTGAGGATAAGTGCCACTTTGGGTTTCAGGTCCACAGTTTGCAACAATGACACAAATAGCATTGGCCTTCCTAAATCCCTTGAGTGCAAGCACGTGTGTGTATGTGTGTTCCCACTGTACCCACAGCAACACAGCTCAAACGACTGGTCAACAGACTAGTATACCGAGAATGCATACAGGAAGCGGGAGTTTACCTCAACATCACATGCATAGTTTAATCAAAGCCACAAACCATTTCCACAGTAAGACACCAATACCTGTTTCACCCTAACACACAAAACACACAGTTCCTTGCCTTCCTCCTACTGTGTTTCAGGGGTCTAAATGTCAGCTTCCCCTCTGCTGTGCCTCTATAGTGCAAAGAGATGTTTTTCATGTTATACTGTACATCTACATTCCTTTATCGACACATACATCTATAAAGTGAAGATTTAGAACACGTGAAATACATAAAAATGTTATAGACCAAGGATAATATCATAGCTGTCCAACAATCCAGTACAATAACCACACATTACCTACTATGATTGTGAAGCTTAGAATGCTCAAATTTTGTTGATATGAAGAGTTTTGTTGTTGTACTTGTTTGCATAATACTGACGAGTGTTCATGTTATTTTGACAATGCCAGAATAATCACTATTGACCTAAACTTTTAAGTACTCTTGATCCCTCCGTATCTAAACAGAGCCCATATGAACTACTGAACGACTGTGGCTTTGAAACATTCACACAGGACAGTGGTATCTGGGTCGCCTGAACTCTGATGAATCAGGTCCATACAGCCGATTCCATTCGTGACAGGCTGATTTATAATTTATGGCAAGCAGAGAGGATTTGGGGAGGGTGGGGGCTGGTTGGTTGGTTGGTTGGTAGATAGAGTGATTTTCCCTGCAGGCTGGTCTGATATTTATAGACTGGCATAAGTGATGTAACTGTTATCTCACAATTCAAACTATCACCTCAATACTCATTCCAAGATCTGTTAGTTATGCATGTTTGAGATGTAGCCTTTCATTCATGGCCAACAACACATGGAGGCCTGCAAGCAAAAAGCGTTTTACTGGCCAGATGCAGTCAGCAGTCAGGCATGTTTGCTCTATAAGTTCTCTTTAGTGTAGTTGACACTAGGATTGGACCGATGGATGATGCCAATGTCCATTGTCCGTTTTCTATTTCCTCATGAAACCAGCTCAGTTAGGTGAACACAAGATCCTTGGTTAAAATGGTGGCACTCGTGTTTCTTTTCTGCAGGCTGCTGTAAGTGCATTTCTTTCAATTGTGCTGTTTTTTATGTTTCATTAGCCTCCTGAGTATTGCTAGTCAGCTAACTTTGACACAAGCTTCAGAGGGTGAACGCAACTAGGGAACGAACATGTGGTGCTGGTACAAAGACACTTTTAAACCAGCATGGTGATGTCTATTGGAAGCTCATCAAATTGCTATCAGAGTGACAATGGGAAGCTTCGGTGACTACAATGTTGAGCTGGTAAGCAAATCCTGCCTCATGTCAACAGGGGACACAATACCTCCAACACAGAGACACCATCCCCCACCCCAAAAAACTGTCATCGGCCATTGCGTCGTTTCACTGTGGACATTGTTATATATCAATTCAGCAAACATTGCCCAACCCTAGTTGACCCTAAACTGTTTTGGCTGCTGTAGCTCTGATTTCATGGTATTTGTACTGTTAAGATGATAGGATATTCTACCAGGCACATTTTTCAGTTCTTAGGAAACCCCATTAAATAACAAGCAAATTTAGTTCAGGCTGCCCAACCAACCATGAGACAAACAGATGGCTGCTAAATGCACTGACAAGGCACAACATAAGTTCAAACAATTCCTGTAACAACGATTTTGCATGAACATTCTGAAACTACAAATCTGGCTAAACAAGGCCAATACAAATGTCATGACTGGAGTGGTATTATGGTCAAATTGGCAAAATTTGAAAAAGCCATCACTGCTGCTCTGCTAGTCTCATTTTCATTTTTTTAAAAGTATTTCTTGGGCCTTTTGGCTTTATTCTGTAGGACAGGACAGGAGAGGTGACAGGAAATGGGATCAGAGAGAGGGGGATGACACGCAAGTCGGACTCTAACCCTGGGCCGCTGCAGCGAGGACAGAGCCTCTGCATATGGGACGCACGCTCTACCGCTGCTAGTCTTACTGTAATGAATTTGCAGGTTTTACACATCTCATTACAACAGGCCCAAGGGACAACTACTCGCTGTTGCCTGCTGCTTAATTTTCTAACGAGAAGAGCTTTTATTTGTTTTGATTTGAGAAAAATGCTCAACATAGGTGGCCGTGTTTGTTTTACTTAGTACTTAACCCTAAATTACTTGTCAAATTGCTTGTCTGGATTTTATATTAAGATCCCCAAAGATGCTGCATATAAATCACAGCCACAAATACTTCCTGTATTTAATCCTGCTATTGCCTTCATGAACAGAGGCAATACAGAGCTCTACTGCCAACAATCAGTGACTGGATATTTGGAATGCCTAAAAAATAGCCTAAAACTAGTACCATAAGGCTACTGTGCATAACTGAGAAAAAATCATCTGAATCTCTGCAGCGCAAGCCTGACAAGCAAGTGCTTCTGTCTGAAACACCTTGGCACATGCTAATATTTGCTGCAAAACCCATGCTGTCACACCTTGTTCACTCCTTGACGTCTCCATTAGACAATAAATAAGTAAACAGTGAAGAGCAGATATGCACTCAGATACTCACAAGCAAAGGTCCTAGTATTTGAGAGGTTCCAAACCATCCACTATCCACTTGTGTGTTCGTCAAGCACTAATTAGATAGTCAGTAATGGCATTAGTGCTGACCGATCTTATTGTCATTATTTTGATATGAACATGCGGATGCATTTGACCTATCTGATGAAGCAATCAATACACGGGCTATGAATTCACATAATTCGGCTAATCAGATAAAGTTTCAGTTGGGCGTAGCTACTTTCAGTTTAGGTGGTGTAAATTTGGTGACGATCGCTAATTTAGCTGCTAAAGGACAGAGGAACTAGTACTGACACTTTATTATTTGTTAATTTATCGCAGGCCATACCGTCATCGCAATGTTAAACAATGTTTTCACAATGCCTAGGTTGTACTCATATCATGCAGGCCTAATTGGTTTCACCGTAATACTAGCAAAACTATACAACATACTGGAAGAAAAATAAAACTATTTAATAAAGATGTGTGTTTTCAAAATACATGTACATGTCAAGTTGATTAAATTTAGAGGCTGGGGGCTGAGGAATTGCTTGTGCTGATTAACATCATGTCTATCTTGTCAGCTCAGTAAATGTTCTTCCACAAAATCTGCCTCCACAAAGGTATATAAAAGTACCATGCCAGACAGAGACAAGTGGTGAGCTATTAAGTATTCGGCCAACATACAAATAGCTTTGGGGAATTCTCTGAATTACAATAAAGACATTTTGTGCATCAGTGCTAAACTTTTCAACACAGAATTGCAATGCACTTATAAAGGTATTATTTTTCCTGTCTTTTCTTGTCAAAGCTGTTTGCCACTACTCTGGTAAATTCAGCCAACAATGTTAAAAATAAAACCATTAAAAAAAGTCAAATCAGGCCTCCGTAAGAGCACTTGAGACAATTTCTCTGACTTCATCCATTCAATTACACTTAATATAGCAAAATGTCATGAAAATAGTAGAACACATTCTGGGTGAAAAGCTCTGTCAGCTGTGCTCAGACAGCAGCAATGAAGCCACCTGGTCCTCTGCAGAGCCACCTCCGCACCACCACCAAGAGCCCTCTAATCTGTGCCAATCAGATGACGCTAAGCAGCCATTTGTTGTTGAACTGGGCACCAGAACACGCCCCCTCCTCGTTTCAACAGCCACTGCAGACCCTAGCGAAGTGCTGGCAACGTAGCAAAAGCAGGCGAAGCAGTGAGGGTGACAGAACTAGCAGTGTGTTGAATAATAGAGAGAAAGAACTGTGGTGTAATTAACACAGTGGCTGGGGGCTGATGCACTGTAGAGAGATAAAGAAAGGGAATGCAGAGAGGGCATTGAGAAAGAGGACGGAGAGGAGATGTGCTGGGTAAGATGAGATGAAATCAATTAAAGAGTGGGGAGTTTAGGAAAGGAACATTTTGAATCAAAGGAAAATGAGAAGCCAGCACAACTGAGAGGACTAGAGTGAGTGAGAGAGCAAATCAAACCACAGCCCTGTCATCAAAATTAAAGAGCAAATAAAATCCTGGTAACAGGCAGCAGAAACTTTATCATACTCAAATTCTATGACCCATTTCATGCATTTCAAAAAAGTGGTAAACAAAAGATCAGAGATCGAGGGAGAAAAGCAGCAACGGAACAGAAATGTGGAAGATAATGACATGTTCCCCAGCAGGAAGTTCATCTCAGCATGGTCTCACTAACTCCATTTCAATTTTGCACGGCCATGTTCCCTTTTAACTGATAGCAAGTATATTTTTAGTCTTATGAAAGTCCACAGAATAAATGAGGGTGTCTTGTTATCAATTGCCTTATTGTATGGGTGACTTATTTAGCCGAAGAGAGAAAAGCCAAGGATTACAGCCATCAGAAAAGAGCTGCAGATTTCCAAAATGGCGTCGCTCTGCGTGGGCAACAGTGAACAACACTGCAGTAAGGAGAGGAGTGAGTAGGACTGAGAAGTGAAAGCAGCTCACTCTATGCAAGAAGACAGAGGAGGATAGACAGACAGATACATGGATAATCAGAGGAGAAATGACAAGAATGAAAAATGACAAATTAAGAAGGAAAATATGAATGAAGCCACAGCGGAATCTTTCAGTTCCCCACCAGAGCTATCAATCTTAAATTTTAATTTAAAAGTGCATCTATTTTCTCTCAGCCCTCTGTTCACACTGAACAGCCTTTCAAACCCTGATTGAGCTTCTCCTCAATTGTCTCCAAGGTGGATGAATTCTTAGAAAGGCCATATTAATACAGGGAAGAATAAAGCCTTTGTAAAACAATGACGCAAGCCACCCCTGTCAGTCACATGTCAAAATAACTCATCAAGCGGCACAGGTGCCATCATTAAGCAGTATTAACGCTGATTTTGTCAGTCTACACAACAATCATAGAATGATTTTTATCAGCACTGTGGCACAGCAGCTTGAGAATGACTGCTGGTTATTCATAAACTGCCATTAAATCCCCATCTCATACATGCTCACTTGTCTGGCAACAGAAATAGAAAAATAAGTGAATGAGAACAATTATATGATTAATTACTAAAAGCAGACGAATTAGTGTTTTAATAGAGTCTTAGCCTAAAATTAATGTGAGTAGAACAAACAATCCTGGTCAATCGCACATAAATCAAGAACTGCACGGAAGAACCAACTCATAGACAACAAAAGCCCAACAAAATGCACAATTATGGATTAATATGACAGGATATGATACTGTAAGCCACATTAAATAGTTAGTAGTCAATCAGTTAAAATAGGGGTGGGGTTTTTAGGTTTCTTACAAGGAAAATGTATGTAAAAAAATGAGTTGAAATAAGATCCAAACCTTAGCAAGGGTTTGATGCTGATACCAATTACAACTTCAAAAAAGTTTGATAGAATATAACTATGCAATGGCAAAACCATTACTAAATTACTAGAACCATTGCTCTTCATTTATTTGACATGTACACCAAAATATACAAATGTTAAGCTAATTTTTGGCAGCCAACGATTAGCTAACGAAAACTATATGGTTTTTGGACCAGTGGATCATAATCAGTCCTACACTACATGATAGCAGCAAGAACATTATAACAATAACTGTGGAGGTGGAAACAAAAAAAGACTCAAATTAAAATTGCTTATTACACTTTAGGTGTGGGTGAAGTTTAATGGTGACTGTAATGTGCAGTGATTATATATGGTAAGGAAACCCTGGTCTCACTTTTGCCAGCTTTTTCTTTGGAAGAGGAAGCTGTCTCACATTTCAACAGGAAACACATCTCAGTCACTTCCTGCTTCCCCGGAGGAAGTGGCAGATCCGCCAGGGAATGGCCGAGCCAGTCACACTCCTTACTGAAGTCTGCATGATTTTCAAGAAAAAAAATCAAACCACCTACAAACTGGTTCTGCAGTAGCTCAATGAAACAGAGATTATCTGCTTAAGTCTTAGGGTGTGTCAATACAACTCTGCTGCTTTCATAACACATGCTCTCTTTTCTATTGGGATTACCTTCATCTGCTGCTATGTTGCCAATTATGTTACTGTAGCTGTAAAAAGTTTAAGAAAAGAGCCTCTGTACAGATTTTATGATCAGCTTCCTATTGCCACCAGCATTTCAATATTTCCAGTTTTTTCATTCTGCTAGTTGTTGCCTTCTCACATGACATAAATCTCTAAAAGTGTTTTTAAATAGCTCGACAATCACACACCAGATTTACAACATATCTAGTTCCTTAATAGGTTACTCAGACTTCCTGCAGTCTTGGATGTCAACACAAAACAAATGTTTACTTTTTTATGGATGTAAAGTACTTTGTGACATGTGCCTTAGAAAAATGCTACATAAATAAAAAAAAAAACATGAGCAAACATTTTTGGCTGGTTGATTTGTCTATGCAGGCTGAAAGTAATAAACTATGTAGGTTCTACAGCCACACAAACCAGTTATCCTGCCAAAACACACATATTCTAACAATAGTACAAAATTAAACCTCAACAAATTCAAAAGTGAAGGCCTTTTTTTTTGCATCAACATTTCCTTCTTTGGTTGGTTCTAGACACTCTTTGAAAGAATTGTGTATTGCATTTTAACACCCAAAAGCAGGGTTCTACCTAAAGAAAGTACTGGTGATATTGCACTAATGTGAACCTTAACTTCATACTCCAAAAAAAATGCTTTTTTATATTTACTACAAGAAATATTGGAACAGGAGCAAATAACAGTACTAAGATTTATCAGGAAATTAAAATCAGATGAGTGTTTTCCAATGAATACTTCAGCCATGCAAAACACAATGGCAGGTTTTTAGAAAGCTTTGTACAGCGTTCTATAATTATAGATTATTTAATCTATGTATATGCATAACCCTAATACACCTGTAAATTAGGGCGATTGGATGACTATATCAACTATCTGCAACTCAGTCCACTGACTGTTATTTTTATGGGCAATTTTTGTCATTCTATTTTTATTTAATTGCAGCCTCTGAATATTGAGTGAGCGCTGCTGCTCAGCAACAAACTAATTTAGCTAGCTAACCCAGTGATACAAAGAGGCCAGCAGCATCAAGAGTGGCTGCCAGAAAAACAGCGTGTAGAGCCAGAATATTTTCAACCAAACCAGAGTTCATGATTGTTGATTATCAACTCTAAAAACAACCAAAAACGAATTTGGTGTTTTCAACTGTGCTTTTGTTGAGTTTAAATAATGCATTTTTAATGATATCAATGACAGACTGATTACGTAAGACTTATTTTGACTAAAGGTAGAAACTTGAATTCAGAAGGTGTATGCAAGTTTTTAAAGTGTGAGACTGTATTTCCTTTTTTGACATCATGTGGGTTTACTTGTTTATTAGACTACAAAGTCACAGGGGTGGGTCGTCTCTTCACTAGTATGGGGACCCAGGATGTTCCCCAGTACCTGCATGAATATATAAGTAATTGATGGTTTTGGGGCTGGTTTTGGCCAATTAGAACATTTTAACGTATCACTCATTTATCCATAACAATCTCAAGACATTCTAGAGATGGCCTTGTACTGGATCATTTGTAGAACTGCCCCAAGCAACCAACCCTGTCAAATCTTTTACAATAGTCATGATGGAAGAAACCGCAATAATGAGCCTGAAAACCATCCGTTTTGACCTAGAAAGCCTGAAAAGAAACAATTTATGCTTAATTTTTCAAAGTTCACTCTATGTTTCTGCACTGTAGTCCTTATCCTAAAGTACTAAAGGTGGTGGTGGTTGTTTGAATGAGATCTGACTCCCCAGGATACACCAATTTACTGAAATTGAGCCTGAGCAGCATTGACCCATAGTTGCTCTGAGACCATTGTCAAAACCTACACACTGCTAATAGACCCTGTTGCAGTAAGAAATAAATTGCAGCATTTGTATTGGGGCTCCTGCTGACAGGTAGGCAGAGGTTTTTGCCCAATTATAGGGGAAAGGGATGAAGCAGGGTAAGGCGGACCGCTACAATAGACCTAATGAGGACGTGGTATGATTGCGGTGGGACTAGAGAGACACACGCTCGTTTGTGCCTATAGTGAGTGTATTCGATTGGTAGAGGATTGGCAGAATGAAGTGGCAGAGAGAGTGATACAGATAGATAGGGAGAGATAATGGAAGTGAGAAGGATTGATTCCTCACTCAATGTGAGAGCATGTGGGAGGAGATGAGTTGCTGAGACAGAGTGGGAATGAGAGAGATGGATAAGGAAAGTAAGTGTGTAGTCAGTTCATCATTTCAACTATCCCTTTACTCTTTTCTTTCAACTCATCCATCCATCCTTACTTGCTTCTCACTCATAAAAAACAGAGCTTGCAGAGGCGGTGCTGGGGGAACCATCCGTAATGATACAAACCCTCAAAGTATAGTCTTGCTGCATGCAAACACATCTAAGCCTGTAATACAAGCACTGACACTGGCACTAGGAACAGAACAAATCCTGAAATAACAGGGCAAACATATGAAGGGAAATGACTGTTGTGTTCAAAGAGAGTCTGCTTCCATTCAGACATATTGTAATGGGTCTGCAGTCCATTCTACCAGACTGAATACAGATGGAGCTGCTGTGTATCCTTGACATCAACATCCAACCAGACATCCTCATATAGTCAGCATTGCTCTTTGGTGAAAAAGGGTTGCTTCTAGAATTGTAGAGAAACAATGTGCAATTAAAGTAATGCATGTCACTGTATGCAAAACATACCTTCTTACAAAAGTGTTAAAAATACTTCTTGAACATTAAAGAAAACAAAAAACAAATAATTTCTCTTCTGTGATGAATGCAACTATTAATGGTGCTTCGTCTCCGTCACTGTGACTCAGTGCCATCCGAATCAACACTCACTGCACACTGGAAGTGTCGTCTTAAGTGAGAGTGATTGGAAGATTTTATACTATCGTGCGCTTCAACTCTTTGAATCCCTCACCCGCTAACACACTGATTGGCAGCGTATATCTCATCCAACTGGCACGCACACCTCCTTCTCCCGGGGAGCAGCGATTTGATCTTTGGCTGCGAGCCATCCTCAGACATGGCAGCAGGGTGTTTGTTCCTAATGTGGTACAGCATTAAACATGTTTAACTTACATATGACTCTGTTGCCTTTCTAGGCGAAACATTTCCCATACCGAGCTTCTTTCAGCATGCTTCACTTTTCACCACATACTGCTCTAGCAAAGCCATTAGTGTAACCAGTCAAAAATATTCTCTGCGGTTCACCTATTAACAGTATCCCACTGACACTGCCAATGGCCTCTGTTGACATGGCAGAGTAAAGTCTATGTTTTGGAGGAACCGAGGTTTTAAATTGGATGCAAAGAATTGGTTAAATAAGCGAAACCCATAATTAGGTCTGAGCTATATTATTGTTTAAACCGTCAACTGTGGAAATGTGTCCACCAATAGAGATTACATTTGAGGGATCTCTCTCTTAATGTCTCTACTACACATTTTGGGCATGTTATAGCAAATCAAGGCTAGTGGGAGGGTTGGTAGCACTAATGCACCCCTAGCTGGTTTGCCATCCACTGCAGAGAAGAGAGTGACAAGAAGACATAAAAGAGAGTGTGCTGTTTCAAGAAAGGTAGTAGTTTAATTTTGTATGGTAGTTTCAAATAAAGAAAATAATCAAATGTGCTGAAGTAAATGTAGAAATTAATGGTTGAAGACTGCTTTATCAGAGTTATGTTAAATATAAAAATACCTACAATATATGGTAATAGAACCATAGATCATACTTCCTCATTATCCATCTAAGATAAACTATAAGCAAAGACAGACATAGCTTTGTCCAGTACCATATCAACATAAAAATGAAAAAGATGACATGGTATTTGCACTGCTTCAGTACAAGAGCATGTACTGTAGAGTTTTTGTGAACAAAAAATTCTGGATTTTGACTTCCAGAGTCCTAAATTATCAGACATCCGCTGACTTTATTGACCACTGCTATTACTTTTGTACTCTGAAAGATTTTAATAAAAAGTCTCAAACACTTTTCCCCTTTCTGTCCGATTGCCCTCATTACATTCCTTTCATCCACTTTCTATTATCGTCACTGTCTCTCTTCCATGGCGTGTTTTTCTTTCACTCTCCACACTATCTCTCATTCCTAGTCTTTCTCCCCCTCTCTCCTTCGTACATGTGCGAATATAGTAGTGCCTGTATCTATGTGTCTACGTGTGTGTGTGGGAGGGGAAGAGAGCAGGATTTCTGGCTGGAGGAGGAGGTGAGAGAGATAGAAATAAGCGAGCGAGAGGGAAAGAAACACAGAGAGAGAAGCAAAGCATTTACTGGAACAAAACATGCTGTTTCAATCTCATAGATAAGGGCCGCCTACTCACCACTTTTTATCTCAAAGCAGATTACTCCTCATTTTTACAATCCATAATTCCCAAAGTTTTGCAGACTCTATTAAATGAAATGATGAATTATATTTAAATTTGATCAAATATTGTCCTGCCTACCATATTTGAGTTGCTATACCCACCTGCTGTCTGGTGTCTATTTCGCAACTCCATATTTGAAGTGAACTGATTTCAGTAGGTGGCATTAAGGCCTGTCAACATGACTGTGGGCAATGGTAATAACACATTTTACAAAAAACTAAATGCTCTTACCTTACCTATAAAGCGGGGGAATGCAATTTATTTCTTAACAGAAAAAATAAATGTAGTTTGGGTTATCCTCTGGAGGTCACTTTTAAATCTATTAATACAGCAGTGGACACATATGCACATGCATGGCCACAGGTGTTTTGATGAAAGAATTGTTATGTTAAACAAGTAACTGCAGAGAAGTACAAGTTTAGAAATGGAAATAAAAAAAATAATCATAATTTGAGGATGTAAAAAGGCTAGCATGTCGCTACAAACTTGATGGTAGTCACCAAAGGCAATGACAATTACAGACTAGTATTGGTGCCCTTTCTCTTGTAACATCTATAATACAAGGTAATTCACTTCAAGTTTTTTTTTTTTAAACAAGTGCAAAACAAGGACAGATACCTTGACAACATATACATATAAGTGCTTCCTTATGTATTTTAGGACAACAGACTCTCAAACCTGACTAAGAATGTTGGATACTCACTGACGATATTAGTGTCTTCTCGATGCCACGGAACTACAGGTGACAATTGCTGTAGGCTCTCAGGAGACCCTGAAAAAGAAAAAAGGTATAATTTCAAAGTGCCAGATACATAATTAATCTAGATATCAAATCAGATATTTACTTGATCAGGATATGCCTTGTACATATAGTGAAGTAATGTCAAATTAGAATAAGTAGCAGTCAGTTCCTCCTAGAGGCCAGGATATAAATGAGTGCTTTAGCTGTGTTGGAAACTATACATATTGTATCATGATAAATATAATCATAATAAAAAAAATGTACATGCGGCACATCCAGCCTGATGAAAAGCTCAAAACAGGAGGGGGTTATTACTGAAATGTACGGCATGTGATCAATGAGAAACAGAGAGACATTAGTTTTAGTTGAAATATACTACAAGAAAATAGATTGACAGTCCTCTAACAATATTAAATCATTTGCATGCCGTTTATGATATTGGTATTGTTAAAGTGACAAAGGCTCACCCAAAAATCTTGATTAGTCATTTGAGCATTTAACTTGAAGAGTGCCTCAAACTTTTGCTACATTATCAAAACTATTGTCAAATAATTTCTGTCAAATGACTCACTGAATAATTAACTAATAGTTTCAGCTCTTTTATAAGATGCAGACTATATTTTCCATTATAATGCTAACAGGTACTGTGCATACCAAGGATCTTCATATTCCTCAAGACTAAACCAAAAAGCACTGGAGAGTTAGGATTTGGTTTTAGTTTCAGTGATACCTCCTTCTTTATAAGGAGTACTTCTGTTGACATTCTTATCTAAAAAGAAAAAATCCCACTGAGAACAATGACCTCTTTTACATCAACATGTTGATGAAAAAAAAAGATAACAGAGACAGAGAAAACAACAACAGCCTTGGCTTTTCTTTTGATAATGCTAATTCTGAACTGTGATCTAGAAAAAATATTCCCTCAAGTATCTGAAATGGCTGAGGAGGGATATCCTACACATTGACAAATAACTGACTTAGTTCCAGTTATCTTTACTGATCCTTCAGCTGATCTATTAAAAAGGCACAACAAAAGATGCATTTTGTTGTCAACTTCACAGACCTATAGGCATGAATGTTACCAGGTACAGTTGCAGTGTATTCACAGCTCAAACAAGTCATCTGGTAGTTGCACACTGACACACATCTATTTCATTTCCTCTCCGTGAAGGTTGGCTGGATTTCCTGGAGAACTGAGCCAGCAGCTGCCAACTCTGCACACTGCAGAGACACTTGTTATGAATTCTGTCTGTGTGGTCCCGTGAATTCATTTGAGTTGACTTAATTAGTACTCTTGACTACCAACTTTAACATTCTGCTTCCCACCAAATGTGTAATCCAGTAATTATCATGTTAGACCGAGCTCATGGCACTATGGTTTGACAGCTCTGACAAACACAATACGTATGACCTTGAGTTGATATATATACACGAAATTATATATAATATAATAATAGTATAAGCAAGGAAATGTTTTATGCAAGATGTTAGCGAAGCACTAACGTCTCTCATATGATCAACCTGACAGAAGATCTGAAATTTAAAATGCCATGCAGTGTTCTTTCATAAATGAGATTAAATGGCACTTGACTTTCATATTTAGTTCAAAGAAACCTTTCATCCCACAAAAAGGATTATAACGCTAGTCTCCTGCATCATTACCACATGTATTTTCATTCCTTTTCAACACCTGGTAACCTGGTTCGGGAAGTTATTAAGCAGAGTTGGATCACAAGATCAACCATTTGCAGTCATCTGCTAATCTTTGACACAAATGCTGACACCTCTCATCTTTTGATCATTTCAACGACTGTAAAATGAACAACCAGGGGGATCAGAAAATCAACTATTTTTGCCTACATAGTGTTACTTAAATTGTCAACTTCAATGCACATAGACTGGCTTGTCTTGTCTTTCTGTTTTTCTTTCCCTTTCCCTTTATGTGTCTCCTCTGTTGACTTTCTTCATCTGCAGGCCAAAAACGATTTGGATTTTTCTTCACCCATGTATTCTGTTGTCAAAACAGCAGGTGAGTGGCATGTGAAGGAAGCTTGTCATTAATAGAAACTGGGCTGGGCAATATGGCATAAAAATTGAATCCCGATTTTTTTACACACCAAACTTGATTTACGACTTTAATTGTTTTTTTTCCCTCTCAAAAAAAAAACTACAATGACAATGACATTATTAAAAGCATTGCTTTTACTGTAATTTCAAACAGTGCACCTTCAAACTCACTCGCCTACATTACATGTACATAAAAAAAACAGAAAACATCTCTCTATATATACCCGTTTCTCTGCACAGCATATATAAATGGCTGTAGATGAGATGGGTGGAGCAAGGGTAGATTATCCACTAGTCAAACGACGGCAGATGACGTCATTCACTTGAACACATTAAAAAATAAAAGCAAAAAATGCTAAAATTGATGGCAAAAATACCTGGGAGGTCTGCCCAAGTAAAGTATGTGTGGGGAAACACTGAATTTCTTTTGTCAATAGCAGGGGACGTCTTTCTTGCAGGTAAGGCAGCACATTCTTCACTGCAATTTAGGACAGCATTCAATTTATTTATGCCTTTTTGAAATGCCACCACAGACAACGCTGAAAATGTTGATCTTTTTATCCACTTCCATCCATTGAACAGGCAGCATACACGATGAGCTGCACTTTTTAGCTGGCAAAAATCTGCATTACTTCTATCGTTGCTTCCTATCATAATATACTAAGAATTTGTTTTTATATTCTAATTTTCAACTTATTCTCTTAACCCATTTGTATCCTTTGAGCCTTAACTGGTCAGCTTCATTGCCATCTCTCTATATGCCAGGCTATTAGCGCAGACTGCTGAACTGGACCTTGAACCCCTCCGTCTTCTGTCTCTGCATGCTGGCATTCAGCCTAATGAGGCTTGCTAATGGTCCACCCATGTCAGTTTGAGGGAAAACCTTCTACTCATGCAAACTGGAACACATGTAAACAGTTGCTCAGAACACTTTCACGATTTATACCACTATCCGCAGTTGCTTGGTTGATGAAAGGACAAACATAACCAAGTATGAGTCAACTTTCCAAACCTCTGTCTGTCATCCTATTATACTGTATCTCACACTCTCCATTCATCTTTCTCTGCTAGACAGACTTGTGGCTGATAACTTGGGCTACTACAGCTGCTTTAGCCCTGTGACAGAACTCAAGGCAATGTGAGGGATGACAAACTCAGGAAACCACTGAAAGAATAACTGCCTCCACTACTGGCATACATTCCTACCACTTATTCAACAAAACAAACAGAGGATTCTTTTTTCTGTTGTCTCCTGGCTTAAAAATCTAGGTTTGATTAATGGTCAGAAAATGACCGCCAGCAGACACATTCATGACCCACATTTTTAGGAGATAATAGGAAATGGAAATGAGCATACAGGCTGGAATGAGACATACAGCACAGTGACTAAGTGGACAACCTTTCGTTCCACCCCGTCGCTTATCCACTAGGACGCTGGCAGTGGCTGCTGCTGCGTGGTCAAACTTCGATTGGCTTAGCAAGGCCACACTCTCACAGGAACTGGTCCATTAGTCATGCTCTGTTAATATTACTAGTTAATGATTGTGAGCCTTGTTTCAACACATTTATTAAGTGTGGCCTGTGTATATTCATGTGAAATGGGGGTGGGGTGGGGGGGTGGGGGGGTTAAATGTGAAATGTGAAAGAGGTTTGTTTCCTACATTCACAGGAAAATCAATTTCTCACTCTTTTCAGTCTTTTCATGTCTCCATCTTCACATAATGTGTTGGACATCCGTCGACATAGCAACAGTATAAGCTTCACATAGCATCTGGGTCAGCCAAAGTTGCAAAATACTTCAATCATTTATTGAACATAAATTAATGTAAACAGTTCTTTAGAGGAGCGCAATGGAATTAGAGCATTAAAAGCAACTTAATCAAATCAAGCTTGTCAAGACAATTAAGATGATCAAGACAATGCTTGTCTTACATCCGCCGAATGCTATGACAGAGTTTCAGAGAAAGGGCAGACAGATGTCTGAGAAATTCTGGTTTTGGAGTAGAGAGAGAAGAAGGAAAGAAGAAAATGAGAAAGTCAAAACAGGTCAGTGCTGGTAAAGCCATAGTGTGGGCTGGCAGGAGATATCATGTCTTAGGCCAAAACCACAAGCCTCTCCAGATGCTTTTACACCAGCCCCTGGAGCTAGACATGGGGCACACTGCTGTACTTTGAAATAAAAACATATCCAAAAAGATCAACAAGTCTCCTCTGTGGGGGATTCCCGGGAAGTCAACAAGGATATTCAACAACAGCTTGTGTTTGCAACTTTCATAAAACACACACTGGCCTCTTTACCTTGGATTTAGAGATTTTGTGTGCTTGTTTAAGTCAAGTATCAATGTCAAATTAAATCTGATAAATAGTCCATACAGGTAAAGTTTACAAGACTCTCGATTTCCCTACTATAATGTATTCTTTGCTGTAGATTTGAAGCTTGTTCCATCTATAAGCTTTGGCTATAAAACAAAACGCAATACAACACAAAGAGACTGTGATTAAGAAGAATGTGTGCTTTGGCACATTTTTTTAGGAGACAGCTTGACAATACAAATCATGCTGTGGTATACTGGACCTAGACAGAGCATTAGCTCAAGTTGCAGGTCGTAAAACAGACAATGTCCAGATGTCTGGCAGGACACAGAAGAAAGCACAGGAGGATTTAAGGAGCTGGGTCTCTTTCCAGTCTGCTACTGATGGTCATGGTTCCTCCTAGTTGAGGATCAAATCCTTTTTGGGAACCACACTGGAAACACCAAAGAATTCAGAGGAATTTGATCCCCCTTTCTTTTTAAATTTGTTTTTGAAGGGATAAAGTGGCTTTGATTTTTCTTAATGTCAACAAACGCCACATAAAGACTAAAACAAAAAATGCAGCAGTCCATCTCAATACTTTACATGTTCTCTACCCTGTCTGTGGCACTTCACAGTGAGCTCTACAGAACACATACATTTAACGATGGATTACACTTACACACCAGTCAATCACAACATTAAAACTACTAAGATGTCAAGAGAATAACACTGATCATCTCTTAATGAATCAATTTTGTGCTGGGTCCTGCTATGCGTGTGGATGTTCTGTAACAGTTGAGAGTCATGACATGACATGAACAGCTCAGTACTAACGTGGCCTAAAGCTCCCACGATCCCTGGACAATCAATTAGTGCTGCCAAATTACCAATATATCAATAAATATTGATTCTGAATATTTGAAACGCTTTCAATTCTGACTTTCACTCGTACATTTGTTGGGGACTGTTTTCAGGTGTGAATAAACACATACTTGATGTTCTAGTGAGTATGTATGGCACCTAAACAATGTATGTGAGATTGACTATAAATTAACTACTGTGTCCATGTTCACTGTAATGAGTAACGTGTCACCCAGTGACATTTTGTGGCTCATTTGTGCGTTTTTAGCAATTTGGGAAAACAATGAGGAAAAAGTGATAAACTCTATCACAATCATTAGGATAAATTCATTGTTACTTTTTTGTTTTCACAGGATTTGTTGGCTTTGATAAAAGAAACATAAACACACAGACAATAGCTTTGTTAAACATTTCATATTAATTTTATATTTGTTTCTCTATCCAGACATCAGGAGGTTTTAGCATAAGTCTGGACCCTACTAACGGTTGCCAGGCTGGCCCAGGGTGTGTCATAATTTCACCAGTCAATTTCATCAGTCTTCTCTAAAGAATGCTGTCAGGAGCTCAGAGAAACAAAAGATAGCTGACATGAGAGACTGGAAATAACCTTCCACACAATGACACACTTTTTCTTGTTCTGGTCTAATCATGGAGAATGATGAAAGCCTGAGCCTCTTGCAATACAGAGAAGAGGGAATTAATGATCCTGACGATTGGCTTTTGTTTTCTTTCACAAAGAATCCAACTGATGTGAATTAGGCTCGGCCAATATATGCTTGTAAAAAATTGCCATTGTTACCCATTTCTTAGGCGCAAATTCAAGTGTTGCCACGTGTGCCATTTAGTTCTCACTCCCTGTCCAGTCGAGAAGAAGCATTTAACCTGGAAGAATAATTAGCACCTTTTAAGTACTTCTTATGTAACCCACTCCACCTAAGCCTGGGCTCTAATCCTCAGCTGGCAATGCTTTACAGATGACAAGACTGTGGAAAAAAAAAACTGGGCTGCACTGATGTAAAATCAACACCTTTTTTAATGGCCTATAAAAATACCAACCTCACACCCCTTACTAAGAGAATAACCCAAATTATAGGAGTGAGTCAACAAAGTGTGTGGTACAACGTGATAAATGAGGGAGTGAAGAAACGTATTGTATAAAGCCCCATGAAGGTGTGTGGGGAAGCTCAGAGAACTTGCAGAAACTCAAAGTGCATCAAATTCTCTGTGGATTTGAATTCAAAGCCATTTCAAAGCCACCTCGAGCCAGAATAAGCAGCTTTGTTCCTTTGCCACCTATCTTCACTTTATGCCCATTCTAGACCCATCTTTATTGTTTTGGCCACAGCTCTCTATCAAGTCTCAGCTGCCTGCCTTTCACATTCCTCAGTCAGGGGGACGTAAGCTTCAGTTTTCCTCTCCCACACTCTTCAACTCTTTGGAAAACAGGAATACATCCTGGCGGAGCGGCTGTATCAAATCTATTTATCGGTTAAACCTTCTTCAGAGCGGAGCCTGGATTAGGCCTGTTTTTAGCTGCTGCTGCTATTCCGCAAAACCTGGCGCGTGTGTTTGCTTGCACCGACGGCCAGTGAGCTTTGACGGGCCAAGCTATTCGTGAAGCTCCTGACTTGCCAGGAGGAGTTCACCCAACGGCCACAAAAGCGTCCGACTTACTGTCATCAGCGTGAGAAGAAATAAGGACAGAGGAGGGGTTAAGCGTAAAAAAAGTCTGTATGTGTGTGAAGAAGCCTGGGAATCATCTGTGCACAGAGGAGAATTGAGAAAATGTGGCAAAAAAAAAAAAGCATGACCAAAGTAGCAGATCCTCTGCTATGACTGTAAATCACACCAGTCCACAAGGAAGAGAAAGAGAGAGCACAAAAAGAAAGTGTTACCCAGAAGGACAGACTCAATCTGAGTAAAACGAAGAGTTGAAGGCCAAAAAAGGCTACACACAGAAATATAAAAGATAAAGTGAAACAGAAAAGAGAATGTTAAGTTGGGATGACACTACACTTCTCTTCCTTTTACAGTTCATAAGTTCAACCTGTAAAATCTTTCCATTCTCTTTGCTGTTCCCCCTGGCTCCAGACTGCAGTACGACTACATAAAAAAGAAAAGAAAATATAAAAAGATTCAGGTTGCCATGGAAGTGTGTCTATCTGTGTGCGTCCATATGCATGTGCTTCATGTGCGTCTCAAAAAGCCACCTGCACCGTTCCTCCTGACACCAATTTGAAACCGCATTAACATTTAATCCTTGTGGTCAAACTAGCAAAGTAGAAAACTAACTGTTCAGCACCTCTTGTCTCGTCACAATCTGGCAACGTAGTTATTTCAACTGTGTGTGTAGATCTGTGTGTTGTCTTATGGGATCCAATTGTGTGGTAAAACCTTGATAATGAAAGCTATAAATCACTGCTACCACATCCCCAGCCTCAAAGCTCATAAAACTCCTGCCCACAACAGCCTGACAACAAAACATGCTGTTTTTTAAGTTTCCTCTCTCCAGCTTTTCTTCTCTTTACAAGCGTTCACACAATAAACAGCAGCATTGGTAAGGGTCGTCATGGCAGTCAAGTCACCATGAAGACTCTTAGATCTCTGTTTCACCCGACTAGATTTCTCTAGATGCTTAAAGAAGTATCTCCAAGGAAATTGTGCCTTTTTAATTCATCTTTTATTATAAACCAGCTACTGAGTCATATGCAGGCCTACAAACTCTGGTGGGATGAAAAAGGGGACAGCTGTGAGAATAAGGTTGAACTTGAACACAGCACTTACACCATTTGTTCCTCACTGTAAACATAAATTATATTGATTCTTGTTGGCAAGATAAACCTCTAAAAACTAGCTTATAGGCTTTGGTCAAAAGTCTGAAAGCACACTGAAAATCTCTAAAATTGTAGGATTTTAGATAGCGAGTAAACCCACTAGAAATAGGTGTTTGACTTCTTTCCTATTGCCACAAAACGAGTTTGCCTTTTTGTTTTTTCCCTTGTGTCATGTTCATTATCACAAACATGTTAGAAATACAGGAAAGAGCAGAAAGCAGCACATCATATACCTGTTGAGACAGTATCCAATGGATGCTGAAAGTCTGAATCAGTAAAATTCTGTATTAGACACATTGTTTTGGGCTGATTACGGAAGATACTAAGGAGTGAGAAATCTCACTTCTTTCCCATCACTGTAGCACATTCGCAGCACAGATCAGGTGGCTGACAAGGCTCAGTCAGTGACATGGAAGTCAGTCATGGTGTTTACTTTTTATATCATTAATATCATATCAATCTCTGTGATAGGGTCCTGACTTTGCACGGACATTCAATACATACAAATTGGTTAAACACAAATCATAAGGGGGCCGATCTTTCATTCAAAATAGTGAATTATGCCAAAACGAAGCAAGCTTGCAGCTATGCGTATGTGTGCCTAATTTGGACAAGATACACTGAAGGCACATGCTTTGTTTATTTGTGTATATATAATAACAGATGAAGCCGGTAATTGACAGCCAGAGCACTAATTTTTGCAAATGGATCTAATTCATTTTTCCTACAATATGATCCGATTTCTATTCTGCTAAGTATTATTAACTTCATTTGTCTGCAAGTGTGTTATTTCATAGGACACAAAAGTCAGGAAATGTGAGTCAACACTAGTCAGTGATGTGTGCCAATTTACCAACCACACACATACGCTTGGCACGGAAAAACAGCTCCTAAACCAGACTGTGAAAAAAATGCAGCTCTAACATCAAGGTAAACAAAAGACAGAGAGTGAAAGTGTACGCTAACGCTTTTAATCCTGACATCTGAAGACAAAAGCCCAGTACTTACAGCAATTAGCACAGAGTCTTGTTCTCACTCTTGTCTTTGTTTTGCTGACACTCTCAACAATCTGAAAGCACCAGACAAAGTCCCAGGTAGCATCATTAACAAGCAAAGCCAAAAAGAACTTCTGACAGATTCTGTGGGCGGACAGCTCACCGATCAACTTCATAGGAGAGCGGTCAACTGTAAACGACTGCATAAACAAAGTTCCATGTTTTGACAGAAAGAGAGCTAGCTCTCTCAGATTAGTGGTGTAGTTCTACAATTAAAAGTCTTGGTAGACGGTAGGTAAACATAAACAGAGGTCCATTCGAATGAATTCAAGCCAAACCCATTAGATACACATCAATGCATACCTCATCTTTTCATATTCAAAAAGGTGGGTCTTCAGCGGCTCTTCACAACCATGACATACGTTTTGTCAAATATTAACTGATTTTCTTACATTATGAATGATAGATGACAGTTTGTACACTGTGTCAAGCTATTGTTTAATAAACTATGCATATATCATAGACAACACAGCAGTGATCCCAAATGAACTAGTTTTTTACATCAACTGTTCAAAAGATCAATAAAATACATGACATTCTTCAATCTCTGCAGTCATAATGTGCAGGGATAAATAATTCCTTTCTGCCAAATTTGAAAGGAGGAGAAATTTTATTGTTGAGTCCGATTACAAGGTCCAATTTCTAATAAGAACTCTTTGGGTCGGTGATGCAGGGTATCAGTGGCCTCCATGGATTGTGAACACATAATATTTAACACAAATCTTTCCCAGTTGTCCAGGACACATGGAACAAATCCCCTGGGTGGCACGGAAATGTAACTATGCATGACTACGTCTCACAAAAGGCACATGGTTGGAGACCACTGAGGGAGAAAATCTGCACTTGTATCGATTAGGCCTAAACCAGCTGAGAATCAAATGGCTGTGAGGGTGTCGGTCACAAAAAGAGGAGGCAGATTGACAAGTGCATGTTTAATGGCCGTGAGAAAAAGTATGCAGGGGTTCCTGGGTAATCACCGTTGTAAGGGATGGGAGTGGAGGAGGATAAGGCTGCAGACAGCAAGCCCTGTGACACTTTGACAGATGTGAGGCTTTGCACCTCCCAAAGGGGCAAAAGAGAAAAGGCTTTTGAATAAAGGGCCCACTGCTAAGCTTGCTGTGCAGTGCCCTCAGCCCTGCAGCTCAGAACCAAAGAAAGGGTCAAGCCGTTGCCTGACTACAGGCATCTGGGGCTTTTCCTGGCAAAGAAAAACAATTAAGTGCGGGGGCTGGATCTTCTTGAGGTTCACCTTTCCCTCCCTCGCAGTCATACTCCTCAGTTTAAAACCTTTACTGCTCTACTGGTATTTCTCTCTACCCTCTGCCTTTTCCCCCTTTACAGATTAATCCATCTTCCTTCCTCTCCTTATCCCAAATCTCTGCCTCATCTCTAACCAATCTCCTTGCCATCTAGTTCCTGGTTTCTATCCATGTATCTCCATGTATTTTTTGTGGCCATCTCACTTTCTCACCTGTTCTCCCTCTGTGCCTAACTCTCATGTTTATCCCAGTAATTCCACTGCTGATACAGAGCTGCGAGGAAGACTTTGGGTGAAGACAAATGGCAGCAGAGGCCAAGTAAAAACTTTTGCACGTAAAAACCATAAAGTGTCTGCCGATCTCTGTCATGTTCCCATCGGACTCTGTCAGAGGGGCAAATAATGCTTCAAGTTGACAGACTCTGAGTGGGGAAAGCCAATAGAAGATAAATTCCTGCTGGGTGTTTTCAGGCTGGGCTTACCAGATTGATGCTACACAGTTTCGGCTATCAATCCATCACTCCAGATCTCTAGTGTAACAGATATGTGATAACCTACTGTCAAGTTTAACCTTTTACATTTCATCAATACAACAGGCCCAGCAGAGATATACCGACATCAAGAGCTGAAACTTATATTTTTTGTTTTGTTTTGACATTTCCTTTGGAAATAATACAACACAGATTGCTATATAAAATCAACAGATCACAGTCAGTGGTGCTGCTGACATTTCTGTAAATGGTTATAGTCCCTTAATGGCCGATATCTGTAAAGGAGTTTGACGGTTTTGTGTGGGTTTCAGCCTGAGTTTGTTCAAAACAAACTTCTATTAAATTGTATGGAGAGAACATCGGTTTGCCTGCGTGTCTTGCTATAACGCTGCATCAGAGACAAAGACTTCAAGATAAAACGCAGACGCCTCTTCCTTTAATTACAGAGGTCTGAGGAGGCAACATGATGAGCTTTTAATGATAGTGACTCTGATACCGGCTTTTTTAAAATAGAGCTTGCAGGGTGATATGCCCCTTCATGGAAGCCACCTGTAGTGTATTATTCAGTCTTTATTCAAGCTTTAAGCTTCTTGCAGTGTCTGCCAAAAGAATCACACCAGCAGGCTGGGGAAATTAACAGTAACAGTCTTCACAGAAGTTCCTGTGCACAATCACTGTGTAACACATGAGAGGAAGATAGTGTGCATTAGTACTAACTAGTGTAAGCTGTCTGTTTTTACGGCACATGATGAAAGGATATTTCTCCTTGCTGCATTTCTCCACTGACAAGTGGATAAGAAAGCGCTACAGGAGGAAGCTTTAGCTGTTAAAAAAGGTTTCTAATTACTGTTGTTGGAACCCCACATTATCATTACACTCCAAGGTTTCTGACAACACAACAACTGTGCTGCCATGGCAACACAGTGCCGGAAGAGAGACGCTGGTGCTGCTGTTTCATGTTTTGCCCATTTCAAATTGCCTCTGATCCACGCCTACGACATGTGATCAGTCCGTTCATTGACCTGTACTCTAATTCTGAACCTACTCTGATGAGCGCAGGTGGACACATCAGTCGGCTTGGCTGGCACCACTTCACCCATGGGCTAAACAACACAGCACAGCTGGGTTCGACTGATATTATGCAACGCAGCAGCACCACCCCCGCAGGCCCTGTTCACACTACCCCTTCTCCTCCTACTCCCCCTCCTACTAGTGCACCATTGGCTATTTGCAGGCAGAGGTGCATTGTAAGACAAGAGTGCTCCAGTGCTGACACAACCTGTGGGGATATTTGTGGAGGAATCAGCTTTGGAAAACTAAAACATTTAAGATGACGCCCGTGCATATGTAGGAATACTGTCCAGTGTAGGGCCTAACAACAATATTTGGCTTATACACAGCTTATTGTGTTTTTCCCCCATAATCTTTTGCCTGGCCTGTGTGGTGCAGATCCTCCCTTCAGTTGTGTTGTTGCTCTAAATTCCTAAAAATGGCTGATTAGATTCCAGGGATGTATCCATCATTGATCACACCAGTGATTCTGCCTTTACTCCTTGGAAACATTTTTGTTACTAAGCAATACTTGCCAAAAGTGGCATTGCACCCGTTGCCTGGCAACATTAGATTATTGAATCTCATCCTAGGAAGCGATGAGAACCAGTGGTGCTTTGAGCTACAAACCTCTAGATACCCTTCTCATCACAGTTACAGACTACAATCGTGCTGTTGGGTCACCTGATATTCCATTTTATCTCTACATCACTGACATCTGTCTACACAGAGGCACAAACTTGATAAATCTGAATTCCTGGCGCAGCCATATCCTCCTGATAGACTGGTTAGTGCAGTCCAATGGTTATTTTATGATGATTTTTCACTTCCTTCAAGCTAATTTCAACAGGAACAAAATAGGCCACTTCTTTCATACCAGTATGTTAGTTGGGCTGAAGTGGGTCCGTATATTTCAAACTCTCCTCAACCGTGTTTGTTTTCCCCAAGTACTTCATAAGCTGTTAAAGGGCTTCAGGCAGTCACTTCATTAAAACAACCCAGTGGGTCCTCATTGAAGATGCTTTACTTCTAAACTGGCCTGCTGTCATTAGAAAGCACCACTAGGGCAGTCAACTCCTCCCATGCGCCAGTTGCTTCCTAATGAAAAACAGCAGCTTGTTTAAGCCCACACGTCTCACATCCATAAACCACTGATCGAGCTTTCCTCCTCGCAGCTGGAGAGACCCAGAGGAGGCATTAGTTGGAAGTTGTCAGAACGCCACTGGAATGGATCAAAGTGCTATGTGGTAAAACGCCTCCGATGACCATTTAAAAGCACTCTAACGCCCAGAGAGCAGCCCGCTCCATTTGAGTGACTGGGTAACGAGGCAGCAACAGTCTGAGTTTATGGTGATAGGGAGGGATGCAAAGGAAACAGGTGAGAGAAGAGTCTGCAAGAATGGTGTGCTGACAGGCAAGGTCACCATGTTGCTCCCTGAGTCGAGGTTTTTCCAGCATGATTGAGGGATGCCACCAGGTTAGGGCTATGTGAGAATTAAAAAGCTGTGAACATCTGGAATTATTCAAACACTTTTAAGACCAGCAACTTTAAGTTATTTTATTAACTCTGCCAAGGAGGTTATATTTTCACCTGTTCCCGTTTGTCCGGCCCTTGTTTCACCTTTTCTTGAACATTGCTAAATTGCCATTTTTCATCCATTTCATTAATTTCTCAGGGAGTAATGCATGGACACTGATGACTATTTTGATCATAAATTAAACCATTTTAGTCTTCGGACTAAAATTAGAACGTGCGATAATGCATGCCATCTTTACTCAGAGTCTTTGTGATCGTATGGAAAGCATAAATTAGATTTTCTGAGATAACATACCCCCTCTAACCTTGAGAGTGCCAGCAAGGTTAGTACTGCATTGACCAACTGACACCAGGAACAAAGCCCATTGGAGTTGGCTTCACTGCAACAGCATGCCCCAGTGTGTAGCCCAACTGATCCAATCCTGCTTTTTCAAATAATCATTAACCTGTTCAGCCCTGAGTAAATATTTTAAGAACCAGTGTAAACTAGAAGGTAAATACACACCACAGAGATGGGGACGTGAACACACACATACACAGTATGGGGGGGGGGGCCTTGGGTAGTGTGGCACGCAGATTTCATTGTTCTTCAGCATGTTGAGCTTGGATGAAGTCGAAAACAATGAGGTCATCCCTATTGTGTACACACAGCATTCTCACACATTCCTCTGCATGCCATTGTACACTCATGGCTCAGCTAAAAGCATGAAGGGATGAACCTAGTGAAAGACTGATACCAAACATTTGGTCTGTACAAAGCCATGAACCTGAAAAACCATTAAACCTGAGAATGGAAACTCTACTCTGGCTTTCAAGGCCATCACCTCATATGCCAAAACACTCCCCTTCTTGGATGAGCACTGCGTGCAGAAAGGTTGCAGTGAGCACTGTGGATCATGACAGGCCACTTTCCTGTTTTGCTTTCCGCTTCCAGCACCTGCATGCCAGATGTTGTGAGCTTGGGCATTGTGGCCTTATTTTTTTGGTATAGACAAAACTGTCTACAGGTCAAGCTGAGCCAGAACAAACTTCCAGCCTAGTTTATGTCTGTCTGAGAAATATCACTGAATGAACACAATCAACTATTCTGGTCCGAGACCCATGTGCCATCCAAGTTTCACGGAAACCATCAGTCGTTTTTATGTAATCCTGCTGACAAACCAACCAACCAACCAACAAACAAACACAGGTGATAACATAACCTTAGGTAAAAATAACTGCATAGTTAAATAAGTAAGCTAGTTAATAAATACAAAACTGGTACAAAATGAGCATCATATCCATCTGCTAAATGTGTCAATGTGGAATTGACTACTATCAGCATTATCTCTGGCTTTGCATCAATGCTTCAATCTGCAAAGCAGGAAGACTGTCAAGGGTTCCGCCAAAAGCTGCTGCTGCATTCAGTACATCCAGATGGATTTATGTGTTTACCTTCCCTGGCACAATCAAGGACCTCCTTGGAACCCACAAACCAGGCAAGATGTCTTTTATTACAAGGATCCACCAAGGATCTTTTCTCCTTGGCACAATGAGCCTTATTCAACTCGTCTTAGTGTAATGTCATCAGTGAACATGCAGATTTTCATCCCAGGCCCGCATAGTTATATTACCAGTATTGTATCAAAGTTATAAATTCTGGTGCCATGATAACCTTACATGAGCCCCCTCTCCATTCTCAAACAGAAAAGTAGCACTAGAATCAATTCTCAGCAAGCTAACAAAGGGAGAGCTTCAGCTAGAAGCATCCGTCTGACTATTTGACGCTAACTCTGTTCAAGGTTGTAGATTGCTTGAGACTAAAGTCGCAAAACATTCAGTGCATGCTGGGGTAAATTAGAAGCCCATATAATGCTAGATAGTTATCTAGGCTGCAAGTCAAATGTGAGCAAGCCACATCCATGTAGTCTTGCAGTTTAAACTTAATTAGTTTTTGAATGGCAACTTCTTTTCTTTTACTTTACACTAGGGCTGCACAAAAAATCGTTAAAAAATCGCGATCTCGATTCACACATACACGTGATCTCATTTCTACACACAGCGATTCTGAAGCATTTTATATCTCGAGCCGAATCACAAACAAATGCTCCTATTTTCCTCCCGGATTTTTTGAAGCGCCCCCAAACGCAGCACGGCCGCTGCCTCCTCCCTCAACCTCTGGTAAAGCGTCTTTACAACACCTGATTCAGTGGCGGAAGCCCACCTGCAGTTGAGTGTTTGGAAGGAGTGTGAGAAGCCGTTTTTAGACGGGGCAGCAAGCCGCCAATCTGCCCGTCCTATTGACGGCTAGGTCCGCGGTTTTAGACAGAGGGCGGCAAATTGGGGGTCTGTTTTGGTCCGCCGATTTGCTGCCTCGGACGGTACACTTATTTCCGCCTCGACTGCTAGCTTGTTGTTGTAGCGACAAGCTAGGAACGGTCGCTACTTTCAAATTAAAAGCCCCCCGCTAAGAACCCAGTTCTAAACTCCAATGGGGTGCAATGTAAAGCTCTTATTTTGAAGACAAATTTGTTGTCAACTGTTTGCAGCCCAACTTCGGGCTTCGCGTCACGTCACCTCTTTTGGAAAAGGAAGAATATTATGCCTCCGTTTTAGAAAGCCGATCACAGCAGCTATCACATATCACCTAGCCAAAGCTACGGCCCCAATAAACACTGTACAACATGAGGTATTAGAGGATGCCCTCTCGCCTTGGAGACTAATTTTTTTTTTTACTTTTGTAAAAATCATTTATCATCCAATGATAGATCTAACAAAACAAAAAAAACATTGCTTTTTCATACTACAATGGGTTTTTTTTTGTTTTGTTCAAGTTCATCAGTGCAATAAACATTTTGTGAAAAAAATCGTGCCAGAGAATCGTGATCTCAATTCTAAGCAAAAAAATCGTGATTCACATTTTTTCCAGAATCGTGCAGCCCTACTTTACACATAGAATTTATGGATGTGGTGATGAACAATTTAGCCTACAGCGAATACCAATATAAACATGTTTTTGTTGTTTCCTTTGTTATTTATTCCCATTTTTGTGCCAGCGAAAGAAGAAATCTCCCATATAAAAAAATAACTCTTTTAAATTCATTCATCCCTTTATTACACAACCTTTTTAAAGAGCACAAATGTAATCACACAAATTCATTATAAAACAGATACCAATAAAGCCTTTTTTACATGGAATAGATTCATTTTTTTTAAACTACTTCAGAAGTCTTTTTACCCCGCTATTCAACTATCCACTCAATGAGAAGAATTTTCCTCTACTCACAGAGCCTTAGAAACTAGCGGCAGGAATGTCATGAGCCAGTAGCAGATGAACATGGCAGCACAAGAATGATGTGGCAAATCACAGAAACATCTGCCACGATAATCATTAAATGTCATCTTATTTCCAGATCTCTACCAAAATGTAAATTTTTGCAACTTAACTTAGATTGTGGACTGAGCTACATGCCAAAGTATCCTTGAGCAAGATACTGAACCCCAGAATTGCTCCTGATGTGCAGTTGGCACCCTGTGGGGCAGCCACTGCCATCAGTAAGGGTCCTGCAATGAGCTGGTGACTCATTCAGGGTGTACCCTGGCCTTCGCCCATGAGTCGAACTGGATTTGGCCCCAGTAAGCCCCGCAACCCTTCAGGGGGGTAAAAAGCGGCAACATCCCGCAACCCTCACGAAAAAAGCGGAAAAGAAAACGAAACGAAATGAAACTTAGATTGTTGCTTATTTAGTTAAAATATTTGTGAAAAAGGTTTACACAATACCTGGTCAGACCATCAATACATCACAGGGAGACTTTAATTACGGTACCATACAATCAGAATTATTTTCCGCTCTTTTTTAGTATTATACACATTTATACCTGCTAGAGACCAGATAAGAAGAATTGTTTTTGAAGGAAAGCAGAAATAGTAACTACACAAGACTGAGGCTTTCCTTAAAAAACTGTCCACTTATGAGGTTTAGACACATTTGACGGATACATTTTAAAGTATCATGAGTACTTAACCCCATATCTGTCTGAAACTTGTGTTCCAGTAACCCCTCCCAAGCAGCTGGATTACCCGAAACATCAACATGGCCACAAGATTATCTGTTTTGGTTTTTTTGAGGCTCAGTGGGGCATTAGAGCCAAGGAAGAGAACTCAAACTGACAGTGAAATCACAGAGACTGTCAGTTACAGCACACTTAATGAATCAATTTCAAGGATGGAGAACAACTCTAAAGCCTGTTGACTTTAAAGCTAGATTTTTCCTTCTGAACCATCTCTTCACGCCGTGGTGGATCTGCAATGTGTGGCATGACACAGAAGAACACAACATCCCTTATATCTCCTTCATCATCACATTGAAACAGGCAGCAGTCTCAAAGCTTACTTTGAGTTTCATACACTGCATGTGGGACAGATTTCATCTGATCAAAAAAAAAAAGACAACTTACAGCACACAGATGACAGCTTTCCCAACTTCAAGTAGTAAAAGTTTCCTTAAGATCAGAGAGGCGGCTCCATCCAGCAGAGATGAACAATGACCAGGATGCGACTTCCTTTAATCCGGTGGCTTTGTTTCCCCTACTTGTGTGACTGTCGTCAGAGGAGGATTCCCTACAGCGGCATATAAGAAAGCAAATAATCTGTTAAGGAAACTGCTTGTTTCGCTCTTTACACCAGCCTATTTTGCAAACTACAAACACAAACTGACACAAACTATCAAAGAACTTCAAGACCTCAAGGAGGAATTTTCCATCTTTATTTGAGGAAGCTCTGAGGTTGTCTGTTCATACTAATCTTGTATGGATATATTACTCAGTAATTCAAGAGGACACTCTTATGTATGGTGCACTCTTCATTTTCATTAATATGAAGATGGCATCGCCAACCCTCTGGTCAGCTTGGAACCACAAAAGTAGGAATACCTAGTTACAAAAGCAAAACTGCAATATGAAGATTATGTGGCAATTCAATCATCAGAATTTTTCAGAAGTTGATTCTTGTTAGCGGTATAAATTGTTCTACAATCCTGACTGCATAATGATACATTTAATCTTGAATCTTGTGTACAGATAATGCAGAAGGCAGAATGTTATTTTCCCAAACTGAACTGTGTGCATTACGTAACATAATTGACCGTGAGTAATGCAGGCATCAAACTGAGTGGACTCTCATGACACCAGAATGCTTGGATGCCAACACAGTCCCATGAGGATGGTTCGAATGTTCCAGGGGGATATGGGCGATATAAACTAGCCATGTTCCCTGCTAATTATATTGTTCTGGACAACACGTAAGCCAGTGCAAAATTACAGTGGTAGAGTTTCTTTTTTCATCTTGTTTGTTTGTTTCCTTGCAACCCACAGAACTCAATTTACATGCAGAGCAGATGTACCAGCATGAAGCACACACTAATACTCAAATATATGTTGCAAATAAACAAGATGTCTAGTTGGCCTTCACTTCAATCATTTCAGTTCAAGGTCCAAAAGTCAATAGAAAAAAAAGAAACAAATAAAAAAAAGACTGACAAGCAATCTAAAAAAAAGCAGGGCATTTAGGGCTCGAATCATCATTAAACAGCTTCCTCGGGTAAAACCTGTCACATAAAAGTGTTTTAATCTCCTTTGCAAAAGTCTTACACCATTCTTTATTATCTTTCATCACATTATTGTTCACTTACTACTACAGGGTGGACTATTTGAAATTGCTGCCATGGTTTCTGTGGTTTAAATGTATGCAGACTGTTACTGCCAACCATTTTCTTATTCTTCCAAATATGCCATAACTCTTTTATGTTGAAAAACATAAAAACGCTTTGGTAGAGGGAGGACCCCCGATCAAATAGATGCACCTAAGCCTTCCACAGCTAAGGGAAACCACTGACACATTTGGTTAAAATGCTGAATATTCTAAAAGGTTAACTGAACTCAGTCTTTCAAGGATACTGCAGTAAAGACTTAAGATTTTCGGTCATGTTTGTCATGTAGAGCTGTAGGTACAGCCTATCTTGTGTCAAACTATGTTGAGCAACCCAAAATGACTACAGCGAGTTTGGTAATGGGTAGAGGATCATTTGTGCATTAAATTTGATGGTGCATTATGTTCCGTCACAATTCATGAATGTCTTTCAGGTTGGTGTTCACTGTCAGGAAGAATAGAACAATATGTTCTGGCTGACTACATGTGGGGTAACAAATCCAGATTCTAACAAGTCTTAAAAAAGACTTGTGTTTCCTCTTGCCTGTTCTGTTAACCAGAGCAACATAACAATCCATTAAGCAGTCCATTATCTTAATAGCAAATATAAAATCTATCAAGCACAAGTTCAGTTCCAATTCTTAGAACACAAAGCAAATAGATTTAATAAAGGATTAAGGTTTGATATAACACTATAAACATTAATCCTGAAACAGGAATTTCATCATCTTTGTCACACAAACTTCAATTTTGCACAATGTGTGACTCAAGGCAAGTTTCTTAACATACCATTACAATACTTAGTTAAGGAAGTCTATTTGAGATTAAACACAGGAGCAAAGAACGAAACAGAAGGTGTCTCATGCTTATTTAGATGAGGCTGCTGCCTATCCTTGTATATTTGTTTATTTAGAGACAGATTTTTGGTAAACCAGTACTTGTTCATCATACTGTGTTTATAGTTGCTATGAACAGCTTCACTTGAAGGCAGGGTGGAAAGCTGGCTGTCATAGATAAGAGGTAGACACTGCTTACATTCTTTGTTTCTTTCAACAAAGTAGGTGGTTAGGCTTCAGTTTATTTAGTACTTCAAACTGTCTACATTTCATGAAGATTATCTACTCGGAAAACAAAAAGGGAAATATCGTGTCTTTGCCCATGATCTAAGTTCATATCACATCTTGCTACCAGAAAGATGTATTGATTAGTCTAAAACAAGAGACACAAAACTGAACCACTCTCAAAACGTTTTTGTCACACAAACTGCACCAGACCCAAAAATGTGGGCTTTCAGCAACATCAAAAATATTTAGAAACAAGCATACTAACGAAGTCTCAAGATTTTGAAACTGGCATGTGATTTTGTGTGATTTCAATTAATTCAAGGATGGAGAATTAGCTGATGTTACTAAATATTAATTCTACTTAGACTCAAGTTGTGCAAGAAATTCAATCTGGTAAAAGGATAACAACAATCAAATTCAAATCACATCGTGAGTGTTGGAATAGCTATGTAATTTCCTGTCAAACAGCTTGCATAAATTTCAGGTTGCAGCTTCACACACTCACACTAATTTTCCCAAAATGGCACAGGAGAGACAGCAGCAATTGAGAAATCCAGCAAGGTCAGAAAAGCACTTCTATCACTAATACCAGCCCAGGGAGCCAACAGTAGCGACATCCTTTTAGTCATCCAGCAAGACAGAAATTTGAGAGCTGTCTACTTGGAAACAGATGGCAAGGCAGTTGGTGGGAATTTCAGCAATGCTCCATACATGCTTGGGGATAAGACTTACAATTCTTTTGCACAGTTGCATTTTTGCAATGTCATCACTGAGTCGAAGAGAGGAAGAGTTGACGAGATCCTGATGAAGTTATCCATTTCACACACAAACCCATTTCTGATGCAAATTACTGAACAAACGTTAGACCTGCACTTAACATTTCAAATCAGACAGCTGCTGCGTTCTTTTCCTATTCATTCAAACTATTTGTAACAGATCACAGCTAACTCTCTGGACCACTCTTAACTTGAAAATACTATATATTCATCGCATTGATGATGCAGACAAAGGGGAATCACTTCATGGAACTTTTCTTCTATAAATATAAAGTTAATGCAACAACATTCACATTAGGGCTGCAACGAACAGTAACTTTCATTATCGATTAAATTGCGTATTTCATTCAGAAATATAGTTAGATGTGGAAAATATTCCAACTTTATATTGCACAGTTTGCTGCAAGTTTGAGAGTAAGGTTATTTGATAACCACGCATGTATAAAACAATTTGTTTAGGGGAAAATAAAAACCAACTCATCGATTTCTGGCCCATTCTCCCAAACAAACGAGTAAAAAAACATTGTAACCTGTGGTTATCAAAAAACAATTGACAAATTACTTTTGATCGACTAATTTATTAATCAACAAATCGTTACACCTTTACCAAGAGCAGACTCACAAACCAGATGTAATATGTATTATCCCAAACAGTGGTTTATTCTGGATCAATGCAGCCATCTCAAAAGGGGCCTAGGGAGGCCACATGACAGAAAGAAAAAAAAGAAATAGGGTGAGATCCTCCACTAGATGTTCTTCCTGCCGCAGGATTGCGATCAGTTTCATTGATAAATCTAAAAGGGTTTTGGGTTTACATTCAACACAACTCGGTTAGCCTAGATCAAAAAGTAAACTTCAGAAGTATTGTCATAAATTAAACCACTTTCAAATTACAATTTGGAACAATTACATTTACAGTTGAGGTGTAAGATTTGGCTTTAGGAGAGAAATAATTGGATCGAAGCATCCTTAACAGACATGTTGATGTTGTCCAAAATATCATATAAAAAGTATAGTCTCTCCATCTTTATGTTAAATTTTAGTTTTTAGCATTTGGCTTGTACTGATGTACTGTTTAAAATTATGATTCCTAGCTAATGCGGACAGCATTTAAGCTTTGTTCTCATAATAGACTCTTCTCTTTCTCTCGTTCTCTCACTCTCAGGACTCTCCATCTGTACAGTATGTTCCTTCTGTGTACTTCTGCATGGATTAGCCTGCCTCGTCATTGTTCCATGATGTTTGTATAGATTTTTTTTGCTCATCTGTCACAACCGAAATCTGAGCATTTTTTTATAATCCACGCTGCTTTCATGGGTTATAATCCACCCTAACAGCACTAATTAAGAAGTTATTTCACCAGACAGAGAGGGAGAAAATGAGAGGAGAGGAGGAGAAGAGAAGGGATCCAAAATGCGTGGAAAATTTAGCTTTTAAGTCCCCTCACCTCAGGTGGAATGGCTAAAATTAACCACTTCTTCTTGTGCCCTCTCTATCCTTCTCTGGCTGTCATGAAAGGCCCCAAAATAGCAGAATGAAAGCCTCAACAGGGTTTCTGATTTATCCTCTGCAAAAAGACCACAGATCAAAAGCGATATGCAATTTCGAATATCAGAGAAAACACCGCAAGGGCTGTTTGTTAAGTGAAAACAAATACGCTGGCTTGCACCTCAAATGTGTCAAGAGCACACAGACCTAGGCTTTATAACAATGCTGCCCTTCAGTCTTCAGGGATAAAATATTTAAAAATAACTTCTGGATTTTGAAATCTTTGAAAAATAGCCAGACATGCTCAGCTATCCATTGAACTAACAAAAGGGTCACAAGTTGTTTTAAAAACAAGTCTCCATCCATCTTAATCTGTCTCGCTTTGACGCTCCAGAGGTGTTTGGTGGACAACTAAACTTTAAAAATAAACTGAATTTCAATCAGTATGATGGTGAGAAGATAATGACTGAATTTTCATTTTTGGGAGAACTTATCCTTTAACAATAAGCTATTTACAATTATGGCTAAATGTAAAAATTGCAATAAAAAAATAAATTCTCAATTGACCTTATATATTGAATTAATTTTTTTTGTCTGCCAGTGAGCCAGCACCTCTCTGGAAGTGTGATTTTTTACGAAATGTTTCATAATCTTATTGTTTTCAACATCAGCCTTTACTACAAGCAATCCCCAACTTGAGGTGTTGATTCATAACACCTGTGCAATGAGTCTTACAAGCATACACAAATGATTCAGCATGTTTTTATTAACTATTTTATAGACTTACAATGAGCAGTGCTAATTAGCTAGCATTCTGTATGATCCAGGAGCCATCCTGGGGTGATCCTGCTGTTGCAATTACAGTTGTCAGTGATGACAGTGATGCACGTATAACACTTTTGAAATGGGTGTTATGTTCAGGTTAGGGCGAAAATCTGTATAAGTACGCCTTATTTGAGCGAGAAGACCACCTTTACATTCACTGTGCAGGAAAAACCCTGTTTTACCAGGCCTAGCAGTTTTATTAAATCATTCTGCCTTGCAGTGTGATCTATTCACTGTTAACAAGTATTTATTGCTCTGGTATTTCTCAAGAGACAGCCCACCCCAAGACCTTAAACAGGGGGGAACTCACATTCCAATCTCCAGCATGCAGGGAGACAAGGGGAGGGAAACAGTAACACTGAGAAAAGGAGAAATGAAGACAAGGGAGCGGGAGGGGGAATGGGAGAAAGAGAGAAGGAGAGATAAGGTGAGGGACGTAGACAGAAATGATGAGAATGTCAGAGTACTGGCATGCTTTCGACAACAGGAAGGAAGCAAGACAAGAGGAAGAAGCACCATCAGGGATGGGAGAAGGGAATCGTGGGAGGTGGAGAGTAAAGAACTGGTGACAGAAGTGAGAAAGAAGGCGAGGACAAGGCAGAGATGCAGAAAGTAGCCTGGTAAGGGAGGGGGGGACATGGTGAGGCTAGTGAGGGAGGTCCTAAACAGGTAAGACCCTATTTTCAGCACTGTCAGCGCTATGCGTTGCATGTAGACAGTGAAAGTGTAAGCTGGACTGCTATGAGATTAAAATGTCCTCTTTTTCCTTACTTTGCTTTAGACAGATTTCTCTCTCGTGTGCACTGCCAAAAACATTGCCTGTTCCAGATATGCAGAGACTACACATTACAGCATTTTTGGAAGAGTCACCACATCCCGATCACAGTGCATCTGATATGAATTTAAACCTTAAGATTTCGCTCACTAGCACCAACTTACACGCTAGGAAAATCTTCCACTGAACCTCCCAGTAAGAGCCCCTGCATTACAGAGAAGGTCGAAGCCCTTTCGAAAAAGTTCTTAGCCAACTCCAGTTTAATCCAGGAACACCTGGAGAGATGTTTCAGCTGCTCTACACCCCAAAACCCCTTCGATAATGTTTTAGCTGCCCATCAGCAACCCTGACATTTTTCCTCTCTCATGCCTCCCCTTTAACTCAGCAGCTACATGTGTTGCAGAACATGTTCGCCTCCACCTACACACTCAGTTTCAATAGCCTACTTAATATTGTAAATGCAACACAGCCTCCAGATCTGCTCAGCCTTGGCATTCACAAGCTCTGACACGGGGGGGGGGGGGGGGGTGATCGACTGCCATCACATGAGCGTTTTGGGGGGTTTTGACATGGCGAACAAGGTAGTTAAAGCAAGGCAGCAAAGCAGCTGAAATGCTGTCTCGGGGTAGGGAATATATCTCTAATGCTGCTGTTGTGTTTCAAGTTGAGAATTTGACCCAGTCCCGGCCAACCGATGAATGGAGATGAGATCTCTTTGACGTGTCCATTTAGGACTTGTCAAAGGAGGAAGCAGTGTGTTTTTGTGTGTGTGTGTGTTTTTGTGTGTGTAAGCCCCCTGCAGGGCTGAAGCTGGTAGCCTGAGGACAGACTCAACAGGTTGAGATGGCAGCAATAATAGAAGACAGAGCAGCTACAGGGAGTCCACTTACAATAAAAATCCCTCTTAGGGTGTCATTAGGGCAGAGGAGAGCTCAAACACAAGCTCACAAACTTGCACTAAGAAAACTTTTATTAGTGTTGTGGCTTACTTGTCTCAATTTATCTAAAACTAAATAGAATTTGAGGTACAATTGAGGTTTTTTTGATTAATGCCTTGGTAGCACCTTCATCACTTAAATGTAGCAGTGTTACATCACTACCCAAATCACTACACAGACGGCCATTTTGATTAATGAGACTGCTATTGACAAGAGCACTGCGAGAAATTATGCTTTAACTTCATATTAGATTTCCCTGCTGCAAGTTCCCAAGTATGCACTGTTTTCTCCAGTCATCTCTTTTGCATAATCAATAACATCTGAATGACCTAGAAGCCTGGTTTTAAAAGAAACAATTCATAAACTTTCCCTGCAGAAGCCGACACACGGTCGCACCTCTATAAAGGATTTTTATGTGGATCCACACCTCACAGAGCTATAAATGTCCAAACAACCCCCCCCCCCACACACACACACGCACACACACACACACACGCACACGACAGCAACACATGCATGTCAACACATTGCACTGCAACACTCACGACTGTGCATTAAAGAGCTGCCTCACCAGAAGCATAATAAGATATTCTCTCATGTGAATATGGCTTTGTGACCGACCCACCAAGCAAACGATGGACAGCGAGGTGGAGGATGACAGGAAACCAGACCGCAGCTAGCCATCCCAATTACACAGCAGTCATCCAAACAACAATTACCTTTATCTGATTGTCATTTTGCCTTGTTTCCTGTTTCTTTAAGAGACATGGTGAATCGTTGTAATTTTAAACGGTCGTCTGTCTCACTGGAAGCGAAATGTTGAGCAAAAGCAAATGTTTAGTCAGCTACCATGACATGAGGAGAGACAGAGCTAACTAAATCAGATATTAGCTTAAATTGAAGGCGGTGTACGAGCTGTGGCACGCCACACGGCGATGTCATCAACCTTATCCGACAGCTAGCTAAACTTTTTTTAGTGCAGTTTTCCTCTCCGAAGCGCTACCTGGAATACGTGAACGTATCTCATGAATGTTTGGCAAACAGCTGAAAAGCACACGTAACGAATAAAGCAACAACTCGGCGGTTGTTCGCCCACAAAACTAACGGTGTTGTGAAAGCCTGTGTCAGCGGGCAGACCAGCAGAGGAGAGAGAGCGCACTCACCTTTATTAACGTCCACCTTGTCGGCGTTTCTCAGGAGGGAAAATAACGCTCTCGCTGGTCAGTCACCGGCGTTCAAAGACAGTCAAAGATTCAACGCAGCGGCTGTGAAGACTTCGGAGCAGAAAACCTCTGGGGCTCCTCACCTTTGTGGCTGTTGTGGTCCGCACACTCTGCTTGCCTGCTTGCCTGCCTGCCGACCGACCGACCGACCGCCTATCGGTCCGTTCAAATCAGAAGTTCATCCAAAGTTGCAGCGTCTTGCTCCGCCTCGCGACGGCGATGAGGTCACCGCCTCTCTCCGCTCTACTCTCGCGATGCCTACCAGAGGGCTCGTTCTGTCAGATTAGACGACTGCGCAGTCTCGCGATATGACAGGGGAGTGGAATGAAAAGAGCGGACTGGTGAAAGGATGGGAGAGAGAGGGAAAGCGTTGCTCTGGCAACAGAATCGGACTTGCTGCTCGGCGATGGCTTTTCTCTTCCAGCAACTGGTGTTCGTGCTGCAGGTTCGTGTGTTTGTGTCGATGAAGAGTTACATCATCGAGGCTATCTGTTACAGTCTGTATCCAGGTGTTACAAAACGAGACTCAGGATTCCATTTGTAAGTTTCTCAGAGAGAGATTGACTGATGTGTTTATTCTGTGTGTTTCAGTCATGAAGTCATAATCATTCAAGTTCATAAAGTGGCTAAAAGGTGATACAAAATGTAATAAATAAGGTATTTTAAATAGTAAGAAATGTAACTAAAGGTTGCTTAAAAATGGTTTGCCTTTTACGTAAGGTCTTGAAATAGGATCACAGTCGAGTTGAGGGCATGTGGATGTCTTATGGGTCAGAACAACGTGGCTGCAAATGAAGAACATTCGACTCCAGAATAACAATATTCCACATGTGGTCCAAAAGGGTTCAATCTGTAATTTTCCTTTTATGTATAATGTTGTTAATGCGCCCTTACATGGACATTAGTGATGCATTTTAAGTTAGGTTTATTTTACTCCAGCGCATTTCTGTTGTGCTAATATGTTCCGGACTGCTTAATGGACGCTTGCTTGAGAGACTTTATCAGTGAGTGGGAGTTGTATGTGTTTTTTTCCCTCTTCTATTTTTGTTGTAGTTTCCACGGCGTCTGCTGAAACAGAGAGGGAGAGCGCAAATAAATCTTCAGATAGACATCCGTATGAATCAGGGCCGTTATTTAAGTGGACCGGTGTAGCTGCACTATTTGTTTATCATTGCACAACACAGAAACGTACAAGAAAATAATAGTTTTGTGCTACTCGCAAAAACTAAATCATGACGACCCAGAATAAATGTTGGCAATGCAAGTTTCTTACTCTTTGTTGCTTTAAGGTGGACATAAACATAAACACATGGTTGCTTTTCAAGTATTAATAATCAAGTATTGTAAGTGATGCACTTCAAATATTTAAATAATTTCCCAGTCTGGGATCATTAAAGTAATTAATATAATATAATAATATAATATTAATATAATATAATTAATATAAATCACCCATCTTGTTATTTCATTTATTCACATTGACTCAGAAACAACATTTTATATGTAGTTTCATACTTAAAGGGGCAATTTGGAACTTCTGTGTTGTACTGGATGGGGCACGGATGAATGTACATAAAATCACACCCATTGGAGTCCCTCACAAAGAAATCCACAGTCCAGCAGCATTACACAACTTTAAGGTTCACTCAGTAGTTCTGGGGAAGAAACTTTAATCAGAAGAGAAAGATAACTGCAACTAGATAAACCAACTCTCTTTGTTTTCATGACTGAATGAACTACTCAAACTGACAAACTTAAAGGACAAAACAATGTCATACTGTGTTACTTTACCTTATTTTCCTCCAAGAACAGTTTGTTTACTCAGTTATGGAAAAAATAAATGTCAAAGTTTGTATTATATGTATATATTACCTCATTGATATTGTAAATATCAAAATTCGGAGTTTGAATTTCTTCTCCAAAACAACATAGTGCCCCTTTTAACAAATCATCCACAGGCTTTTATGGGCAATGAGGGAGTCAGGAAATGTCTATTATTAGGTTATTTATTATTTATTTAATTTATTTTACTTGTAGAGGGACCATGCATAATATCAAACATAAATGTTGCCATTTGAGGTAATTTATGTTGCCATTTGAGGTAATTTACATCTGCAGTCCATAGAGCTCAACAGTGACCGCCCACTTTTTTAACGGCTCCGGTTCCGGAAGTGAATTTGCCATTCATTTACTCCATTGACGTTTCATAAAATCCTTATATAAAGAGTTTTAGGCCTGGAACCAAGCCAGTCAGCTAGCAGATGAATCGTGACCATGAAACATTTAATTCGGCGCAAACAAAATGTTGGAAAACGGAGAAAAAAGGAAAGGTACAAGACTGTGTACATAATTATCTTAAGAGTAAAGCAACTACTCATCCCATAAACCATTGCGAATGTAACAGCGACGTCTCTGATTGGTGGAGCTCGCTGTTACCATGTAAATGTTTACCGAACCCGCAAATTTCATGTTCGGCTGAACCCTTAATAAACTCTTCTCCTCATCACTAAATGAACGCAGTAGGTCAGAAAGTGAAATCATGGTCGCTCTATGGTAAACGATCGTAGAGTTCAGTGTTAGCAGTAACTAGCTAACATGAAATTCGCGGGTTTGGTAAACATTTCCATGGTAACAGCGAGCTCCACCAATCAGATACGTCGCTGTTACACTATAGGATTGTGGGTAGTGTAGTACTTCTCAATGACATTGCGAATAAAACATGTTTTTCTCAAAACAAGATTGATATCATACGGACTTGTGGCTTCTACAGGATCATATATCATCGTTTGACAATCTGATAACTCGTGGTGAGTCTACTTTGGATGGTTACGACATTATGGCCAATAATCAAAATCTATATGCAGAATATGAATGGCATTTTCACTTCCGGAACCTCACTGTTGAGCTCTATTGGCAGGTCATAATTCATGTGATAAATACATTTATCACATTACATTACAATCCTGCCCCCATATGAACAAAAGGTGATTATTAATACATGTGTTTTGCTACAAATTGTCACATGGAGCTCCTTTAAAGGCATTCTTTGAGTGAACCAGTGAGAAATAGACGGCAACAAAGTCACATTTGCAGGATGTATGTGAAAAGACTGCTTATAATTTATATGCTGTAAACCCAGCTTTGCAAAATCCACCTGCTCGCTCCGCTCACATACATTAATTATTCCAGCATAAAATTTTAATTAGATAAGAGAGAGAGCACTGCCCTAATTAAAGCAGCTCAGCAGGTACCGACGCAAGGAGTGGGTGAACTGTATGGGAGTCGCAGGAATTCATCGCTCTCTCTCCTACATAATCACCTGTGAATAGTTACATTCCTGTTCTGCGTTTTCTCTGTCCTCTATCTGTCATTTCTTCTCGATAATTATTCATTCTGCTCCAGGTGACAGTGTATTTCACATCCTCATCTTCATTTACTCGATCTCCCCGCGTCTACCTCTGCCAGCCATTGATTTCCACTTTCCGTCTATGCATCCATTATTCTCAAATGTCATCCAGGATTACATAACAATCTAATAAAGACAAAGGAAAATAGATTACCGTGATTAAAACCTCTCTATTCCTGTAGCTCTATGGGTCCTAACACTACCCACCCCATTCTGTCAAGGGGCGGATATTTGTGTGGGTGGTTTGGTATTGTTCTCTGGTGAAAAACTGCTCCCCCAGGATTAGCTCAAGTGTTCTAATTGGGTTAGCCACAGAATGAAATTCAGCATGGATTAAAGTGCAGAAAAGACTCATCAACAACAATAAACGACAGTGAAACTTTACTGTTTTCTACGCCAGGAAAACAGTGAGGCATCAGTTACTTGGTAGGCAGAGAATAGGGACAACTTGTGAACACTTAATTGATCTAGTGGGGGAATTATGAGGGGTTTTTTACTGCAGGAGAAGTGTCCTGTGTCTTGGAACAATGTAATAGGACTCTTTCTTAACTCCCTAAACTATTGTAACTACAGTATTAGATTAAAAGATGAAGGCACAGAGGCAGACTCTCAAAATACTGATTCCTGATGCAGAGGGAGCATACGTTTGTTTGTGTGTGTGGGGTGTGTGTATGTGTGCGTCAATGATGCAATAGACACTTCACCAGCTGCTGACATTTCTTGCTCTCAAAACTCCCTTTCCAGCTCATTTTCTCTGAGTGTTCAACTGAAATTGTCAGATTTCTAGAGGATTCACAGAGCATTTGCAGCCTTTGCGCACCTGTAGGTCGACAACTGTGTGGAGGAAGGCCGGCGATCGTTATCCATTGTGTATTGCATAGTGAGACAATGTCCATCCAATATTTTGTCACTTTTTCAGTGTGAAGTACAGAACTGCAAATAAACAAAAACACATGGTTACAGTTTATATGTAGTTTGGACTTGGACACAAGTCTTGTCAAACCAAAAACTCTGTCCCCGTTTCATACGACAAACTAATTATGTACAGTATGTAGATACTAATTGTATGCCATGTTTAGCACAGTTTTGTTTAAAATGAAGGTTTGAGATAGATAGGTGAGGGTCTAGTTTGGTGGATGATTGAGTCTCAAGGTGAGGGCACATGTCTACGAAATAATGAGATGGGAAGACATCAGAGCACCCAGGACGAAACTGAAATCCAGGACCTTCTCAGACTCATCTTTATACAGTCCGTCTGCACAGGTGGTTGAATAATAATCTACATGTTAATTGTATACAGTGTGTGCTATGTACAAAATGTCTTAGTGTACAGGTTTTCAGCTTTGGGCAAGATTAAGTAAGTATGATAAGTTACTTTCTACATATTACTCTTCTTAAAAGTAATGATATTTATTCGCTTATGACTTAGTATCAAAAGTAACTAGTTACTTTTACATAGGTAACATCTCCTCTCTGATACAGCTTACCTGCAACAAGCTTCTTTAGATACTGCCAACTGTCCTGCTCTGAAATCCAGTTTCTGTTGTTAAGTCAGAGTGCATTCTGCTTCGCTGGCAGTATTTGCCTCATTGTCAGCACCAGTGTCCAGTTTCACATTGCTGTGCCGCCGTATAGTTTGCAACAGACGTCAATATTCTTTGCATCCTAGATTGTGACAAACTCAAAACAATGACAACAATTAGAGCTGTTGAAAGTGCACTTCTCTCCCTCATCCTTCATCCTTCATTCAGCTTTTTTTTTTGCCTAGTAGCCAATGTGACCTGCCCTGCCGCCAGACAGCCTGGCAAGGACTATTCACGCGCAAGTCTCGGTTGGGAGGGCAGACCGTCATTTCAAGACAGTAATTACAACAACACAATAGTGGAACACTTGGTGAGTTAAAGTTTTTTGCCAGGGACAGACGCTGTTTTTTTTGGCAGAAATGTGATGACGAGTCGGTAGGACAGACAGGATGACAGACACGTATAACTGCGGTATTTAAGTTTCCAAAAACAGTTGCCTAGGCACATCAGAGCCACAGCAGAATTTCACCTCTCACCTTTGTAGGGTTTTCTGTTTTGTACAGGAAATGTAAAAATATTCAGTCTCTTTATTTTCAACATATAGCACCTGTGGTTTGCTACTCCAGCTCCTTTGTGCATTGCATTGGGGGACGACGGTGCACTTAGACAGTTACTTAAACATCAAAGGTTTTTCTACTCATATTTTACTTACAGATGCTTGTCACTTTTTCATTATGGACACATTACATTCTCAAAATGTGCTCACATTTAATTTGTAGCATGAAACTGGTACACCATTGCAGATCCCACTTAATAAACGTCTCAGATTATCTTGTGTCCCTTTATTTTGCACTTGCAGCATCTTGGCCTATACCTCCACTTTTATCTTTAACGCTCTCCTCCCTTGGTGGTATAACAGGCAAATCTGTGGGGAAAGAAAAAAAAAACTTTAATGAGGAAGGCTGCTTTTGAAGCTCAGTCTTTTCCCCCCCTTCTCTTTTTAAAAGCATCAGACATGATGTCATTATATGTGATGTGACACTGCAGCGGATGACTGTTACATTCTGTCTGAGTTATATTAAGATGTCAACAAGTGAAGTCAGACATGGGGGCGACCACCTAAAGGATACATGACCGCTGTAACCCTGAGAGGGAGAGTGGAGGAATTCCGCCCTCTGTTGCCCCTGGAAGCGGAGGAATGAAAAGAATGGGCCCCATTCACAAAGTTCCACTCAAGCGGCGCTCCTACACTAATAGAGATTGACATGAAGAAAGGCGACAAGTAGTTTTCACATACACTGGCTCTTTTGTCTCCTTTGCTGAGGGGCATTATGCAGACAGTGTGCTCTGAAAATAGGCAAAATTTGATGCGCTTGTTTTCATTAAGTGGAGACCACTGTGTCTTGATTGGAGTGTGTGTGTGTGTGTGTGTGCAATTAGGGTTTTGTTGCTCATTGTTATTGTGAGGGTAAACTGGGAGAGTGATTCGCTCGGCCGACTGATTGGCAGACATTTTATGTGGACAAGAGGAGAACAGCAACTGACGACGTTCAGTCCAGCCGCAACTTGAACATGCTCAAAGACGGACGACTTTGTTGTCATCTTTTACGCCAGGCTCTCACTTCACGTCAGATACTGTCAAATACTAACTTTAGCAGGCTTCCACACTCACAGTCAATCTGCTAATGTTTAGCTGATAATGTTTAACTTTATAGCAGAATTAAACATGTTGACAGCCTGGTACAAAAACGGTATGGGTCACTATAGCTAATTCCCCCAATTCATGACTGTGCACTTTGAATTAGTTATATTAAGGCTGAAAGTTATGAATAATAAAGGGTCATGGGGAAATGTCATTTGCAGGTGTTTTGTCAAAAACCAAAGTATTAGACAAACTAAAGTTATGACCTGATGTTGACGCTCGATGGAAAGTTATCCTGTTCATCCTGTGGGGAGCAAAAAAAAAGTCTGGGGCAAATTTCATCACAATCGAGCTGATGTTTGTAGACATTCAAGGAAAAAGCTGAAGTGTCAACCGGCGGGGGGGGGGTCCTTCAAGTAAGCGTAGGGGATCGCCTAAAATCATTTAGTCATCTTCTGGGCACCATGGATTTCTGCACCAAAAGTCCTTCCAATCAACATATCCATTTCAGCATATTTCATGGGATAAGTGACCGATTCATTAAAACTGATGGTGTCAATCAGGTTGACACCATCACTACAAGCAAGACAAACACTTTAGAGAACGGATGATTGGCTGGGGTTGGCATATTATCGTAGCAACTATGGATATTCTAGTCTCACCAGCGTCTGTAGCCTGGGGCACATGGCTCAGAATGTATGTGGTATGAAGCCGCAAGAGCTAGACAAACAAACCACTCTAATTGTACACACCTATCCAGTAAGATATACAAGATGCATATGTAATCTATTGAGTAAAGTTGGCTTTCCCCCTTATTGTACCTTTATCCTCTTTCATTTTCCCCTGGGTAAAGAAAGATTACTTGCAAAAATGTTTGTGGCTGGATTTTTCCCCTACTCTGCGAAAGCAACTTTGCAGAAGTAAAATCTTTCTCCACAGGTCTTCTCATGTTCGGTGTCTCCTCAGCTACAGGGACCTGCAGGTCTGTCCCACGGGAGTTTGGGTTATTGCTGTGCGTGCTCCATGCAAACTCCTTCAGAGATACGATTCTCTTATTAGGAGACTGCTAGAGACCGAATATACATTGTTCTCCGTCTCTGCATGGGGTAGAGGGGCAGGTTGCCTCTCAGAGGATTTAACATCGGAGCTGCCTGTCAAGAGCCGCGCTGCACTATGATCCTCGCAATCCCAGCCTCCCTTTGTAGAGTACAGGAACTTACAGAGAACTCTTTAAAGATATGTTTGAAAAGGCAGAGGCATAGACAGAATTCAACTTCAGATACCTCCCATTTGGCACTGCGCACACACACACACACACACACACACACACCTCCCCACGAAGAGAGCTGGAGCGGTGTGACTCACACTGGTGTGAAAACACAGTGGAGAAGTGGGAGGATGACATCACAGCACCCTGCAGGAGAACAAGTGCCATGGAGTTTGGACCCCGTTCAAGCACGCACATAAGGGCACGTACACTCACACCTATACATGTATACGTACACACAGTCCTCCTCCTTTGCCGCCTCTCGATTGCACCAACCGCCCCCACCGCACGTGCGCACAGACACACACTGAACGTTTCCTCACCAGAAATAAAAACTGGTTGTCCTGAGGAGACTTTGGAGTTGTTCTGCTTTTTTTTTCCAACTTCATGAGGGGGGGCGGGGGCGGTAAAAGGCCAGCCAATGGTTGGCCGGGAAACGGACACGCCGTGACAGGATTTGGGGGCCGAGGTTGAAAAAAAAAAAGAGATATTCGAAAAGAGAAGGCGCCATCCAGCTCAGATGCTGTGAAACTCCACCAGCCTCTTGCATGTCTGTGCATACGTATTCAACCCCTGCTGCTCGGGCCCCGCTCCAGCTCCTGTGATGATAGCACAAGCAGACAGGAAGTGTGATTAATTGACAAACAGAGATCCCCCCCCCCCACCCCATACATACTGCATTCACATGCGAAGACACTCAAGCGCTCGGTGTTTCTGACGTGATTGAAAGGAAAGGAGGCAGGTTTAGAGCTTGATCTGGGAGACAAGTTGCTGATGCAGTGATTCACCAACAAAAAACATGTTGCACAATGCTTCCGAAGGGCACTACTGTGTCTTCCACGGCAGTGATTAAAAATAGTTGAGCGCCGGCTGACAAATACACGCTTGAGTCATGCAAACAGGGTTGCTTGCGACAATGACGATCTCGGCTCGGGGCAAGTCAGTCGCTGTTAGCAATCTTTTAATCACATGACGTGATCTCCAGTTGCAGATGACATGTCAACCTTTATTAGCTGGTTGTTTGGCCACTTGGGGGCAGCAGGAACATGCTGCAACCGCAGAGCTGATAAATAAATAGCTTATCAAGTCAATATGGCAACTTTGTTAGCAATCAGCGTTTTTTGTCTGCCGTATGAATGAAAGTACAATATTTATTTTGCTTTTAGTCCCCACACACTCCTGAGAAAAACACCTGTCTCTTTGGCTGCTGGCTAGTACGCAACAGCTAGTAGATAACTTTTCTTTCCCACGCGATTGCCCCTCTGGTGCCCCCTACATTCGAAAAAGCGACACGAAAGTGCCCTCCAGGGTTCCCTCTAAGGTGCCCCTTTCTGCGCACGCCACTGCCTGCCGGCTCCTTCTAATCTTGGAATGCAAGTGTTTCACTGTTTTGAATCATAAAAGTCCACACACTCAGAACTCCAGATGAAAACATGTCACCTGTTATGTGATGCAATCAGTGCAATCAGGTGTCTTTCTTGTGTGTACAAAGGTGGGATGATGGGAGAGCTGACTAGTTTGAATTAATATATTTTCAAGTGCGGTGGTTTCAAGCACCCGTATTTTCTAGTCTGAAGTGTTTGGAAATAGTTTTGTTGCTAGTTGCATTGTTATCACCATTACAGCAGCACAGGTTGTCTACGGGTGTGTTAGTGTAGCATTTGATTGGTGGTTAAAAGGTAATTTTGCCACTTTTAACCATTAAAGTGTGTTTACAGGTATTGGAGATTGCATGTTTTTTTCCCAGAAGAAGCTGCCTTTGAATTGATAAATTTCCTACCTGTGAAGTCACTCAGTGGCTATGTTGCATTGTGGGTAATATTGGTGGCAGGTTTGAAAAGCAGTCCGCTGATCTATCTTTGCACTCATAAAACACTGCTGGACTAATTATGGACAGTTTAAAAACAAATGATCATAATCGATGCGGCAGAATCAGAGGTATCACATTTCTTTATGCTTCCTTTTCAACACCTGGTGCCTATATTACCCACAATGCAACTCAGCCACTGAGTGACATCACAGGAGGAAGTTCATCAGATCACATGCAGCTTCTTCTGGAGCCTCAAAAGGCTTCAAACTACTTTTGTCACATACGTGGTCGTACTTCCCAAGACCTGTAAACACAATTTAATGTGTAAAACTGGTGGACTTACCCTTTAAAGCAACATTCATTATTTTTTTGTGGCTTAAGTTGTTATTTCAGTCACCTGCTGTGTTTACAAATCCACTAGATGGAGCTTCATTGGCATTAATTTGAAGCCCATATTCACTCTTCAGTCTCTGTTTTGGTCTCCACCACCTCATCAAAAAGAATATCAGACTACTGGATGCTGGGCTGAAAAAAAAAAACATGTAAGTTTCATGAAGCTGAGATGACGATTCATTGTGGGTTACAATGAGTGCAGCTTTAAATCAAGCCAAAAGAAGCTGTATGTGTTCAGTCATGAAACCAGAATGATGCAACATTTATTATTGTCAGAGTACTTAGTGATGAAACACTGGCTACAGCATCAATTCCAGCGATCCATTCTTCTCATCTCTCTTTTGTCTCTGAGCTAAGTCAAAGCGCTGGGTGTGAACTGCAAAATGACACTAAAGAGCCGATGACAATTTAAAAGAAAAGTCAGGCTATTGTTTTCTGGGGGGAGACGTTTCTGCAGCAGACCAACCCCGCCCACTCAGTTTGTTTTTTAGATGCTGCTAAGGAGGAGAGGTGGAGGTGGTGCTCAAGAACACCGGTAGCTTTTAAAAGCGCGGCGCAACCGCAGGTGGTACTGTATGAGAAGATGGAGGACAAAATGATTCAATGTTAGATCAGGCTGTACAAGAAGCCTTCCACCTACACTGCTACATCTGAATGTGTGATTTAGAGTCTATTTTCTCCTCTGATTTCCTGGCACGCTGTGACCATAAAGCTACAGCTCCGTTTGGAAAGGAGGCATTGGCGAGGATACTGGGAAGTTCAGAGGGGGGGTGTCTGGGTCTGGCTTGGCAGGGTGCTACAGCAGTTAATTAAAGCTGCCAGGCAGGTATTTCAGGATTAGGAGTGGGTGTGTGTAGAGGGCCTCTGGTGGCTTCAGCATGAAGTCGTCATCACATGGGTAATAGAGGCTGTAAATACTTAATTGTTCTGATTTTGTATCTAAATGGACTGTGTTGTCATCTCAGCTGAATTCATTTGATGAGGTTCTCTGTTGCTCCAAATGGATGCTGACGATTTATGCCAGTGATGCATCTGATGCATTTTGTGTGAGAGATATAATATGTAAGAATTCTGCATTAAAACCTTTTTTACATATTTTGCTGAGTTGCGTACTTATATCATTCTAAATTGTCCGACAAGGATCAAACACGGAGAAATCGCAAGTTTACCCAAGGTACAGGTGCATTTCATTCAGTCTCCTGTCGCTATAACTTGGGATAGAATGAGGAAAGACATCCTTGGATGCAACTAAACCTGACACCAATAAAACTAATCGGCTTGTCCAAGAACATTTGTGACTAAGTCATATCAGTGAGGGTTGTTTAATGGTATGTGCACCACCAGCAACATTAATTTGACTGCAGGATCATTTGTGTATATTCACGTTACTTTGCTGGCGTCAAACGGCCAGATTACTCTCTGTAGTTTAGCCTTAAAGCTGCATCTAAAAAGCTGATTTTTGAGCATATCAAACACTTCAAATACCTGACCTACAATCCCAATTAATCATTATTTGCCAAGTTGGGAATGAGAGTCCAAAATCAATCCTTTTCAATCAATTCTTACAAATAGCACCTTTAAGCGAGCAAGCTTGGTTCCTTTCTTGTGACTAAGTTGCTTAAGTAAGTTGCTTTGGACCAAGGTGTCTGCTAAATTCCATATTTGGGAATGTAAATGTAAATGTAAGCAACGACATGCAGACATGTCTATTTCCGTGCGTTTGCAATCAGGTCAATCACTGAACTCAGCACTCTCAGGAGACTCCGGTTCTTTCTCTTCTTTTCCAAAACACAAAGATACTGGAACAGGAGTCACCACAAACCACTGCACACTGTCTCACTTGCACAAAAACACTGAGCTGCGATGTTTCAGTTCTCGACCATCATCAGGCAGAGCATGAGTTCATAAAGTTGAAGCTTAATTGGCGAAGTTTCAGGAGCAGGACCACACCTCAACAGCGCCAACTTCCGCATTTCTATAAATAACCACCTGACCCTCTCCTCTGCTTCGCTCTCATATTCTGCACCCCTCCCCCCCACCCCATTTCTCTCTCCCCGTTTCTTCTTTCTCTCCTCTCCTTCGTAGGTCCATGAGGGGGTCCGTCGCTGCCCGGGAGCAGCGGCGGATTCTCTACAAGAATCCCCACAACGCACTCGAAGAACTCAAAAGAACCAAGATCTTCGACACTTTGTTTTCCTTTGTCACTAATAAATCCTTAAACGCATCTCGTTGACGGTGTGGTCCTTGCTAGTGAAAGAAGCCATTTTGATAGGGAGCCTGCAACCGATCACAATCCCCGCATTAAATCTAGATAAATGACAAACATCAACTTCCTGACTGAGAGTAAACATTCCATATTACTACATCAAATGGGAGAGACAAAGTACTGTACATTGTAACAAGTAAAATGGTACATCAGTTTTGCAAGTTAGACAGTATGGCAGAGTTTGCACGCAATCCTCTGAATTAGTGCGCCATCTGATGTGACCGGGTGTTTATTCCTCCAGAAGGTCTGGATCCACACCCGACTCTCTCCTCCAAACTGGCCGGCTCCGATCAGCTCTGATCAGCATCTTCTCATGGACGAGGGGCTAAATAAGCCAGCTGACATTGTTGCTCAGATGAAGAAGCCGCCATCAGTGTTGACTTCCCACCTGGAGATGACGCGAGGACTTCTGCACTCTGTTAATAACATGCTAACGTTAAACAGCTGTGGCTCGGGGGTAGAGCTGGCGTCTAGTTATCTGTAGGTCGCTGGTTCGATTCCTTTGATCTGCATGTCGAAGCGTCCTTGGGCAAGATACTGAATCCCAAATTGCCCCTGATGTGCTGGTCGGCACTGTCAGTCGCTTTGGACAAAAGCGTCCGTTAAGCGTAAATGTAAACCTGTAGCCTGCCCATAGCATTCTGATGGCTCACCAGAGGACCTCCATGTTGACAGAACTTTACAAAGCTTGTTTGTCGTAAAAGGTCGAAGGTATTTAATTAAGTCGATCTCTTGTGTGACCATGAATGAACTCTATCCTATACATTCTACTCCTGTCCTCATCAGAGACCTTGACTCCCTTCCTCCTTTCATGCACAGATACAGTTATATCACCCCATCTCCCAAACATTCAGTCGTTTACACTCAGATACGCTGACACACACACACACACACACCATATGGCCGAATGTCAGACAGCTGCACGACCTGGAGTAATGTGAGAGGGGATTGTGTTGCGGAAAACGAGGATGACGATGACGGCCTCTGCCCACAACAGCGTCACCAAACTCCCTCCTTGTGTACATATACTGTACGTGTGTACATGTGTGTGCGTGGGCGCTACGTGTCAGTGTGTGAGTTGACTTGTTATTCTGTACGTGTGTCCGTGTGTCACTCAGCCCTGTGATAGATACTGAGCTGTCATATCTGTCAACCAGACAAAAAGTTCCACATGCATATTCATCATTATGCTAATTCCCCCCTTAGAGCCTTAATGAGTTCACAACATTAACAGTTCGGATGAGGCGACGAACAAAAGCTTTGCAGCTTTTTTTCTCTATAATTCTGACTGAGAAAATCCCTTCACTGGTGACTACAGACAATCCTATATTACTACAAATTCTCAGTGCACACTAATTTAATACGCAGCAGTAATACAAGTGTCAGGTTTCAAGGCGGTTTAGTAATGAAGAGGACATTTAAAGTCTTCAAGTTATTTCAATCAAAGTGCACCGGATGTTTTCATGCAGTTACATGATTCGGTGACAACAGGTGGCTCTGTTTATCTTGGTAAATATTTCCTTTAGTAAAACTGGAAACTGATAACTTCCTCGCCTTGTCACATTCGAAGGTCTTTACACCCTCAACAAGCCGAGGAGCAGAGTGAGAACATAGGATGAATCTGTCATCTAGTGGTCCAGTTAGGAAGTAACATTAAAAGTGTGTCACCACAACAACTGAGGACCAATTTAGACGTGCAGAGGATGTGAAGCAAACCAGAGAATCTGATTACATCTCACGTGATTTGTAATACATCTGCCCTATTAGTGCATTAAAAAGTCAATAAAAAAATTATTTAATTAACCATCATAAATGTTGTTGCATTATGACAGTTTTAGTAACTTTTTTATTTTTATTTATTGTCATTCCACGCCATCTCACCGAGGGCCTCCCAGTTCATGTCATGGATTTTCTTGAAAAGATTAATGTAACTTATACTCGATATATATTTTTTAAGTTATGAATCTTTGAATTTTGGCCCTCTGATCTAATTTTCAGGGTTTTTAATGTGTATTCTCAGCCTCACCAGTAGCTTATTTCTTTTTGGAAGGAGTTGATTTGACTTTTGTCCTGAACATCCAAGAGACGCTGAGGTATCTTGACAACATTCATTCATTTAGATAGTTGTTGCTGATTGGGCACAGTAATCAAATTGGTAACAGGAACTTTTTTTTTTTTTCTTTTGGCAGAATGAATAATCTCTCTTTTTAAAAATTCCCCACTAGTTTTCACGTTCTTTCAACACAATTTTGGTTCAGTGTAGTATTAAGTAGTTCTATTACATATAGCAGTTAAAACAGGCAAGCTGGCATGTTTTTGCAGACTTTTTATTTTTATTTGTATAAAGATTATATTTTGTAGTATTCTTACCCTATTTTACCTACATGGATGTTTATTACTGATATGTGAGGTGACCCTTGTTTGTCCTTTTCTCTCTTATTCAAACACTGACCACAATTTTTTGGGAAAAGGTAGTTTGACCAAAAAGAAAAGCTAAAAATATACTTTAGATCCACTTACCAACTTTTTGTTCAGCCTTGTCCAGTGACTACCTGTCATACATGGGTCACGTGTAGAAGACGACTTTCTGACAATCTTTTTTTTCTTAACTGCGACAAAGAACCTTTTTAAGTAGTTTATCTGTATAAGATTTATCATTTGAATTTCCTTTTTTAAATCCCTATTATTTTATATCCTGCAAGATTAACTTAATTTGCCTCCACGTTGCCTCTCCATGTATAACAAAATCATTCAAAGCTGCAGAAATATTATTGTGTATATCTACAGTAGTTATTGGTTTTGCATTATTTGTTTAAAACGCTTTTGAACAAATAGTAATATGTTGCCAGTTATCACTTCTTGTCCCCCTTTTTAGAGGAAGCATGCCAAACCACATACATGCTGGTCAAATATGTGTGTGCTCTTGCCTGCCTGGTTGCATATATGAATTAAACTCCTCCTGTAAATGTGTGTGTTATACCTACTCATAACTTAACACACAGCTCAAGAAGATAAATCAATATCTGTAAAGTAAGAAAATGTTTGAAAATGTTGGGAATCACATCTTCACTATGAAGTTCCCCTCTGGCTTTGCGACCACATCAGATATTACCTGTAACCTTCACTGTCATTAACAGCAGCGGTCATTTTGTGTAACAGGATATTCAAATAAAATCAGGGTTAATGTGTTAATTTAGAGGATATTTACAGTGTACAGTCAAATCTTTGTGTGTCATACTTCAGTCAGAGTTGCAAAAAGTGGCCAAAAGTCTTACTTGAGTAAAGATATTGCGTTAAAATATTACTTTGGTAAAAGTGAAAGTGACCCCTGTGAAGGGTGTTTGACTAAAAGTCTGATATTAAATGTACCCAAGTATCAAAAATACAAGTAAAAGTCAACCAATTTCTCAGATTTTCTCAATCAGTGTTTTTTTTTCTATACTGATACCCAAAAATAAACATGATAACAATGAGTTTAGTTAAAAATGCACTACCTGATGCAGAAATCTGCAAATTAATCAGATACTAAGGTTATCAAATAAATGTAATGGAGTAAAAACTACAATATTTGCCTCAGAATTTTAATTGAGTGGAAGCATAAAGTAGCCGAAAGTGGAAATAATCAAGTAAAGTAGAAGTACCTTGAACCTGTGCTTAAAGTACTTGAGTAGAACACTTAGTTACATGCCATCACTGACTTTGATAATGTTTGGATGTTCACTCCTCATCAATACAACAGCGCTGTTTGTACCTCTGTGTCGTATCAAGGGGGATCCTGTGCGCTCATCATGACCAAGAAGACACGCTGGCACTGAGTCATATATCTGCAAGTATTTACTCATAAACATCTGACATCTTTTCTCCAAGAATAACATGTTGCATTTTACATGTTGCATGTAGTATATTTCCACAAGTACAAGTTAAAGTAGTCGTCTAAAAGAAAGGAGAAAAAAAAAACAACAAAAAAATAAATAGTTCTTGAGAACAACACTGATACATTGTGTGTCCGGAGCTTGGTCCAGAACATCATTCGGCACAACATACCGCCATTTCACACACAGTGCACATATACACAACGGTTTTTAGTAGCATTTATTCCACGAGGTTGAAAAAAAAAAAAAAAGAATAAAGGTAGCCAAAGTTCGTCCCATCATGGTCAGTCTGTTTCTCCAACAGGCAACTCTGGTCAAATGCTGTACTCGGACAATGACGGTCGGTTGATTATTAACTTCACTGAAGTTGCGATTAAAAGAAAAGGAAGGAGGGGCGGAACGCATGCAAAACTCTCGCTTGTCATTTGTCAACTCCATAGAAAGAAAGAAATGGCACCTCCACTTGACTCTGTACAAAACAGTGAGAGAAAGGACAGAATGACCAATAAGTTTTTTTATTTTTTTTTATCTTCAACGGAGGGAAAACCTCTAGAATATCACTGTGGACTTTTTTATACAGCCCGCTAACGGTAACACAGCAAATCAATGTGGCTCTCTCGTGATTCTACCAATATAGGAAGCTTTGGAAAACCTGGTATGTACAATGCAGATCGTCTGTACCATAGGATTCTTCCTGTCACAAACAAAGACTATAAAATGATAAAGTATCTTCAGTTTTGCTACAGGGAAATTTCACCGTTCTGATCTCTCGTTTAATGACTGATACTGGTTTACTGCAAATGATCAGCGCGACAGAAAACAATGTGTAAACAACAAAACGGCTGCATATATTCAAAATCATCTTCATGGCATTAAAGGTAGCTACTGCGAGTGCAAATATAACTGAAAGAAAATCCAAAAATAAAGTACAGAATAAAATCAGTGAACTAATATCTTTACACTCTCGATGTGTGTGCTGTTTTTGCAATGCATCTAGCACCCTCTCGTGGTATCATCCTCACACTACAAGTAATGCATTCGATGCCAGAAAAGGCTGCGGGGGGGCTGCAGGAGGAGGATGAAGGCCGAGCGTAAGCGATCACACTGTTGGTTCGTGAGCCACCCAACCCTGTGATCCCAATCGGTGACAGCGCTTGGAAAACATTGTGGAAAAATTGCGACATTGAGAAAAGTTTTAAGTCAGTGGTGGACAATCCCAAGTCCCTCATCGCCCTCAAGACCAGGACACTGTACAAATTATGTAAGAAAAAGGTGATAAAATCTGAATTTCCAGCCCTCCCTGATGTTTTGTATTCAGCCTCTTGGGCTGTATGTCATCGTCGAATTGGTGGTGGACGGGGGACCGCATTTGGTTAGATCAAACACACCGAACTGAGCTGAAATTAGTGGTTTAGACAATGAACATTCAGTCCCACTGGGATCAACCTTGACATCTGGACCTTCAGCCGGTTATTTCACCACACACTCGTCGCTCCGTGGCAAAATATTCCTACCGTCGTCCTTGAAGCTGTTCAAAACAGAGGGACGTGACTGGTTTCAAAAACTGCTGCCTGCCGACAAAAGGAGACACATTTTGCCCGGAGAGTGCAGAGTGTGTGGTAATAACTCAGAATGTACTTAATGTCACTTATTTCTTCAACACCAGCAGCCTTTGCCTTGGTCGCCCGCTGCACCGTCACATAGAAGCCCTTCCTCCTCCTCCAGAGCAGCGAGATTGATCTCGTCGTTGATGGACATCCGGAGAAGATCCAGGTCCTTTTTGTTGGCCGCCAGCACCTGTTCAGCCAATCGTGTGAAAGTCTTGGGGAGAAAACAAGGCAAGTTTATACGTGTAACCACAATTCAGGCACGAGGCAACTCAGAGTGCTTTAAAGGGGCATAAACCAAGATTAAAAGACAATTCGGAAGACATCAAGTAACGAGATGAACGAAAAATCTAAGTTAAAAATAGAGAGACAAGCTAAAATAGAATAGGTTTAAAAGAGACAAGACGATAAAAGTCACAGTGCAGTTCAAGATATTGATCAAAGCCTTAACATTGCTTCAACGAATGGCAGTGGCAAACAAAAAGGTCTTCAGCCTAGATTTAAAAGAGGTTGAGAGTTGGAGCGGTTTGTTACAGATATGTGGTGCATCATAGAGAGAGTCCTGTAAAGACACCGTTACAGTAGTCAAGTTTACTGAAGATAAATGCATGGACAAGTTGTTCCTGTCCTGCTGAGACATACAGTATATCCCTTAATCCTATATATATTTTTAAAGGGTATTGTGGGCCGGACTTGATAATTGTCTTTATGTGCTCTGCTGAAACTCAGGTCTGAGTCCATGACCGCACCAACAAGATGAAACAAGACAAGATACATTGTCACATATGGAGTCATTTCCTCTCGTTATGCAATCACGTCTGCTCGCATAGCTGTAATCGTGTTACTGTTACTGCACATGCTCCTTCCAGATCAGCTCACCTCTGTTATGTTATGGTTGGTGAAGGCACTTGTCTCGAAGAAGTCCATTCCGTAAGCCTTGGCCAGCTGGAAGACAGGTAGACAGTGAAACATTTTAGACAAGGCTTTCTCCTCTCACGCAGGTGCAGCGTGGCATCAGAGGCAGCCGAACGATGGAGTGCAGCTTTTAATGGAAAATGTGAGGCAGCGGGAGGAGAGGCATTAGTCAGGATTTGTCTGAGGTCGGCTTGGTGAGTCACTGCCTTTAGAGCTTGTTTACGGTCTAGACACAAATGCCCGACTGAAATGTTTTGGAGGCAAAGTTTGTGGCAGAACCCAAATCGAGAAGGAATATGAAGTTTTTCTGAGCATGGTGAATGAATTCAGTGATTACAAGCTTAATAGTTCAGCATTTCTGGAAATAAGCTTATAACCTCAATTCCCAAAAAAAAAGCTGTGAAGCTGGGAAAAAATGTAATAAATCAGAATGCAAACTTCATGTTTTTTTACAACTACATGTTCCTGAGCCGATGTGGTAATATCCTTAATACAATCATGTGGTGAACCTCGCCCCATGCTTGCTTGCGAACACTGTATCACACCCAATCATGATGCTATCACCTGTTAGCTGGTAACCTGTGGGATGCTCCAAACACGTGTTTTTTCTGAGCCCTCCACAAATCTACCGGTCTTTTGTTGCCCCTTTCCCAACTTCAAATCCAGAACAGGCATGTAATTACAAAAATCAATCAAGTTAAAGGGATAGTTCGGCTTCCCTCGACCGTACCACATCCGTATTCTTACGCACAAGCGGAATGTGGTGCCAAAGGAATAGGCTGTTTGACAGCTACCCAAAGTACTAAAAATATTCAAAATGTTCAAAAACATAGAGCACACTTAAAAAGATGAATACTTTTTGGGGTGGCTATCAATTTACAGCAGTTCAATGCTCTGGTTCCTGCCGGCACTTTGTTGGATAAGTACCTCATACAATCCCTTATGAAAAGACCTGAACTGTCACTTAAATATGTCCAAAAAAGGTGAACAGATTTTCATGTTATGTTTAAGATGTGTTCTGTGCCTTGTTTCCTGAGAAGTAATGTTGAAAAACACCTTGTGATGTTAAAGACAGAGAAGGAAAATTTCATGGGTCCGCACCCAAAACTTAATGGGGTCTACTCTGGGCCGAGAGCCACCCTCTATCCAAGTTTTGTGTAAATACGCTCAGTAGTTTTTGTGTAATCCTGCTGACAAACCAACCAACTAACAATGTGTAGTGACTGCTGAATAGTCACGGGTTACGATATCAACGTGTTTTACATTACACAGGACATTATTCTTCAACCCAGAGCAATGAAAAAATCCTTCAGGTCAAAAAGATCCATCGTGAAACAGACCCACCTTGACACCTTGTTCCGTGGCCACCTGCCTTTTGTCCACCTCATCTGACTTGTTCCCTACCAGGATCTTCTGGACCTTGTCGGGAGCGTACTGCAGGGCGTTTGTCATGCGAACACAGAGGAGAGCAAGGCGACGTTGGCAGATAAGGAGGAGGAATAATAAACAACATTAAAAGGAGAGTGATTTCAAATGTCAAGAGAGCGCAGACGGGGAGAAAACACAGCAGCGACAGCGCTCAGGAAATGAGGCCTAGATTAAAAGTTAGTGGGAAGCGTGCCGAGATCGACAGAGTGTATATCCAGACAGACCCATGGAGGAAATTAGGTCCATGATGACTAAATTAATAGAATAAAATCATCTGGGAAATGACAGGGGGAAGCAGCGCGGACGAGACTGCTTCATGAAGACTGCAAGAGGAGAAAATGTTCTTCTTCCAGTATTTATGAGCACACATTTGTTTAAATATGATGGCAGGTACTTGACAATGAAGATGGAACATGATAAAACGCAGCCAGGCGGCGTCGGGCCGGAGCATTTGGTTTTTATCACAGCGTGTCAGACATCTTTCTTTCTGTCGACCTGGGGGCTCGGCACAGGAGGCAGTTCTGTCAGTTTTTTGCTCCGTACAATGCCGAGCATAACGCCTGTTGATCCTGAATCCATTATAATCCCTGTGTGTGTGTGTGTGACTCACCTCGTCCACGTCACTGGCCCACTTCATGATGTGCTGGAAGGATCGCTCACTCGTGATGTCATACACCAGGAAGATTCCCTGAAGAGAGACGTCGAAGAACAAGAAACAGAACGAATTTTCAAATCACTTCAGGATCGTGTTTGAAAATGTGCTCTGTTTCTCAAGCAGCATTTCAAATTAATACATTTAGAAACATTATTATGATTCCTGTAAACAAACCAGACCATCGCTTAGGAAGACAGACGCCTCCACCAACAGTTCAGTTTGCATTGTGAGCAGCTAGCTTGAGAAGAGATTTACTCTGTTGTGTAAGCGCAGAGCAGAAACAGGCCACTTTTCTTCCTATTTCAATTTCAGTGCCAGTTTCTGGTAAATGGACAATTCAATTTGAGCCAGTTTAACCTCTTTAGCAAAGGCAAAATCCACACACAGCAATGTCAGGGTGGTGGTGTTTGTGTGTTGCCATGGAGACATCATCCTTTTGGAGAAGAAAGGGACATATGGTCTTTTTAATATGAGACACAGTGCACCACTCTTCTTCAGTGATGGAGTGTAACAAGTAAGAACATTTACATAGTACACTAAAGTATCATTCTGAGGCACTTAAGACAAACATGGAAGTAAAGTAAGTAAATGTGCCATGAAATGCACCAAAAAAGAATAATGTAATATGTGACATGAATTGATATTTTTGGTTTGATTTTTTATTGTATTTATCCATTCATTTAATAATTTTAATTGACTGTCCTTTTGTTTTTACAACTGAAAATTATTTCATGTATTAAATTTTTGAATTGATTTATTTCTGCATTTATTTATGTGTGTTTATTATAGGGATAATAATACTGAAATAAACACAGGAATAAATACCATTTGAAAAGGTCTGAAAATGAGTAAATAAATATGCAAAATCAAAGATTAAATGGGAATGTAAATAAACAGGGGAATGAAGACAGAGGTTAATAAATACAGAGGTGATTCAAACAGAAATACCAATTCATATCACATTTTACAGATTAATTAATGCCTACAATTATTTTCATTATAATTTTAGGTGCATTTAATGGCATTTTATTTATTTATTTATTTATTTAAGATCAGTCCTCCATACAGTATACATATACATACATGTTAACACTTTTGACACTTAAGTAGGTTAAATATCAAATATTTCAAGGCTTTCACTAAAGTACTTAGTAAGGAATATTTTCATATGATAGCTTTACTTTACTCAAGTATGACTTCTGGGTACTTTTTACAACACCGCTCTCTTCACAGTGAAACATTAACGCTTTAAAGCAAGCTAGTTTGCTCCATGAAAGTTCCCTTTAAAAGCACTTAAACAGTTCACAGAAGTACCTGAAGTGGTGTCAAGTGCGAGGCGTGAATTATTTTTTGTAGCCGTAACAAATTCAATTTCAGAAATAAATTTGATTTGAATTTGTTATGCCCTCTGTGGTAATAGCATTACACTAATGTGTGGAAAATCACTTGCAGCGGCAGCAGCAGAGTCAATGGAGGTGACTTCAGTACCTGTGCTCGTCTGTAGTACTGCTTAGTGATGGTCTGGTATCTTTCTTGGCCTGCAGTGTCCCTGTGAAGGACATGACAAAGGATATGAACATGAATATACACAGATAGGATCACGAGTCTCTATCTCACTAATAAACACCCACCATTAAAATAAGCTCAAAGATCAAATGCGTTCCAGGATGCAAGTCTTATTCACCTGACTAGTCTGAGAAACGGTTATTACTTCACCCCTTTTTTAACTGAGAAGGCGACGGATACATATTTGACAACCACTTGGCTAACATTAGCATCCAACCACACCCTAGTTAGCATTACCAGATGATAGCGCAAAACAATAGAAAAGGCCTAAATCAATTCTATAAGATATCAACGCACATTTTGGACACATTTACATTGGGGGATTTATATGGTAACGTTAGCTGGGAAGTGGTTGAATGCTTATGTTAGCTAACGGGTCATGAGATTTGTTGTTTAGCTGTGAGATGGTCAGATGTCCCTCCATATTTTTTCATTCTTCCCATTGTTGATAAATGGTAAAACTATAACAATTTGTCAGATTATTTTCTAATGTCCAGCAAGGGAAAACTCCACTGGTTGTGAAAAGTGGTCAGATTGTATGTACGTTTATGAGAAAATGACCCTACTTTTCACTTGATTTATCACCTTGCTAAACAGTTCCTAATGATTTTATGGTCTCAGTCTGTAGATTCAAGTCTTCTTCAACGCAGCATGATGTTGCGTTGGTAAATGATGGTCCCATTTAGAGTGAAATAGACGATAAAGCAGGGAAGGCAACCGTCAATGAGGATAATTACCTCAAGTATGGTCACTTCTGGTTCCAAAAAAGATGACGTAATGCCAAACTCGAGACTTCAGAACAGTAGTCCACAAACTAATGTAAAACTCAACTAATAACTACAAAAACTACAAAGCTAACATTAATTCCATTTCTGTGATGGGACCAAGACTGTCAACACATTCAGTTTAAAATGACTGGAATCAGTTTATAAAATACTATCAATGCATGTACGTTTGTCATTGTAGAACCTCAAATTTCCCTTCAACTTCACAATGCCCAGAAAACATGCAGATGACATGATCTCAGTAGTAGCCATCGCCCTGATGATGATGATAAATTATACAATTATTAGCTAAGATTTTCACGTCATATTTACAAATGAATAATATCTCTTCTATCAGAGCTACTGCTGTGTCATATCTAATAACATTGTTTTTAATCTTGTGAACGAGGCCTCCCGACATGATCCCATTTGCCAATTTCTTACCATATCTGTATCCGTACTTTGATACCATCTATTACTAGTGTCTTCATTTTGAAGTCGACTCCTGCAAGAGAGAAGAGACGAGGTTAGAAAATCCAATATAACATTCAGAGAGGAGCGCTAAACGTATTTGATATTCCTCCTAACCTGTGAGCGCCGTGCTCAGGCTAAATGCTCGGAATATTCTCAGAACAGCGTTTGCACTTTCCACCCAATGGAAAGGCTTAAATCAATTAACCCAGTGTGTCTCTTATGGAGCCAGGTTCAGCAGTATCCACTGCTGCAGCTTTGTAACATCATAGCGGGGTGTTAACGCAACCAGAGCCACATCATCCCCGTATAATCAGCCTGTTAGAAGATTGGGCTAATGATCCGGAGAGCTGAGACCTCGTTTGGTTCAGTTCTCTGCATCGATCACGTGGGAGGTGAAAGGAGGGAGAAGGGCACTGCATAACATCACAGAGGAACTGATTTGTTTTCACTCAAACATCAGACCGTTCTTCATAAATCTGCCTTGCGTCCCATTCATTTTTCAAACAAACAACAAAAGGCAATACTTGATCAAACAGCAAAAGAAATACAGCATATATTACCTTAGACACTATGAAAAAGTGGCTGCAGTGCACCATTTTTAATCACTGCCTTTGACATTCGGGAATGCCAAGCCCTACTTAAAACCCAAACTCAGTTATAGCACTTTGACAGACCGAGGAACAAACGATTTCTGCCGTCTGTTCAGTCGAGCCCATGGGACGCTAAGTCTGCTGTTTTGATGGCAGAAGCTGATATTCTTCAAATAAAGTAAGAGAGGGGTTGGACGTGATATTACCTGCTAGAGACAAAATGATGGGAGGAAAAAAAGCAGAGCTGGGATGGGGAGGGTAGGGGAGGGAGGGGTCACTCATGCTTCAGTGATCTCTGATCTATTTCTGATGACTGACTGTGATATTCTTCATAGACAGAAAAATCAAAGTTAGGGCCAGACTTTCGCCCTGTGCCCATTGTTTGCACGCCAGAGTGTGTGTACGCACTTGAGAAGAGAAACTGCTCATAATTTAGTTTACGTATTTTACAACACAAATTGAAACATGCTTTGATTACCTTATCGGAAATGAAATTTGTCAGGGCAGAAAAAGAATCATACATTTTAAAGGATAATAGGGTTAGGTTTAACGGATAAGTTCACCATCTATTCACCCCCGTGTTGGTGGAAAGTCAAGTTTTGTAGTCCACAAGTCATTTCTGGAGCTTCACAGCTAAACAGTGTTGCATCATTCTCCTAAATAACTGAAGTAAGTCGGGAATTAAACAGAAAAATAAACATGAAATTGATCTATATAGACATCCATACAGTAATTTACAACTCCAGAAGCCCAAAGATCCCAATTTGATTTAAAAGGATGTTATTTGCACCCCTGTCTTTTCAAGCTTCTGGAGACTTTGATTTTGCCAGACAAGCTATATTTAGCGCCATTTTTAAAAATTAATTTATTACCCCAATGTACTTCAGTTTTTTAGGAGAATTCTGCATTCTCCGGCATTGAGGTGTCATTGATAATGACAGACATTTTTATTTTTGGGTGAACTTTTCCTTTAAAGGTGCAATTGACTTGGCCACCTGTAGAATCCATATTCATAACAAACAGGGGACAACATATGACCATCACAGCCAGGTGCCTCCATTAACAAGTTAGCTCGATTAGCCATGCAGCGAGCAGTCCAGAGGGTTGGCGCTTACACCGCTACACAGGAGCTTTGGACCAGACCATTATGGGCTAGCTGGTTAGCATGCTAACTGCAGGGGATATATATGATATAATGTTCGTTGTTTTTTGAATTTTTTTCAACATAAATTTTGACATATTGCACCTTTAGCTTTAAGATAGCGCCGCATGAGAAAGCTTTGGTATGGGTTTAGACAGCCTCTTTCTATGTATGTAGAAAGTGATGAAGTTAAATGTGGTTTTTAACCAACAGCACCACTTTTAAGTCTTCAGTTTTGCTTTGTAGGTGACATTTTAATGAGCAGGTAGAACAAAGTGGCACCAAAGATGATGGAAAACTATTGTAAGTAACACTGCTCTGTCTGTGGCATGGGAGGGACTTGGTGTTAGGAATAAAGGGGTTCTTTTAGAAGAGTAGGGTCACTGTTTTTTCCCCCCATTGTATCATAATCCAGCGACACTGAAAACGTGACCTAGCTGTCCTTGTAACTTATAAGTGTACCAGTTTAACCATCAACTCTCCATTATATACTTATTATCCTGTCTCTTGTCTCCATGACGGCCTCTCCTCAGACTAATGCATTCCAGTCAATAAAAAACAAACCCCAAGGCTTCTGCAGACCACATTAATCCCTGAGAAATCAATTAACAGTTCATTCCAATTAACCTGACACCCGACACCGGCGTGTCACAGTCGGCATCACACTCAAAGAAAGAGCTACTGAGGCTGATCGATTTCGCAGTACGGGAAGAAACTGCTGCTCGTCGGTTTCATGGCTGCATTTCTGCAACGTTTGTACTCCAGGAGACCGACATAAGGGAACAGCTGACAGACGTACTATAGCCGGACTGTGTGTCTGCTGAAAACAAGCTGGAGTAAAAAAAAAGTGAAGACTCCGCTGGGGCCGGCGCTCACTGTCAGGACAGTGTGAGGCCTCATTTGAGTCATGAAGCGGCCTTTGAGTAGGGAGCATTCAGAGCAAGACTAAGTGAAAGGTCAGCACAACAATCAGTGGCTCTCCTGGCCCGAGGCTGGAGAACAGAGAGGAGATAATAAAAAAGAGGCCGTCCTCCGGCATCATCGTCCAGCTGTATTAGGGCTGCATTAAGCTCCAGTCAGAAGTCATCCGAGCAAACAGCAATGATTTGAATATGAAATGCAGACACAGACTAATGGATTCTCCAGCTGCACTGTGGGCGTCTACAGCGAGGGGGTGGACCCAGTCTGTTGACTTGAGAACAGATCAGGACGACTGCACGGGCGAGTTAAACCAGGATACACAGAAATAAACAGAAAGTCTCTCACTCATTAGAACATTCTGAGTTACACTCACACACAAAAGGGGGATGATTCAGCCCACGCTGTCTGCTTCCTGCTGTTAAACAATACAGTGTGTAGTCACCAATCTGATTGCATTGTTTTTATAACAGCGGCGCAAAATGACTTTGTGTTTATGGAATCAGGTGCACTCCTGCAGTGCAAAGCCGCAGCACAAACAATGAGTTTCCAATGTCTTAAATGCAAGTTTGGTGTTGAAATTACAACTAAATTGATTATCCGCATTTTTTCTTCCCAAACACCTCGATAGAGAGTGAAAATCAATTCCCAGCCCGTTTCCCTCATGGGACCCTCTTTCGGAAAAACTTAATATGGTACTGGGAAACAAATAAAATGTTTTGATCCTCTCTGAACTGTGACATGAATCACACATGTGATGTTTGTCAATTTCAAAGATAATTTTCCAACTTGAGAAAGTCTCAGTTTGTCATAAAACTAATGATACATAACATGACGTGAAAATACGTAATTATAACGACTACACAGCCAACAGCTGCCAAAAATGTTGTATTATAAGGCCTTTAGTATTATGGTGCCACTATCTGGAATCAGTTCAGACAGGTCTGCATCCGCACATCCTCGTCTTAAAATGTCAACTGAAATCCAGTGAGCTCGAACGACAGACCGTTCCTGTAGAGTGCTGCGGGGATGATGTGTTTTCTGTAAGCTAACCCAGAAGTTAGTACCGCCCTGGTTTCTTAATTGGATTTTGGAAAATTGCCAAAAATAAGCTCTGTAACAAACACAAGTTTATGATAATCTTCAAAGATGAACACCAGTTATCAGATAAATGCAATTAACAAGTATGTATGCTCACTTAATCTACAACTACTATAAAATGATCAATCAACAAGCTGTGTTCTGTGTCATGGTTAATATTCCCATCAGCCTCTGAATTCTCATGTAGTTTCAGGACTCATTCCTGAGGCACCTTGTTGTTTGATATTTCACTTTAGCCATTGTTTTTTTATGGTTAGTTCAGGTGTAACCACAACTTATTGGATACTGAGTGGACTATCCTGTTGGAAATATGGCATTACACTTTGAATTGTGTCTGTGGGACATCAACACATTTGTTTCAACATAAATGTGACGAAAATCCAACTTCATGTTTTAAACCAGAATGTGGCAAGTTTTAAGAATAGTTCAGGAGGTACATTTCTCAGAAATATGAAATCCTTAACCATGAAGGACATCTTATAAATGATAAGCCATTCCACCAACCGCCCTCTTCTCCTCGCTGTCAGCTGTGACAATGGCAACAAGCACAGTGTGCAAGCAGAGGCAGCAGTTAATTGAACATGGCAGTGTTTTACAATCAGCAGTGTGAAAGCCATGTAAAAACAAATGGGTACACACCCCAAAATTGACTTGGCTAATTACCAGGATGACTGTGTTCGACTTTGCAAGACGGATTAGGAGGTGACATGTGTCAGTGCTGTAGGTAATGGTGACAGGCTCACTAATGGACGGACGGACAGACAGAGGCTCTGGCGCTGTCACAGATTCACCGGGAAATGGGTCTGTCATCCATGGTTATCATTACGAGCACAGGACAGGAAACGATTGTCAGCAGCTGTTGTCTTAAGGGCACAGCTGGCCAGGGGACAAACAGTTTTCAATTATAAAGTTGTCAGTAATCTATACAGAACAATGTCTATTGACCTAGACTGTAAAACGTTTTTTTACAGCAAATGACTGGCTAATAACTGCAGTAAATTTACAGTATTACACTGTCATAATTTAACAGTAATATAGGTGAAAATCTAATATAGTGTGTATACATTATGGCACCATAATAAGCATCTGTTGTTTTTGTTATTGTATACACTAGTGCATTGCCTGTAGGAAATATGTGTTCCTATAGAAAAGTGGGAGGTTAAGAAGCATTTTCATGGATGGCCAAATGAGAATGTGTTTGAAGGTGGGACGTCAGGGATATTTAGGTTTGTTGTGAAATCCGATATTCCAGGGTATAATTGGCCGTTTTTGACTATTTTTGATTTTGCCATTATATTTCACCCTAAAAACTATTTACTTGGTGTCATTATTTTCAGCACAACCTCACATGTGTGACTGTACAGTTATTTTTTCATTTTGACATACTGTATTAACACAATGGACCTAAAATCACAAAAAAACATAAAATCCAAGTAGAAAAAGTTAGATTTTTCTACTGTGAAAACCACAAATATGTTTAAAAAACAATTTTTTATTACTTATAATGCCAATATAAATTGTTGTTTGCTAAATATGTGCATACATTTTAAAAATGTACGAAATTATATGTACTATTTACTATTTACATTTAAATGCAGGCAATGCTCAGGTCTGCCTGAGCTCCTTTCAGCTGAATGAAGAACTGCACTGCCTGCTCCACATTCAGCTTCTCCTCATTGTTCTGACTCATTAAACAAAAAATCGACTCCACTACACACTTAACACACTACACCAAACACTACATAACACACTAACCATACACTCCAAACACGCTAAATGTCACAAATCTCTCAACTTTCAATATCGCTGTCTGTACACCTACCGTGGTTGCCTGTCAATCATCCGCCTCCGTCCCTCCCACAACTTCCTGTTCCTCAACAACCAAACTTGCTGCTTGGACACTTTCGTGACAAAAGCCCGTTTTTGCCGTTCCTTCTGCACCAGACACAAAGCAAACGTGACGGCAATGTTCACGAAAAAGCGTGGCGGACATTATTTACCCTAAGTCCGGTTTTGGACGTGCCGGTGGGTCCGGTCCGTCGCCTCGGAAGGTGGGCCGTGTAGGTTGGCTAGCGGCTAGCAGCTAGCTACACACACGAACATCCACAGATTCCAATTCCACTGTGTTGTCCACGCGTCTTCGGATCTCCTCAGACCCGAACAGACTCGGTCCGGACTCTTTTAGTCTCATTGATCCACAACAGTCAGTTTAGATGCACAGAACAGAACGGGACCGAACCGCCGGCAAAATCCCGGTCCAGCTCGCGCCGCTGCAGGTATAAATCTGCTTGTTTCTTAAGGTGGGGGGTCGCGGTGGGCTCTGCAGTGATTGGCTCTGGTGCGTACATGACTGTGGTGGCTCCGGTGGATAATGCTCGCGAATTGGTAAAGCATTTATGAAATAATTTATTAACAGTATCATTGCAGTCCAAACAAATGCGAAGTCGCACACCATTGAACCACGCAGCAGCCATGTTGTAAGTCTCAGGTCAGTCTGATCCTGATCCGCAGAGATATTTGACAAACACACACACACACAGACAGACAGACAGACAGAGATTCCTTGCTTTTATAGAGAGATTTACAGTACATTTACAATAATATTACAGCAGAGTACTGTGTTTTCATGTTTACCCATCTGTGCTGTTGGCATGTTAGCATGTAAGCCTGTGTCGTTTGTTGGACCACTTATAGGACTATTGTTAGCCTGTTGTCATGTGGTAGACCTGTTAGCATGTTAGCATGTGTAACTTGTTGTACCTACAATATTTTTTTTGCTAAATGACTGTATGTTGCTGTACCCTAATTACAGTTTTTCCTATTATTTTCCTATTTCCTATTTTAACTTTTTCTTTTTACAGTTGTTTTTTTACAGAGTGCAGCTTGAATTCAAATTTACAGCAGCTTACTGTAATATTCCAAACATTAACCTATTATGCATTGACAAAGCATAATTAAGGCATTTTACCATGAGTCAATTCTGTGTATTGTATGACATGAAACATGAAACCCCATTTTGAGCCTTTTTGCCAAGTGTGTATGCTAATGTAAGCTCATCACAGATATATTGGTATTGGTGTAAATTATGGCAAACAAGTATCAAGAAATTGCAGTAGAGCTGTGCCAGAGAAATGCAGCATATGCCTGAGATAAAGCTGTGACAACACCCTGGATGTCTTTGATAACCTCTTTACGAGATGATAACCATCATTGGTAGCTCCGGCCCATGCCCGGACCTTTAGACCGATTTGCTCGTCAAGCAGCAGCGGGCAGAGTGTTTGACCAGGCCTTGACCACACCACCATCGGGGTCACCACCGCGACGACAACTGCTTGTTGAGCTGTGATTCATGGTGGGCCGGGCTCGTACTTCATAGGCATTGTGACAGCCAGGTGCTCCGAGGAGGCCAGTGATGAGGTAACAGTGAGGAAGATTAAACTCAGCAGTGTGACCGAATACCATTACTAAATCATCTCTACAGCTGCTCTTTGCCAGAGAAATGTGCTCTTTCTGGCAGTCTTATGGGGAACAGAGAGAACTGTTAAAATAAAAATGAGTGAGGGGGTTATTGGTCCTTCAGGTGAGATCAGAATTCCGGCTGCTCACTTTTTTGTCTTTTTTGGACTGTTGGTTTTACTGACATTTTACGGCGGACTAAAAGTCTTAGCTGTAACAAGGGGATTAAGTCATATCCTCTGTTGATCCAATGGCTAGGGGTGCGATTTATTGTTATTGAAAACTCTGTGACAAACATCACCGTCAAAAAGTCGTGGTGGATCAAACTGAAGCCAAAAACTAGTGGCTAGTATTTGAATGCAGGTGTCGCTCCGCGGCTCGGATTCTCTTTCTTTCATGTTGGAAACTCTCCGATTGTGTGAATACGAATCCAGACGAGCCTTGATTTTCCTGAGGATTGCAGAAACCATGTACAAAACCACAAGGTTCAAATACGTATCTGTTGTTTGTCATGTATCCTGTGAACACGTTTTACCATATAAATGAAGCGCAGGAATAGAAGAAAAAAAAAAATAACATCTCTGGGAACATTGGCCAACCCTGTCCATTTAACTTCTGTGTATTTTTGTCCTGTTACTGTTTTTCGCGGCTCTAAAAGTGCCCTGTATACTGTCACAATCACAACTAACAGTCCAAAAGTCATAAAGTCACAATAAAATACATATGATTATAATAGTTATCCAATATGTGAACTATTTGAGTGTGAACTAGTAGTTTTTGTGCCTAACTTGACCACAGAGCCCTTTATATGCAAAACTGATGCTAAAGCGCCGTAGTTTGAAGCTTAAAGCCACCGACCAAGCCGCCGTATTTGATAAGCTCAATTTTTTAAATAGAGGGATTTGTGGAAATCTAATTTTTATCCTATAATACGTTTGAAATTGTGCTCAGAGGGAATTATTTTCAACGGACATTATGACCCGAGATACATTAATGCGTCGGACTTCAACAGAGTTTCCTGGTAATCAAACCAGTCTAGATCCTACACCTCACTGTGATACTTTAGACAATGTCGTCCTTCTAACTCTGTGGCGGCAGTCTGGGAGTGCAGAGTGAAGGCATTTACAGCAGAATAATCATGCCGTTTTGGGATACGTTGATCATCAGTCAAGTAGGAGTAACGTCCGGGCGTCCACGTGATGTACACACAACTATACGCACCACCACATTTTCTTCTGGGACTCTCAGTGTGAGTTTTTTGGGGTGTTTGTTCGTCTGCATAGCTGCAGGAAAGTAATAAATAAGACCATCATCAGCTTTTCATCCTTTAATGTTTATGAAAAAAACTTCAGAAGCTTTGTTGATCCAATCACCTGCCTGTGGGGGAGAGGTCCCAGCAGTTTCAGAGATAATTAAGAGCAAAAAACTGAGCGGATGGACTGTAGCGGGAACCGATGAATTATGGAGCTACCGGTGAAGGAGAAAATTTATATCCCTCTGTCACCATGAAGGTTGGGAAATTATTTATAGATCCCTGGCAGGAGAGCACTGGTGGTGGTCACTCTTGATCTCCTTTTTCTCTCCAAAGACTTTGTTGGGCTTGTTTCGCCTGAGAAGGGGAGTTTGAAATGATGTGGCATGGCTCGGAGACACAATCTGCCGCCAAACAAATACACAGTCCGGTGTAATTATCTGGACTTCAGCGCCTGCAACGACACAAGAGCCCGATCTCCGCGCGTCCAGCTGTGGTTGTGAACACTTGCGACAAAGGCGGCCAAAGATCACTGCATGCAGACAGGCTGAACCTTTCTAGTCAGAGACATCAGAAAGGCTTCACAACATAAACACGACTCTACAGGGAGGAAGTTTCCTGTAGAGTGCCATAGGGGCTCGACTTAAAATAGCATCCTGCGGTCTCAGTAAGTGTGTGAGCATACAGTTTCATCACTGGCGGGAGCAGGTGAAACAACAAATGTCATGTTTTTTCCCCCCCATTTTATTTGGTAGATTATATCCTTTTGTGTCGTGTTTTACTCTCCTCTTCCTGTCTTTGTCTTTTTCCTTCTCCTTGTCTGTGTGCACCTGTGTATCGAGGCCTGTGTTTTACTTTTATCCCCTCACTTTCTGTCGTTTTTTGTCTAAACATGAGGGAAAAAAAGCACTAAAACGTCCGAGACATGAGTCTAAAACTCGAGTTTGAGCCGTGGAATGTTTGCAGGACGTTCTCCGAGGGCTCAAAAATCACAAAGGCTTTGAAAATACTACAAAGGCATCCATGCAAATACACCAAATTGTTAATTAATTATGTTAAAATGAATAATTAATGGGGCCAATTGTACTCTCTGTTAGATCTTTTCCGGGCACCATCTGTCTGCAAATCCCAGGCTGACCGCCAGCGTTGTGATTCGCTGTCTTGACCTTATTTGAGCAACACAAGTCCATCACAACCAGGAGGAACATTTCAACTTTATGCTCCAGCCGCAGGGGATGTCCGTATTTTATCCTCTCCAGGTTACGGCCAATTACTGCAAACGAAGTCAGAAAGTAGCTGCTGCCTCGAAAACTAGGAGCTCACTGGGAGGAAAATATCTCTATTAGCTGCACAAACACACAGGGAGGAACGACAGCCCAGTCACCACAGAAGAAGAGATAAGAGACACAACTGCAGCGCTGCTCACTGTACATCCTTATTTCCCTCACCTCAAGTGAAGCCCGGTAATGCGCCTGTCATGCCTTTGCGCTCTGAATTCTAACCATGGGTGATAGATATACTGCACAGCCTGTATAAACTATGAGGAAAGAGACTTTCGTCATCTTCAGGGATGTTGCAAATTCAGGAACCGAGGTAGGAAGTAATTATGTTAACTGGAAATTTAATTGGTCTGTATAACGACAAAAAATCCCACAAAAATTCGGATCCCGAGCTCCGTTTTACGCTCAGCCAAAAGCCCGAAACTCAACATTATTCAGTCAGCTGTGATCGAAGGAGAATTCTGCTGCCATGAAATGTTTTTGCTCCAGTTTTAAGTTAAACTGGAACAATTAAAGCCAATTTAAGTGACATTTTCTGACAATCATCGAGCCATTATTACTCAGCAGGAAGGAGCTGAGACCGGATGTGGGATTTTTCTAAAAAAATATTGAACAAACAGAAGGCAAGGGACATCTGTTTTACATGATTTGGGTCTGCTTTTTTAATGGGCAGCACTGATTAAAGGGTAACTCCACCAATTATACACACTGAAGTGTACATACAGGTCTTGGGGAATACTACTGCACATACGAAAGAAAAAAGAAAGAAAGAAAAAAGTAATGTAAAGCTTGTTGTGGCTCCAGAGGAAGCCGCATATAATCTGATGAATATCCTCCAGTGATGTCACTCAGTGGCTACGTTGCATTGTGGGTAATGCAGGCGCCGGGTTTGGAAAAGGAAGAAGAATGTGTGGAAGAAAAAAGGTGATATGCTGTGTTGATCCTAATCATTTGTTTTGAAACATGTCCGTAGTGAATCCAACAGTGTTATCAGAACCTGGTGCCTACAGTACCCACAATGCAACCCAGCCACTGAGTGACATCACTGAAAGAAAATTTATCAGATTACACGCAGCTTCATCTGGAGCAATAGAACGCTTTAAACTACTTTAAAATAGTACCTGTTAATCAATGAGATAAAATAACTCACCAACTATGTTAATAATCAAAAAATCAGTTATTTTATAGCTATAGTTTTTTCTTAAATGTTTTCAGGTTTCTTTACTCCTCCGTGACAGGGAAGTGAAAATCTTTGGTGGTTGTGGACATTTTAGGAAGTAATTGTGGTTTCTTTGTACACCGATCGACATTTTTCACCATATTCTGACATTTTACACACCAAACAACTCATCAACAAACTGAGAAAATAATCGACAATAAAAAATAGTCGTTAGCTGCGGCCATAATGATCACTGTGGCACCTCTGAGTCCCAAGAGCCCAGTTTGATGGGTAACACAACCACATATTAAAGATATTTTTTAAATAAAGTCTTTGATATTGTTTTTATGGCACTTGGTTGCACAGCCAGTGCCAAGTGCTCATAGTTGGTAAACTCATCTGCATGGCTGCCAAGTGTTGGATCTTCCCCCTCAGGGCTTCCCCTAACCAATACAATCACGTTGATCCCACAGTCTCTTTATTCCACTTGAATGCACCACTCCAAATACATCAAAACACAGCCCTCTGAAATGTCTCATCAAATCTCATGTGTGGAATTTCTATTCTATAGACAATTCAATATCTACAAAGAGAGGGTAATGCGCAAATTGCATCAACAGAACAAGGCTTAACGACCATGCAAATGAATGGGAGTGCTAATGAGCGCATTAAAATAACTCCCGGTGTCCGTGCAGAGAGTCTTACCGATGGTGGAGATGTGAGACGGGTGGAATTCGTTGTCCGTGAATCTGCACAATAAACATGTTTTCCCAACCCCAGAATCTCCGAGAAGCAGGAGTCGGAAGAGCACATCGTACTGCTTGGCCATGGTGTTGGATGTGGTGTTGAATTAAAGAAAAAGCACCGGGCAGCTAACTCTTCTGCGATGGATGAGCAACCTCTCCCCACCAGCATCCCATGTCTGCTCAGACGCTCAACATCAGGCTGAGGCTCTGCTCCCCCTTTTTTTTGTTTGTTTGTTCACTGGCGCTGGGTCGGTGATGGTTAACAAAACAGGGATGCTCCAGCTTCCCGGGCAGCCTCCAGCTTCCAGTGGGTGCGGTGGACCATGGTCAAGTAGGACTCGGTGGGGAACGGAGACTTCCGGCGTCGCTTAGCAAAATAAAAGCAGCAGGCATTTGAGGGCATCTCGATTTCTGTGCTGCAGAGACGATTTGATGGGTTTGTTTGTTTGTTTGTTTGTCTTTATGATAAAATGACTGCTATTTCCAATCTTATTCTTTCTTTTTCTGTGATTTTGCCTGTTTCATTACTTTAACTCCTTTAACTTGTAGTTTATCATATTGACTTTTTGTCTTATTCACATTTTCTGCTCTGCCATCTTGTTTTAACACAGCTTAGTCTGAGGTTCCTTGTGTTTGTGCTTATTCTGTAATATCGTCTAGCCCTTTGTAAACTAGTTTTTTAAAGGTGCTATATAAAATGAAGTTTGACATTAATATATTATTATAAAATCATGACTGTTGGGATAATGTTTAACCTGTGTATTTTATACTGGTTTCTGAAGTCAGAATAGTGGGGGAAAAAACTTACATGTACATAGTTATTTACATTTGTGAATTAAATTTACACCTGTTTGTAGTTTAAATGCCTACCAATATGAAGGCTACTGACACTCAGTGATATAATGTATTTTAACATGCATTAAGGTCAAAACACAACAACGAATTTAACTAGATTTCATAAAAATGTTGATTTATATGTGAAAATTTGTTGTGTTTTAATGAAATGTAGAAATCATGTTGTGCTTTGTGAAATTTTGTCAAATGTGAAATGTTGTTTTATATGAAATTTCGGTGTGTTTTCTGAAATGTTTTTTTGTGTGAAATGTCGTTTTAAGAAATTTCGTTGTTTTCCAAGATGTTATTTTGTTTTGACCTCAACAGCCACCATAAAAAGGCCATTGCACACAGCCTACTCCATGCTATCTGTGTGAAAATCTAGAGAGTGCAACTTTGTGTCTTCAAGGTCATAATGGTCCATAAATGCTTCATAAACATACATAAAGAAAGTACGTTTTCATGTAAAAGCTTTTTTTTTCTAAAGGACAATAATTGACTCCTTATTTTGAAGGCTAAGTCTCCCCACTTCCGGTATCATTTTGTTTTGTTTGCAGCTTACTTGACGCAGATCGAAGATGGAAATAACGCACGCGGTAGCATTTCTTCTTTCGACGTCAGTGATACAAAAGCAGTAAAAGAATAGAGATGAGATGAGACTAAGATACAGACAAACACTCTTATAATCACTCATTAGCACATGTCTTTTTGTTAAACTAGCGTCAAACACTTCTACAAGAGGCTGTGTGTTCGCTTGTCATCTTTCGCACGACAGTGAATGAAGGAGTTTGTTCCCTTGGAGACGCCGTAGCGGCGGCTCCGCGCGCAGTTTCCGCCCACCCCGAACTCAGCAGGAAGCGAGCGGACCACAGGAAAGTAAGCGAACTATCAAAACAAACTAACTGCACCTACAGCACCGCATCATTCTCAGCACCACTGAAGCTAGCGGCCCATATCATCATCATGGACGGTGTGCCGACGCCTTTGCGGTGCTTCAACGAGTTCCATTCCGCGGAAATGTTCGTGGATGACGGGGTGGAATCGGTGACTTCAGTGGAGCAGGTGAGCGGAGGCACAGATTAGCTTCGTTAGGTAATGTGGCTAATGCTAATACTGTGGATGGAGGTGCGTTTGGAAAAGTGTGATAGAGTTTCAACTGTCTTCAACATGTAATGTTTTTTACTCATGAAAAAGCAAATTGCGTGATTAAAAAACAAAAAAAAGAAACTAGTTCGAGCTCGTGAGGTCGCCGTGCTTTAGCTAACCCAAAAGAGCAAACTTTAGCATTAGGTAGCTAGCATTCTACCTTAAAAGGATTAGGAATGAATTAACTTAGCTGTTAGCTAAGTAACTTAAACAGTCAGGCCAGAGGATGGACGGACACCATGTGAATGTATTGTACGACTGTTTCCATGACTCCAACAAATATATTAATTGACGTTGGATATCTAACCAAGTGTTAAGTTAAATCGATTCAGGTCCAGTAGAAGCTTATCACAAATAAAACGTGACCGAAGGCACCATATATGATTTTATGCTATATTTATTTATTTGTCTTAATTTAAGGTGGACAGTGTGTGTGTGTGTGTGTGTGTGTGTGTGTTAGTTATAGACATTTATAAAGCTCCATTGTAAATGTGCTGGCCTTAGCTCAACCGCAAATTTGAATCCATCAGCTGATAGAGTACCAAGAAACTGCAGCATAGAACTGCCAAAGATAAGTCTACACAAGCCAATGTGTAGTTTTTCCCAACAGGGTTGTCAAGTTTATCTGATCTGCCTTCAATACCCACAATGCAATTTGATGACAGCGTGGCCTCACTAAAGGTCAATATATCAGATTACATACAGCTTCCTCTGGAGCCACAAAAGGCTTTGTACTACTATCTTCACCTGTGCAGTAGTACTCCCTGACCTAAGGTCTGTAAACCCCCTCTGATGTATACATTTGGTGGAGTTGCCCTTTAATGATAAACTATTAAATCTTTAATATCAAGCACATTTCTGTTACAAATTTATTCTAAGTAGGGGTCGACAGATCAGTGGCCATGGACGATTATTGTAGTATTATCCCATTATGAGTATCAGTGATTTTTCCATCAGATTGCAGACAAAATAAGCAAATTAAAAATGTACTACTTTGGCACACTCACACAAAACATTTGATTGTTGACACGTCACAACTACTTGCCTATCGATGCTGAATAATCTAAATCTGTAAAGTGATTTGTATCTACGTGAATCAAACAAATGTAGTAGGGAGGAAGTATAAAGAAGCAGAAAAAGGAAATACCTATACTTGAGTAAATTGTACTTCGAAATGTAGGGTTTCCTTTTTACCGCAAATGAGTTCATTTTCACTCTCCTTGATTTCTGATAATCGGTATTGGTATTGGCCATGAAAATGCCAAATTAGTCAACCTCTAACCCTAAGTAATACTAAACTAGATTACCAATACATGTCAAATGAAATGTGTCACAGTTTTTTGGGGTTTAAAAATGTTCATAAAACACAAACTAATGTCACAGAATAAACACTCGAGTGAAGCTCTGCAATATCCCTCACCAGTTTTAAGTAGTGTATGTGATGCTTGTACAAACCATACATCTGCTCTCTGTTTGGCTAATGACAATACCAGCTGATGAAAAGGCTGAGTTTTATTATTTGGACTCTTGAGCTCCTGACGTTCTTCGTAATGACCGTTTACACCCCCCCCCCTTTCCCTGTCGTTTCTTTATGACTAGAAAAAAGTGGAACGCAGCATTGAAGAAGTCATCAGTGTTTACAAGCAGATACACAGCTTACCACAGTAAGTATCCAGAGCGTTCGCATGCTGTTGAAATATTGTGCTTTCACAGTATCTGTATATTTCTTTATTTATCTATTTACTTTCTATGTGCAACCAAAGTCTGAATTTTACCTTGGATGGGGGATATTCATAAGTTCAGACATGTTCATGCACAATAATTTAACTGTTGTAAAATAGAGCGAGCGAGAGAGAGAGAGAGAGAGAGAGAGAGAGAGAGAGAGAGAGAGATGCTCCAACAACTTGAAGAACAGTGGTTTATGTTGTTTTGAATTTTTTTATGATAAATCGATTAGTATTAATCTCTGAAATGTGTCAAAAAAGCTCATCAGACATCTTAAAATCGTTTTCTTGTCCAACCAACAGTACAGCGTTTTTTTTTCTCAAGTTTCACATTGACAGAGCTTTTTTACTTGTTGTTCTTCTTGTCTTTCACACAAAGAAAAATGATGCATCTTTAAATCATTTTCACCATAATTCTTATGTTAGGGTTGTTCTGTTAGCTCCAAGTTGTTTCCCATTAGTGGTTGTGATGATGTTTACACACAATTAATGTTCACCATAATTCACTAGAAAACCTGCTCCAGGAAATACTCTCTGTCTCACATACATTATTTCTTCTGATTAGATAGATGCATTATAAAATACTCACGAGGAGACACAAACTAGGACTGTTGAAATACATTACATTATGAAATATTTAGCGTTATGAAATATTGCATTGCAGCATACATTATTTATTTAATACTTAAAAAAATGTACCCAGGAACGCAACACTAATTCTGTAAACTTATCTTTTAAGAGACGTTGAACTGCATTATCTTTGTGTAAAAGACAGAGAATGACGTTGCCTTCGCTTCAGACACGTCTCTGTCAGGTCAGAAGTAAGTACAATAATTATGTGAAATCAGGACATTAAATTGGTCTGACCTTAGCTCAGTATATCACGAAAGCCTTTCAATAGTGTATGAAATCATTATGTGACCAATAAACTGGTCAGAACATGTGTAGCTCTACTAATAATGATCATTATCTATTCATAGGCCACTCATAATGTTGACTACATCTGCTGCCATTATGAGACATTTACAGGAACACTGCTCATTGGCTGTGGCTGCTTTTGATCACAAACACCTGCTGTGTGCCAACAGAGACTGCTGCACGCGCTGATGTGTGATGGCTGTTATCTGAATGGTGTGTTGATCGGCCCACATACTTTGCTCCTGCTGTCAGCTGTCATCAGTCCGCTCTTAATGGGGTGACTCATTTCATTTCTATGACAACTGCGCGGACCTGAATGTCAGCGACGTTGCAGCCAACGTGGAGATACATTTGGTTCCATTACAGGATAAATGTTATTCTGACATTGAGTAGTCATCGTCTGTTTTCTGTTTGGCTTCGACTCCGATTCAACAAATAGGATGCAAGCTTAGATTTCAACTTCGGTATTGTTATGTTTTGTTTTCAGTCGATACTGGTATGTAACGTTTTATATGACAGATTTTATATGACAGATTTTTTTTCTCTAAAATCTAAACAAATTCTGGCGCAGAATTTACAACATTCATATATATGTTCTCATAATGAAAAATGCGTTTTGTATTTGTTACCTTAGAATGAGCTTTTTATATCTACAGAGGGAGCCTTGCACATTTTGGAATTTTAGGTTCTCCTACACGCTTTAGAGGGGAGGGTAAGGTAAAGGGTTATTTATTTGGTTGCAGTCTGCAACCTCACCACTAGATGTCACTAAATCTTACACACTGGACTTTTAATTCAAATTGTTTCAAATTTTCTTTACGTGATTTGATAGTGGTATGAAGTAGAAGAAACAAAGACGCTCTTTTTGTGGCCTTTATTTGAAAGGGCAGGTCTATTTTATTCTTTTAAGGCTGTAATATTCTGTAGCTCCCAATAGTTTTAGCTATGTCTTCAAATCTGAACATTCAAATTTTGAATGCCCATCTGAAAAGTTTTTCCCATGTGATGTGACATATTCTGCATGATGATGTTGCTATAAATAAACCCTAGCCCACCTTATGTTCCTCTCCTCTGTGACGGAGAGCTACAGGTCTCTCTGTGACAGGATGAAGGGTATACTTTGGCTGATAACCCACAAAAATTTGGCAACAAGGCAGCGTCTCACAGGATTGTTTTTGTGCTTTAGAGTGTAACTGGCGTCACACAATCAGAAATTATGATTCACTGTTTCCTGCCCGACGACTGCTGTTCTGTCACTGTCCGGGTCCCTCATTGAGATGGGGTTTAGGTGCCAACTTCTGCTAGAGTTTTTACAAACAAAACAGATCCTGCATAGTGCGCCTTTTAAATTGGGTTTAATTAGATATAAGGAATGCATCTTTTTCCACCTCCACGCTAACACTTTGTTCTCTTCACTCTTCATGCCGAGTTGCTCTTTAAATCTCTTGAAATTCTTTCTGCATTACATTCATTGAACGCTTTAGATATATTTTCTTTAAATACTGCCTCCTTGCATGAGGACCTTTGCACACTTCCACACACAAAAATAGATATGATTTTGGTGGAGAAAATCCTCCCATTTTGTTTTCATGTGACATTTTATTCAGCCTTGGAAAAAAACTTGTTTTTTGACTGTAGATCATGATTTCCCTCAGGTTGTTAAACCACCAAATGAGAACAAACACAACTGAGGACGTGACCTTGTTGTGTCAGTGGTAGCTACAATGCATCCCTTTGTACTCCAGCTAAAAGTCACATGAAGAAAGTTGCATAATTGGCCAATTATGCCACTTAAACCAAGATGAGACTGCTGAAATATAATAGATTTTAAAGCGGATGCCTCTGCAAAAACCAAACCCTACAATTTGGTTAGAAGTTGGAAGTTTATTATTCAGCTTCAAACATCAGAGTATCTCTTCCCTCTTTTTCAGGCTGCTCAATGTGAGACTGAGATTATAGGTTTTAATATACCGTAGCCCGATCCACTCTCAACATTTAAACAGTTGAGTTGAATACTCGTCTTTATGAACAATACTCTAGTGGGCGGACCGGCTTTTAGCTGCTTAGCATTCGTCCTGTTCTCCCCGCCTGATTGTTGTTGTGTTGCAGAATTGCTGCTGTGAAACTTCGGGGCAGCGATCTGTGACTAACCCTGTGTAGGTAGAGTGTAATTACAATCGTCGTGGCAAACACTGCGCAAAAAGGGCAGGCAAGGAATTGGACTGGGTGGGTGGTGGCGGTGATGAGGAGGGAGGGAGGGAGTGTCAGCTGTCTTTGACTCACTGACACGCATTAATATGTGTTTGTGTGTTAGAAGCTGTGGATGCAGATGAAAGTTGCACTGCTGTTCCTGTGGAGCACACTGAAATTAAAATGATGAAAGGGAACTGTGTGTGACTGGAGATCAATAAAATGTAATTCGATTTTTTTTATTTTTAAAGCAAAAGTGTCACACATTTTCTCCTTCCAGCCCCTTGTATATCTCAATTTGTCACTTTACTTTGTCATGTATGACTGTAAATGAAGAGTTGGTTGGTTGAACAAAAGTAACTGTTTTAGCACGACACTTTGAGCCCTGGGAAACTGGGATGGGTGGGATCTTAATGTTCCTTTGTAATAAGTAAAGTAAAAATGTTTATGTGACATGATCGAGTGTGAAGCAAACAAAGAGGTTACTTAAACATTTTTCATTATGTGTTATTATGACTTGAGGTTACACAGTAAAATAGCAAAGGCCAAGAGCAGCATTTTTACAGAGGGGTTTCTTTTAACTGTTTCTTAAATATTTGTTGACATTTGACAGTTGCATTCAGACTTTAATCGATCCTTCTGTCCTGTGTTTGGTCTTCAGGCCGACGTTGTTGCGGGAACAACACTACCAATATCTCAAGAAGGGCTTACGTCACTTATCAGATGCTTATGAGGTACGGTATCACACTTCCAGCAAGCAGAAGCACGCATGTTTAACATCTCTTACGGCTATTTAAACAAGTATTCCACTGCTGGAAAGACGGCCCTTGCATTAAAGTGGGTTGTCTATGCAGCAGAAAGACATAAATAATCAAATTTGTGCCACATGAACAGAGAAAACAGAGGAAGGGCTTTGACATTCCCTTTTACACAAAAAGGTTAGATAACCCACAACATCCAGGATGCACTGCGCTGGCTGCTGGCTGCTAACAAAGTATCATATTACAGCTAAACAGTACACTGAAATATGTATTTCAAAACATTTTAGGCGAGAAATGGACAAACAGGATCCTGGTTTATATTTGTTCATATAGTTATTTAACTAACTTTCACTATTGCAGCTGAACAGTACATTAAAATACCAATTTTTCTGCATTTTAGTTGAGAAATAGGCAGCATATTAACAGAATCTTTGTTTGTGGTTTATCACCACTGCCTAATTTGGACTGTTTGGTCTGATTGCTCAATTGAGATCGAATATAGTCTTTGTGTCTGTGGACACGTACTCACAAAATGCAGGACAACAGTCTATAGTGGATAAACAGCCCTGAAATCCACTCGAGGACGTGTTTTGGAGGATTTTTGCTTGCAAAAAAGTAGAGGGGCTCTGGATGCAGACAAAATGGAAAGTTTGCTCATTTGCATAAACTATATAAATAAAAGATACCATCATTGTAGTGATGCAAGTTGTGAAACCTAATGAAACATACCGTAAAACCTAGAACTGAAGTTCACCCCGAGGTTGCATTAGTTCCTGTGTCCGTAATTACCGGTGTAGACCTGAGCCCTTCAGTGAGTGTGACCGCCCTGGTCACACTCACTGCCTCTGGATGTGTGTCCGATTGGCTTGCCCTGCTGTAAAAAGAAAAACCACTGTACTCACTTTGCAAAAAACTATGCTTGTCTGCTTTCGGGAAGGTCACCTCACCTGTTTTTTGTGTGTGTGTGTGTGCGTGTTAGCTGTTCTATACTTTGGCCATAAAAAAAGATAGCGACGACCATGTGTTCTCTGCCCAGCCTCCAGCTCCCTTTCAGACTGATTTGACTGCAGATTTGATAATTTTCTTAGTTTCCTTTGAAGCCGCATTGACAGCAACGGAGCAGCAGTGTTAAAAAAGAATTGGCAATGGAAGTTGAAAGCTGAGTCACAATACTCTGTAATATATTTCTGTTATATAAAAACTAGGGGTGGGAAAAATAATCGATTCGAACTTGTGACACCTGTAACTAACTATCGGGTATTTCTGTCATTTCGCACTGCGTTCAAATGGTTACTTAAAGCCATCATTCCCAGCCGCATACATCGTTATTAAGTTGAATCCAAGTCGATGTGAAAACTGTACACTGTCAAACAGCCTGCACAGTATGTTGAAATCCAGCCCGAACTCAGCGTGAGGTCAGTCAGGTGTGGCAAAGTGTGAGACGTCCAGATCAACCTGTGATACAAACACCTGTATCGACCGTCGACCAGCTGCAGCTGTATTAATGTACTGTAACATGTATGCTGCTACAGGAACACTTTTCTTTTCCTTTTGGTTCTTTGCAAAGCAGCATGTTTGCTAGCAAATGTAACCTTCCAGTTGACTTGCCACATTTCTTTCATTTGTTTTATTAATCAAATATATTGGAAGTAAATTAAGTATGGATCATTACAAATGCTTTGCTTTGAAAGTACCAAGTAGTCACACAGTGAGAAAAAAGTAGGAAGTGATTAGCAAACTCAGATTTAATTATTAATTATTTTTAAATGATGCATGGAAATGTACATAAAATTGCTGCATCGAGATGCATCGAGAATTGGTTTAGAATCGAATCGTTGACCTCTGAATCAGAATCGAATCGAATCGTGAGGTGCCAAGAGATTCCCACCCCTCATAAAAACGGTACAAAAGATTGTATTGTTTATATTATAAACACCATTACATGTTCACCAGCTGCTGAATCTGATATTTTTACATTTTGTCAGCTGTTATTTTCCCCCTCTCTGTCTGTGTGTCCACTCTGTCTCCGGCCAACTGATCTCACCGGATCTTTTACTGCTCTAATTGGTCATCTGATGCCCATCTGATCATGTGATGTGTGTATTGTGTGTGTCTTTGTGCAAGCAGTGTCTGGATGCTAGCAGACCGTGGCTTTGCTTCTGGATCCTTCACAGTCTGGAGTTACTAGAGGAGCCCATTCCTGCTGCAGTAGCCTCAGAGTGAGTCACGTACGCAAAGGCGCACACACACACACACACACACACACACACACACACACACTTGGACTTGGACTGTACAACTTAGCACTACCAAGGGGCATTAATGGAGCCAAATAAAGCCTTTGCGGTGCCAAGGATTTTTTTATTATTTATTAGCATTAAATTAGTCTCCTAATTACTGTAGTCAAGCAAATGTTGTTCTAATTCCAAAGTTTGATAGATAATTAACTGTAGCAGGTCCAACTGCAACAACAGTAGAAGCTGTAGTCATTCTTTATTGTGTGCTGCAGTATATATATTATAAGTGATAATGCAAATGCCATATGCACATGGATTTGTGTGACGCAATATTGTTTTTTTTTTTATTTGATTAATTTATGGGCATTCAGCAGTGTTTCTCTGACCACCTAGTGTTAAATTCCCAACATCCCCAAAAACAATATATTTATATATATGTATATTACAAATTATATCCAAATATAATGATGATAATGAGGCTATCCTACTCACTACCAGGCTTTGAGCCGCTCAGTACCACATACAACGCTCAATTTAGAACATGACGTTTTACCAAATCAACTCACAGACCATGAGGGGGCTCTTGCGGAACATACTTGGTGGATGGCTGGCCTACAGGAATACACATTTAACATGTGAAAGTGACAACATTTATTTCCAGGTCACAAGATGTTACATGTCCAGTGTGTGGGATGTAGCGACATTTAGTGGTGAGGCTACAAGTTGCAACCAACTGAATACACCTCTTCTCACCAAACCTTATTGTACAGGGTTTCTCAAACCTATTAATCAAGTAACGGATTTCTCGTGAAGGGCAGGGGTCAATAACAAATTAATTTTTTTAATCTGCCAATATAGAAATTATTGGGATACATATATTATTTTAGAATGTAAATGTTAAAAGTGCTGTAGTGAAGTAATAACAAATATAGTCAACAAAGTTTCAGACAACCTTCTGTGGCCTTTCGAGACTAACTATGGTAAGAGTTTGATTTAGCAACTGGCTCTACTGGGGGTAGCGCTCTCCTACTGTTGATCTGATTGGTTGGAGTTAGCCCGTGATAGATGTTGTTAGACACATGGTTCGCTTTTTGAAGTGCAGTTTCTAAGACCAACTTTTTAAGAAACCATCTGCTGCGTCAGGTTGTATTTATTGTACATGCGCACACATCTGCATTGGTGTTAAGGCTGAAGATGCCATTGCAGTCGTGAACAAGAAAAATTTTAAATCACTTGTTAAAGGTCCACTATGTAGTTTTTTAGAAGACATTTTAATCAAACTTAAAACTCAGTTTCATACTGTTTTACTTTTGTTTATATGTGGCGGACCCTGCCACCTTTCTGGCTTCAAACAGTGTTCTGATGACCTTATTTTCCTCTGACAGCAGCTTGTTTATACATTTATGGAGAAAAATAAATATTCCTGAGTTTGTATCATTACCTCATTAATATTGTAAATTCTGAGTTTGAATTTCTTCTCCTGAACTACATAGTGGCCCTTTTTAAATACAATATTACAAAGAACTTTTTCTTCCCTCTCAGACTCTACGTCTCTACTCAAGTTTTTATAAAATCATCCAAACCAAATAAATCATCAGAGATAGACAAAATGAGTTAACTGCACGTGCCCAGAATATAGCTTATTTTTCTAGTATAGCATTAACATAGATTTTTTTTTCCTTTTATTGTTTCCACATCAGCAACAATATACCTTAATTTGTATCTGCAATCTAACACTACACTAATCAATAATCATGGTGCTGATGCAAGAAGCAGTGAAATAACATTTAAACTCAAATTATCGTGACCACTCAACAAGTCTGATGGAAGTATTGAGCAGAACAGACAGGTGTATTATGTTCATGCAGCTGTAACGACAAACCGTGGTGCTCGTATCGCCACCAGAATGCCTCTCGATTGAATTACTGCCAGTCCGAAGTAACACTGCAAACCCTGGAGCGAGTGGCGATGCCAGGCTGCCAACCCACACTCTCATTATTACTGCGAGGGATGCCAACTCACCGGCTGGCACTGGCCGGCGCCAGTGTGACACACACACACACACACACACAAACGCACACACAGGCCCTCTTCAAGGATTTCTAACAATGCAACCTACAACAGATTGCTCTCTCTATCCCATGAAGTGTACACTGTTCTCAGGTCAGTATTGGCACTGGACCGGTTGGCCAAAGTTAATGTAGGTTTCTCTTCCAACTCAGTTGGCTCGAGTCATGCTCGCAGCTTTGTGATTTCTCTCCATGGCGGAGGATGAAGAGGACGTTGATGTGAGAAGCAGCTTTGTGCACGAAGCACGGAAAAGAAAGGAATCTGTGGTTGAGGAGGTCTCAGCTCGGTGCCACATCAGCAAGAAGTCTGAGCCAGTGGTGCTCACTTTACAGCCTGCTGAGTGTAGGCCTAAAATGCAGATGTTTGGTGGATTTATGCTGCCGTTTGTGTGTAATGTTTAAGAGAATTGGTTTGTCCAAGTGAGGTTTTTAGAAGAAAAGCGCTTGCATTTGTTTTTGGATCTTATCGGAAACAATTTCTTTAAGTACACACTCAAACGTACAACATGAACTACAATTAAACATTGTTTTGTGGAATAACGTTATTTCTTCTTCCCTTCACAGTGTGTGTCAGTTTCTGGCTCGCTGTCAGAGCCCGACGGGGGGGTTTGCTGGAGGACCAGGACAACACGCCCACCTCGCACCTACCTATGCTGCTGTCAACGCCCTCTGTATCATCGGCACAGAAGAGGCCTATAATATTATAGACAGGTACAGTCTCTGTCTAAGACTACACAGAGTATAACTGTGGTGGTAAAAACACAACTTCACAGAACATAGAAAGGTGTCTACAAAAGCAGACTTCAGAAAGACGTACTGGTTGATGGGTAGTTGATTGTTTTGTGTCGTACAGACCTCAAACTAAACCCTAACCCAGCATTTATTATCATGATTAAAAGGATACAATCAGAGTTAATATGAACAGCCGGGTAAAATAATTAGAGTCACTATATAAATTGATTGCTTTGGGTATAAAGGAATACATTAAACCTTATTGTTCAGAGACTCAGTTCTAGTAACAATTTTAGATGTGAGGATAAAGTCTAGATAACATATTTGGTTCGGGTACCTTGAACGTACTTGCATGATTTGTGCTTTAAAGCTTCGCTCAAGATATTTGAATGTAAAACTTTAGCAGAGTGCCAAGTGATATAGTAGACAGCTTTGATGTAGAGTGTACATTTTGTCCTCAGCAGTATTTAGAATCAACAAAACTCGAGACATTTTTATCTTTTTTGTAACTCAAGGCTCGAGAAAATCACTTCAGATGCCAAGATCAGCAGTTTGTCATGGTGACTTTGTCGGAGAGAGAGATAACTTGGAGTTAAACAATTTGCTGCAGTTAGTAGAATTAGAAAAACGCCTTGTGCCGTCTAAGTGAAAAAGATTTTTTTTTTTAAATGAGAGCTTTTTTCCGTTGGATCAGTTTCATGGTATAAAGTAATTATGAGTATTCCCACATTTCGAAGCTTTTTATCAGTGGCTGTCTAATGATGTTTAGACTTCGATGTTCGATGATGAAGCACTTCAGGCAGAACATTGCAGACATATCGTATGAACCAGCAGCCGAGCATTTAGAGTTGACGTCAGATGAAGTTTTAATACTAATTTCTGTGCTTATTCTGTGAAGCTATTAACGTCTGTGTGTTGCCTTTTTATTAGTGCTCGATTAAATCTCAACCGTTTCCCTCCCACGTTCTTTCTCTCTCCTTATCTCCTTCACCCAATCCATATCCTCTACTCTCCTGCTCCTCTCCTCACCACATACATGTCTGCTCTCCAGGGAGAAGCTGTTAGATTTCCTATGGTCAGTGAAGCAGCCAGACGGCTCGTTCGTGATGCACGTCGGAGGGGAGGTGGATGTCAGGTGAGCACCAGGAGACGACGCCACCTGTTTGTTCAGTTTCGTCCTTTTTATTCTTACTGTATCATTTTGTTTGTCAGCACCACACAATGACATCCATAAAGCACCAAAATGAAAAACACACATCGCAGTTTCAATTAGGAGCATATTCGGTATCTCGTTATTGTGTATTTGTTGTGTGACAGTCAGATGAATTCTAGTCGTTTCACCAAATAAGTGGGACATTTCTGAAAACTTTTTATCTCCCTTTCCTTTGTTGCTCTTTATCTTCCCTTTCAGTGTTGATAGAAGAAGAGAAATACCCACATCTCTCTTGCATAAGAGTGCATTTATTATATTTGAGTTCCTGTGTGTCAGGTCGTCTCCCTTTTGAATCTGCTATGTGGAGCAGCAGGGCTTTAATAAGCAGCTTTGAGGTGTCGTTCTCTCTTTCAACAAAGAACCGGAAAAAAGTCAAAGTAACTTTCTCAGTCTCAGAGGGCGCCGCTCTCACTTGCCAACCAATTAATGCGCCACCATCGTTATGTTTTATTTAAACTCTTTTCCTTTCTCGTGGGTTCGCTTATCCGTCGCCGTCCTGTGAACACCTCGCATCTCCAAAATGTCAACTTTTCGTGAGCAGCCTTGTATTAATTCCTGAGGTAATCCAGTGGATTTATTGGCCTAAAGAAGCAGAAGGATTTGCTTAAACCCACTTTTCATTTAGGATAAGTCTGGTGATATTCAATATTTTACTACCGTCAACAAATCCCTTGAAAAGACCAAAACTAACAATGAACTTATCCGACTAAAGCCCTCTGCTCTGTAGACCTATATTAGCCATAAACGCATGTTCCTTCTTCAACACGGCCATTGATGCGAGTCAGTCACACACACACCATCCTGCTGCTGCCAATACTCACCAGAGCAGTAAATGTGGATTAATCTGCAGCTAAAAATAGTGCATTTGTGCAGTTGGGACTGTTTACTCCTGTTTGAATAATGTTTGCTAAAGTGCCAAGCTGTTTTTGGAAAGAACTGCGCCTGTAAAAAAAAAAAGAAGGGAACTATTGATTTGTGGCCCCTATTTGTAACATATACATTTTCAGTATAAACAAATAACAGGGTATGGAATATATTATATAAGGTTCACATGTTAACCATTTACTAGGCCCTTATTAGCATGAATATTAGTAAGATCTATATGATAACAGCTAATTTCACATAATATATTTTAAAGATAAGTCAATATCCTGTAGTCTCTGTACAGCTGAGGGTAAAAAAAGAGTTAAGATGGAGTGAGAGAAGATGATTTATTGTTTCAGTGCTCTACTGCGATCTGTCGTGTAGGTTGTAGACATTTGTGTTCTTCGTGTTTGTCTCTTTCTTCTCCTTCGTCTTCCTTTTCTTCTTCTCCACAAACCACCTTTAAAGGTCCATTCTGCCACCTACTGCATACTGTTACAAACCACATTTATGAAGTGTTATTAAGGTAGAATATCTAGAGCTTATGGAGGGAAACTCTTAATGAGAATCAGAATGAGGCATTATTAAGTGTTTTAGCATGACTAATAAAGAACCAATATGCTACTAACATGTATGTTAATGAGCGACTGCTCAGTGGTTTATATTTCTGCCCTTAATTAAAGAGTTGCCGCTGTCTTCATACTATAGTTAGTGTGGCGTTGTCCCCGGCAACGCTGACATTGTCCGAAAGAATGACACTTTTTATTTGTTATCCACAAACCAGTAAAGATGTGTGTGATATCATATTCAGTTAAAAATGTCCTGACCACAACTACTACACTCAAGGTCACTGTAATGATGATATGTCACTTAAACACATCAGGCTCTGGCTGCACAGGTGATGCTTGTTAGATTGGTAAATTCACCGCTGTTTCTGCTCTCTTTAGGGGACTTGTTGATTTTAATGATAAATATAAATTAGTATGAGCCTCATCTTTGAATTCCAAGGGTCGAATCTTTACAGTTTTCTTCCAACAGAGTAAATCATAAGACATAAAAGCCATGAGCACTTGACAGTATGACCGGCTAAAACACAAACTAGATGTTTATATTTGGTGCGCTGGCAGTCTAAAAATACGATGCTTTGGAAGATATCATGTAAGTGTAGGAGGAGCCTTCCTGCTCACCCACATCTGTGTTTTCTTCCCTTTTTTTTATAGGAGCGCATATTGTGCAGCCTCTGTAGCATCGCTCACAAACATCCTCACACCAAAGCTGTTTGAGAACACGACCAACTGGATCCTCAGGTACATCCCACCACCAACACTCGTATTGATTTAAGACCGTTTTGTGCCTCCATTTTGTCCATAAACCAGGGAGTTTGTTTTATTGACCGTTTCCTGTGTCTCCAGCTGTCAGAACTGGGAGGGCGGTCTGAGCGGGGTGCCAGGTTTGGAGGCCCACGGTGGCTACACTTTCTGTGGCACAGCCGCCCTCGTCATCCTGGGGAAAGAACATATGCTGGATCTCAAAGCCTTGCTGGTGAGAAAACCCCCATCGTCCGACATTTTCACAATAACGGCCGCATTTCTCGGTCATTCAAGGAAAAAATAACGGGTATGAGGGAAACATGAAACATCCCCCTGCCCAGAATAACCTGAGGTTCTGCTTTGGGCTCGAGTTTAAGGACAAAAAAGATGCTATCAGTGTCCGTCACAACAGAGCCTTTGTGCTGCAGCAATATCCCTTTAATAGGCAGCTGAAGGGCCAAGCGGAAACACACCGCTGTGATAAAATAAAAATCTAATGTCATAACCCAGAGCGAGATTTCATCAAGTCAGAGGTCTGATGATGTCTGCTGAAGAAACGTGTCGGTACAAAACATCACAGCTTTTCTTTTCGCTTATTTTGTGGTTCATCAGTTTCCTTGAATTTGATTTCAGCAACATTTTCTGTCTCATAGAATCATTTTCAGCTGTTAGTGACACTTTGACACTTTTTAGTTCTGTATGACGCCACTAGGCGCAGTCTTCTGTCATTTGACTTATTCTAGAGACATAAGCGATCAGAACAGCAGCTTTGGGGCTTCAGTGTGGTAAGAGCTATAGTGTTGTGTTCAAGGACTCTGCAGCAAAATACATGAATTAAAAGAACAGTTCACCCTATAAAACAAAAACTTGTATCTGCAGTGCTGTTTATCCACCTAGATTGTTCTGGTTTGAGCTGCCAAGTGTTGGAGGTATGTGCGGTAGTGATGTGTGTATTTTCAGCTTGTGGTGCTCAAAGTGCCAGAAAATACAGTTGAAGGATTAGAGCTGCAACACTAATCACTCGTCAGCTTTTAATTATTAACCCAGCCTCTTACGTGTGAATACGTTTCGGTTTCTTTACTCCTCTGTGACAGTTAACTGAATATATTTGGGTTGTGGACAAAACAAGACATTTGAGGGACGTCATCTTGGGCATTTCTTTACCATTTTCTGACATTTTATCCACCAGTTTCATGGGTAGGTTACTGGGGAAATGAATATAGGTGATACTTCCTGTGCTGGTAGAACTAGCGTGACAGAACATCAGAACTGGTGCACTGGCTGCACTTTTAATGCCTTAGAAGGGTAAGATAAGTGGGCCAACGACAATAATAATAGTGTTAGTAATATTCACACGTTTAAGTCGCTATCCAAGACCTTCATGAATGATTAATATGGCATACAAATTTCTCTAAATAAAGAGGATTAGCGACCATGGAAAACGGTGTATAAATAGCACTAAATCTTTCGCTGTTAGCTTCAGGTCATCTGGGGAAGAAGAGATGGTGTGCGTCTCCAGCATGTTTCTTTTACCTGCTATTTAAAGGAGAAACAAGAGTCTGTTAGGCAATGTTTAGGGTCATCATTCAGGATTAAATACCACTTTATATTCAAAGTATCAAGGATGTAAAATGCCCCTCCAGCAACTGCCCTCATACCGTCACCACCATCACAGCATCTATTCAAATTCTGTGTGATCACAAAGTCACATTTGCATGTGAAAACCTGTTTAGGTAGGCCGGTAAAGCATCCCTTTTTCTTTAAACAACCGTGCAGCCGAAGTTTAGCAGTGCACGGCCTCTGGAGTTTTCCTGTGTCCCTGTGTGTACCCCGGAGAAGCTCTGTAAATACAGACTTCTGTCTGGGGGGTTTAACCTGAGTGTCAGTGGAGCTGGAGGTGACAGACGGGGGCGGGGACGGTCCGCTGTGCTTCAGTTAAAGTTGTAAGTTGACACCAGCTCAAGAATATCCCCAGCAGCTGGACTCACCTGCTGTACACTTTCGCCTCTGCTGACATAAGTCCTATATAGTGCAATAATTTGGCAGAAAAATAATCTACAGAACACATTGTGTGTTTCAGATTTGAGTGCAATAACCCTTTGGAACTATCCATCATGGTCATTTGTGCATGTATGTTTTAATCTAGTTTTATATCATTCTGTCACTTTCCATCTGCCTCTGATCGCCATTTTTCATCATTTTATGACATTTTATGGACCAAACAACAAATCAAGAATTAATCAATAGATGAACATGATCAACACTGAAAACAAAATGTTAGCTGTGGCACTAATTTGTTGTCTTTCTCTGTTTTATAGAATTGTAACAAGACATTTGAAAATGTTTCGGTGGGGCTTAAAAAATGATGACTCATTTTTCAGCACATTTTTTAGCCCCAGCTTTCAGAGCGAGTGGAGACTAAAAAATGCCTGTATCATAAGACGAGAACACATCAGTCTGAAGAATCTCGCCTCAGATCTGCAGCAGCACTACAATAATTTACATACGGTGTAGTTCTTCTTATTGAACAACCATTTTGTTTCCTGAACAGTATGCGGTATTTGAGTGGGTGTGAACAAAAATGGCTTTTATGAAGTTGTCCTTTCTCGAGCGATGCAGGATGAGTCACGCGCTGTTACATAGCCCCAGTTGTCATCCCCGAGAGAATGAATTAAACATTAACATTCAGAAAAGATTCACGTTGATGGCAGCGCTCGGATTGATGTGGCCTTGTTGTATTTATTACTCTGCATTACTGAGGTTCCATATTCAAAGATGACAATTAACAATCTAGTGAAGAGCGGAGAGGTTTGTGCAAACAAGTGAAAACAATGACGGCTTTTTTTAAAGAGCGCTGCCTGTCAGGCGCAGAGAAAAGGGAAGCCGCATGTTACCCACGATGAAGCCTGGTCAATGAGTGATCAGTCTGTCTGTTCTAATGAAATACACACTCTCGGCAGCGGCACGCATGAAGCATTTATGATGTAGATTTACTGATCAGAGACATCATGTCACATGACGGATCAGATTTCCACAACATTTGTGAAATAATGATGTTTAAAGTCTCTCTGCCGGATAAAACTTAGTCATTCTTACTCACATTGAACACGACACACATTTCTAAGCAGGAAATGAACCCCTGAGCTAACACTAATAAGATAAACACTGTCCTCCCTCTTCCCTCTGACAGATTAGACCCCAGCTGGTGTCAAACACAATATTCCATAATTACTCAATCCAAGCCACCGACACTGGATGCGCACCAATTAACGGTTTCCATGACAATGATATTGCAAATTCCCCTCCCACTTTGACAATTTTAACACCCCGCTTTCCTTCATTTCTTCTCCTGCGTCTCTGGTCCTGTGAGACCCTGAGGGGTTTCAGAACTGCTCTGTCACTCGAAGTGTTCAGGAAGGTTTACCTTCCTCCTTTTAATTAAAATCCAAACGGTGATGCCCTGTATGCTCTGTCAGTTCTTCCTCACGGTATTGAAAGTGGTATTATATATCGATATTTTTCAGGGCATTGCGTCGCAGTTGGAAATTCCAGCATCGTGACGACACTAATGTGTGCTAAATGTGTGGTCTGTCCTCCTCAGCGGTGGGTGGTCAGCAGACAGATGCGATTCGAGGGAGGCTTCCAGGGCCGCTGCAACAAACTTGTGGACGGCTGCTACTCTTTCTGGCAGGCTGGACTCCTACCTCTGCTCCACAGAGCCTTATTCAAAGAAGGTACTGTATCTTCAGTCATAGTTGAGGCCTGAGGTCAGGAATGCTTTCTAACAAAGTTTTCCTCATGAGTTGTAAAAACTCACCAGTTGGTGCACTTCTTTTCTACTCAAAACTCAGATCACTGCTGTTTTTCTAACCCTTTTCTCCCTAAAAGTCCTCTAAGTCTCGAAGTAAGAATGCTCTTTCCTCCATGTAAGTGAGCTACACAAAGGTAATTTCAGCTGTTGGAAATATACTGTTGGCTCTATTATTTTCAACCTGAAACCAGACAGTTTTATGTGAGTTTCACACACAGTTTATCTCCTTTTGCATTTTAAAGTTTATTGATCGCAGTTTGCAGTTAACAAGATCTTCAAGCAGCGCTCAGAAAATGAAACGTACAAGCAGAATTGCAAACAAAGCTGCTGATAATATGCCCCGTTTGACTACATTAGAGGAAACATAATGCTCATTTTCAGGGTCATAAATTCATCCAGGAGAATTAGTAGAATAGGTTCTCATGCTTCAGTGCTCAAAAAACACATCCTATTTCATATTCTCCCTCCGTCTGAGCTCCTGTTTCTGTTTTTGCAACTATGTAGAACTTCTGGTAAAGAATCCATCGTAATAAGTCACAAAATTAAAGGCTGGACTAGTGATGCAGGTGTTTGTGGGAGAGAGGGGCTTCTGTTTGGCGCAGACTTTTTGATTTTTAAGATCTTGCACATACACATGAAACACTGAAGGAAAATGATGTCGGTAAAAAAAATTGCGTATAGTTGCGTAGTCTCAGATGCTCACTGCGGAGCATCTGAGACGCAACAGCTAACCCCCGTTTTCAACGTTGGGATCACACGTTCATCTCTTGTGAAGCAACATTTGACTAGTAAAGAAAATGAATTAATAAAATAGATGAATAATAACATGTGTGGGGCACTAGGTATATTTTAAGAAAAAATTACAACTCAGAAATGTAAGACTTGAATATTATTAAGGTAATAATAAAAACTCGGAGGCAGTTTTCTTTTTCATCACTGAATAAACAAGCTGGTCTCAGATTTTGAAATGTATCAATGATTTCTCCCCCAAAACTACATAATGCACCTTTAACCTAGACTACACTAGTATTTCTGGTGCTGACTAGCGAGAGTAGCAGCCGCCAATGAGTCTAAAATGAGATTCTTGAATGTGATTGGTCTGTTTGTTCAGGAGAGTCCGAGCTGAGTCGGCAGCGCTGGATGTTCGAGCAGCAGGCCTTGCAGGAGTACATCCTCCTGTGCTGTCAGAACCCAACAGGGGGGCTCCTGGATAAGCCTGGCAAGTCAGTTCCACACCATCTGGACACACACACACACACACACGTACACCACCCCCACATATCAAGGCTGGAACACTCTACACACAATCAGGTGTGATTCACTTTGTTGTACTCATGCACATGAGTGTCTCGTGTTGTGTGTTCGTGTGTCCAGATCCAGAGATTTCTACCACACGTGTTACTGCCTGAGCGGCCTCTCCATCGCACAGCACTTTGGGAACGTGGACCTCCACCATGAGATCATCCTCGGCAGGGAGGAGAACAGATTGGTGAGGGGAAGACGGCTGGATTAATTAAAAAATGGCTTACTTTTTGATGGGGAAGGATTCATCTTCCTTTAAATCCAACCACTCGTGGTTTTTTTAAGAGAATCATCAAAACCTCTTTTATTCTCCGGAAAGACGAGCATTACTCCTACAAGTGTTGTTGTCTTTGTTGGCAAACAGCGCGATGATCAGTTTTGACGATTTGATTGGTGTTACAGCGTCTGCAGCAGTAATGTTTGTCTGCAGGTCCTTGAAAGTGAAAAGACAAAAATTCAAGTATATCAAATTAACTGAGCGCCTTTTTAAAAAAAAAGTCTCATCAAAGGCTCATTTTGCCTCTGATGCACTTGAACCCTTTGATTTATTCCACCATGTTGTAAATTATTAAACTGCCGGCTTCTTTTAATCTGCCAGTTTAGCAGAAACATTTGCTATGAATTTAGACAGTCGAGAGAGAGGACCACACTGTTCTTCATTTCTGCTCCTTTATATGCATCACATGCTTCATATCTTCAGTGTGACGGCCGAGGCTCCCATCCCCTGATCTTGTCCCACTTTGATGCAGATATAAAAGGAGAAGCAGCGGTTGTTTAGTGGAGTTTTAAGTAATCGAGATGTGGTTTAACTTAAAAGATGTCAGCGGCCGCGCAGTTGCTTTTATTTCCTGTTTCCTGTTGTGTTACTCACACTGACAGCTGGTTACAGTAAATCTGCCCACGCTTACATGCGTTTGCATATCTACTCTTCACAGTGATGGAAATATATTCAAGTACATGTTTGACATACTTGTCCTTCACTTGAGGATTTCCTTCTTTTTTTTTTATACTTTAAACTTCCACTCGACTACGGTATGGAGTACTTTTTACCACATTTATTGGAGTAGCATTATATACATGCATTTAATTCTGTGTAATTTACTTTTACTTCTGTGCTGTTGGCAGTGGTGACTTTCAGATTTATTAAAGTAATATCTTAACAAGCTTCAACACTGCCTCTGAGGTTGAGGATGTATCTTGTATTGGTGTAGGTCAGAATCTAGGACCGCTTTTTTTTTTTTTTTTTTTTTCTTTCCTTTGGTCCGTTTACCGACAAACGTGTGGCAGAATAGGGATGTTAATGATTAAGATGATTTAAGATTTTAACTGATCAGAAATGTTTCATCGGACGGAGAGGTACAAATACATCAAAAAGTATCCTGTTATGAATGTTCAAATAATTGCTAATCCAATATTCCAAAATAAAATACAAAATACTGCAATGAGAAAAATGTATATTACAACATTTATAACAAAAATATCTAAATACAGTTTGGAGAGAAAATACAGAATGTAATGTAGATGAATAAATGCCTAAAATAGATATAAAACAAGAATCTGTTCTCCTTTTTGGATACGTCACCAGTTGGGTGTCGATTCAACTCTGGAAATTCCAGAGGCTTCGTCTGTGGCCGTGTTGCGTTAGATTGGATTGCACTGTTTTTTTCTGCCGCCACAACACAGGGCTGACAAAATGCAGAAGAGTGTTTTAAAAATAAGATTTTAGTTCAATTTCTAAGTATACAACGCAAACTTTAACTCAACAAAACAACAAAAAACAGCAAAGTGAAGACAAACAAAAGTAGATACAAAGACAACATGCATTTAAATCAAACAAATAGGCTCTCAAATAGTGTCTGCATTTAGACCACGTGTTACTATTTAAATACAGTGCAGAAGTGTTTAAAGAAACTGATTATTTCACTCTGAATGAAATCAACGAAGAGTCTCCGTGAACAGTGGAGTCAGGTCACGGTGAACTGTAATTGTTAAGACGTACAGAATAGGTATGAGTGAAACTGTAAAAAGATTAGATAATGACTTGTTGTTCCCTCCTTTAGGCCCCGACTCATCCAGTTTACAACATTTGTCCAGAGAAGGTGGCTCAGGCCGTGCAGCACTTCCTCCGGCTGCCCGTCCCTGACGTCAACAAGCAGCCCGCTGCCTCCGCTGGCGACAGACCGGAGGATTCCGCCTCCACCTCTGGATCAGCAGACCATCAGTCCTAGTTAGTCCTCAGAAGAGACGTCACTGCGCGTGGAACCTGCCAACTCTTGGGAAAAGGACTCGAACCAGCAAACAGCGGTCAGGTCTGTCGTAGACAAGCCCGGAGAAGTGGTTCGAGGGTCGACCCTCAGTAGAAACGAGGGCTGGAGTTTAGGAGCAGTTTGCCTGAGTTAAAGGTCGACAGTCGGTTCTGGACAGCTTCGCATTCAGCTGAGTTTTTGCTTGCAATGCCTCTCGTTTTCATTGTCTGAAATAAAAGTGAAACTTTCTAAAGTTACAGTTCACGGAAGTTAATAAAACTTTTTATAATGGTGTTGTGAATTGCTTTATAGCCATTTAATGAAGGTACACACTTTGGGAACCTTTCAGATGAATCAGTGCTTCAATAGGTTCTGCTAAATAAAAAAAAAATCTAAACTAAAAAACAGGATTATACTAAAGCAGAGCTGTAACTACAACCAAGGACTTTGAGGTCAGATCCTCCATTTTGTTGCTGAGACAGTAGAGTTTACATTTGACAGTTACAATTCTAAACATGGTGTATATCGTTTATTTTTAGCATTGCTGGACTTACATTTTGAATGCTGGGATATTTGGATCATTTATAACTTTTGTAATTTTCCAAGCAAAAATGCCAATTTATTGTCAAATTGTTTTTAATGCAAGTTTTGTATGACCAACGACTCATACGACTACATACACCAGACAGTCAGCACGTCAGAATAACCCGAGCCCTTTATTCATGTTTACAATCATCTACATAATTACTGGAAGTTAAGAAACGTAATTAAATTGTGTTAATGGGTGCATCTAAATGAAAATGTTTTTCCTTAATGTTCGGTTGTATAACAAAATGTTCAGAAAACACTGCACTGTAGCCTCTTAACATGACCGCTCATAAAGATTTCAGTGGATTTGTACTTAGCTGGTGCTTAAAGTGCTGTAAAGGAAATTGTGAAACTCCTCTGTGGACATTAATGGATTAAATGCTGCTGTTACTCTCCAGAGGAATTTCTTTGACATAACCACTCCATTGAAATGAAACTTCAGCAAATATAAAAATTCAATCAGTAAATAATTGGTCATGAAACTGACTCATGACCTTAGTGTTTGTTAGACCCACTCTCTGCTCCTGCCTGAAAGCAGGAAATTAAGGACAATAAACCACAATCAGAAAAGACACCATGTTCAGTCAGAAAATGGGCTGGCTGTTGCTCACAAATGATCAGATGGCCCAGTTTTTTACCTCTAAATGGTTAAAAACCTCACCAGTGAAAGGGGAGAATCGCTACAGGAAAGTACATTATGCCCTCAGTGGTTTTCACACACACCTGCCTGCATCAGTGGAAACCAGAAAAACCTGAAGTCTTGTTTGCCTGCTGCAGCACTGACGGCACATCCAGTCCCGAGAGCTCCTCTGCTGCAGTCAGAGAGGCGGCTGGAAGCGCCAGCGTGGCCGCTAAATAAACGACAGGGAGCACGCTAAAGGATAAAATAGTTTATTTTATAGTCTCATAGTAAAGGTAGGCCTCAACTTGCAAGACAATTGTTGGCAGTATGTACAACATACTTGTAATTTCCATGGAATGGAATCGGACAAACAAAGACCTATTACACTAATTATATCCTCCTAAATGGAAATAAAATGGAAACAATATACATACACACACGTTTCCTAGACACGCAAAATGCTTCCTTTTTTTTTCCTTGGGGGATTCAGCAACATTGATTTTTACCGTGTAAAGCACAACACATCGACAAGGACTTCAATCGCTTCCTTGTACTGCAAAAGACGGGAGCTACCTTTGACATTCAATACCTATTTCATACCCTTATGGAAAACTACATGTGACAAATTGGCATTTTCCCATAACTTGTGAGATTACTACAAAATGCATAACATACGTTTGAAACTTGAAAACATCCAATCAATGCTTTTTATAATGTATAAAACGAGTTGCCTAACGTATTCAGCCACCTAAAGTCATTCACTACTTCAAGCTAAAGGACAAAATACGATACGAGTTTAGGAATATTCTCCTTCAAAACATCAATTTCAACAAAGGAGTCATCTTTTTCTTTTTTCTTATTTTTTTTTTTAGTCTTGTGTTTAACAAACGTGTCAGGCAGAAAACATCTGCAATCCAGTGGGCCTGAGGTGGGTATCACTTTAACATTTGCTTCAAAGCGTCTTCACATTCTTTAGTGGAAAAAAGTAAGCTACAAATGTTTTATTTTTTTTTATTTTTAAAAAGGTAAACTTCTCCAGGACGATTTATCTAGGTGTGAGTGTGTGTGTAAATTCTAAACAGGTTTTTATCAAGAATAACAAAATAAACAAAAAGAAAAAAAACAAAATATATATAATATAGCAGTGCTTGGAGGAGTACGCCTGACACGCCCTTCTCCCCCAAAAACAACCCGGGGAGGAGGAGGGGCTTTATTGAGGGTACAAAAAAAGCATCAAGTCCTTAAGTAGCCAAGCTGCCTCTTTTTGGGTTTTGGATTGTTGGCGTTGCTGGGGGGGGAAATACCAATGACGGAGAACCAAAGAAAAGAGAGAAATAGAGGGATGGGAAGGGGGGGAAAAACCTGAAGCTCTCTAGATGGATTGAAGCAGTCATCCTCCACCCTGCTGACTTCCTCCCTCCAGTTCGTGGAGATCGGGTGGGAAAAGAGACGATTGTGTGGAGGTTTGAGGCGTCACGTGTCTCCAGTGCGAGCCCACCCAGAGATGGAGGCGAGAGGACGGTGATGTGAGGGCGGCCGGGGTTGGTGGTCGTCACAAAGGGGGAATGGGTGGATGAGCCTTGAGAGCTTTGAAGGCTGCGTCCCCTCTCGCCCTCCCTTGTGCCCCACCGCCTCGATCATGGCTAGATTTGAACCGCTCGGCTTCTCTAGCTGGCCTCAACACGCAGCTTCTTCCTGTTGGGCGGCTCCTCTGCCTCAGACTCGGAGCTCGAGTCGGAGCCTCCGTCGAACGCCGACACGGCGCTGCCTTTGGGATTGGTGTACAGGCTGCTGTCGGATGACGAGTAGCTGGCCTGGAGCTGGGTGGAGCCCTTCACCTTCTCCAGAGCACGGACTGCATGGACAGGACGAGAAACATGAACGGAGGAAGAGGGTTAGAAGATAAACAACAGGATTTTGAATTGATATTATCAGTGAGGCTGGAGACATGTCACAGGAAATGTGGATAACCAGAGAATCCAAAATGGTGGACACCAAGTTATTAAGCTGTGATGCACCATCCATTTTTATATAACCCTGCTCTGCTGAGTGGGAAGCAACCTAAATAGAGATCTCTTCAAAGTATTCCTACAAATGTATGTCTAACTGGATGCTGTTTTACGATTAATTGTATAAAAGTTAATGAAATTCTGTAGATTAATTTGCACTAAAAATGTTCTGATGGATAATGGGATATTTATAATATAACATCACATTTGACTTCTATTACATACCCATGCACATGCATATAAGCACCAAAATCACAAAATCCCGGACTAATTTTGAGCAGTGTGGTGATACAGAGTTAAACTCTGAGATGAAGATTAACTTCAGGTGTCTCAGTTGCAGAATCAGATTGATTCTGAGAACAGGACATCATGTTCTTTTCATCCACACGGTGCTTTATCTCACTACAACATCCAGCCAAAACAGATACAGCGCTGAAGCACGTTGTATGACTGGTCTGACTGTAGGTCAGATTTGACTGAGAAAAGCTCAAAACCTTTCTGAGGAGGTCACAGGAGTCCTGCTAATATCAGCAAGCAAAAACAAATGAATGCCCGAAACTCCCACAAGCTGGTTAAAATGTTCTTGATTCTTAAATCAAGGTCTAATGAGTTTAAAGTTTGCGTCGAGCATCCCCAACCTGCAGAACAACATAACAGTGGGACGGTGTGAAATACCTTGCTGCTCTAGCAGTGCGTTCTGCCTCTTCAGGTCGTCGATATCCTGTTGGTGTGTGTGGTTTTTCCGCCTCATGTACTGGATGTACTCTGTGGCTTTGTCTAGGATTTGAGCTCGAGACGCCTGTTTGGTAGACTGCTGTTAGTGACACATGCAGAAATTGAAGCAATGACGCTAGTATACAGTTCTTTTCATTCACATTTATTGCACAAAAAAAAAGTTCAAATCCTGTGTGATGCTACAGAGATCTAACAACTGCCAACAACTGCTACAGGGAAATCTAAGACAACGCTGTGTGTTTCTGCGCAGCTTGCCTCCTCTTAACCTCTGAAAATCCTCTAGCACTTCAGTCTGACATCCACAGGCGAGGTCGTAACCCTGACACATTACTGTCAGAGTGCTCGCCTGGATTACAGCAAAGAAAAGTACCACTAGCTGACCGGCTGCTCCGCAACATTGAAGGATAATAGGCACCAACTTAGCAAACATTCACTACATCTCCCTTTAATGGAGCCATTTGTCTTAGCTGTTCATTGATTTAATATCAGCAGAATCAGTGACATCTGTACTCAGTGCTTTCAGGCCTAAAACAAAGTCCACCTATTCTATGTCTTAATGAAGCAAGACCCCAACTGATGCAGACAAAGAGCTGAGACACTGATAACACCAAATTCAATCTCCTACTTGTATTTCTCAGTGGTTTGGTCCATATAATCCAGAAAGAATGATTTATGATGATCATAATTCCCCAAAGCCTAAGCAGACATATTCTCATAGCCAAAACCATAGACTGTAAAAAACAAGAAGTAGACGTAGCCTCCAGGTCAGACAAGAGACGCCAATGAGGAAGTCTGTGTCCTTGCTTTGATCCCTTCACAGTCTGTGCTCAGTTCAGACATAATATTTTGGTTCAGCATTCAGTTCTACTGAAAGATATGTTCTGGAGACGGCTGTTCATTGCAAGGACATCTTATTTTCAAGTCTGTTTTTTCGAAAAAACAAACAAAATTAACAGCCTGTTAATAATATTACAGTCATAATCCATCCATAATTAAGTGAATTATGGATGCACTTTTTCATAATGCACCTGCAGATTGTACTCCATCCACCTGTCATAGCTGTGGTCGCTAGCAAGGAGGCTAATGTTACGTTTTTATCTCCTTGCCAGAGTCACTGTCTTTTTTTTTTCTTTCTTTTTTTTTTACTTTTTTGAATTTCAACTTCAAATCTTTACCAACTAGATGGTCAAATACTTTTAAAAATGGGAGGTTTTATGCTGGGAGCTAAGTGATGTTATGACCTGCCACGCCCCCATCTTCAAGATCCCCCAAATTAAGGATGTACTTGCTTATCAAAATAGCGCTAGCATTAGCTGATGACTTCTGGTCACTCCTGGTTTCTAAAACCCAATATGGCCACAGTCAAGATGCTGAGCTTAAGTCATTCACAAGCCGACGGGTGATGTCGACACGGCTACGTCCACTTCTCTTATACAGTCTTTATCCAAAACCCAAACACATTCAGTTAAATATCATTCAAGACAGAGAAAACCAGAACCAAGAGCACATTATAGGCGAATTTGAGCCATTGTCTTCATTAAAATGGTGACTTATATAAGTCGATGATAGAAATGGTTGCTTAGTATTTTCAATGGATTGACGTCTCAGCCCTACCTATTATATCTAATGTGTGCGATTACTGTTTAGACTGACATCTACCAAATAAACTGATCGCAAGAGGAGATGCATCAGACTCTCTGAAAATGTGCACACAATACTTTTTGCTACCTTACTTTGACATATATCAACACATCATTGCCCAAATTCCTTATTCTTTTATTCAAAGCAACGGCTAAAAAATGTAAAATGTCGTCATAAAGCAAGCACTCTACAACTTTCCCTGAATATAACAGCATAAAACTTTTGACAGCAGTTGACTTAAATGACAATCTCATCAAGAAAACTAAATTAGGAGTCTTTGACCAGATTTTCACTGCCAGCTTTTAGTACTTGGCAGTCAAGTAAACTCAATGCTACAGACACATTTCAGTTGGTACCAAAACAGCATGAGGTTTGGTAACCAGACTCGATATTCTCTTCATATTCTGCTTCCTCTCCCCAAAAACAAATTACAGCATATTAGCCCTAAAACAGAGCTATAATGGCAGTACGGTCCTGGGAGACAGGCGGGGGGGGTCGAGCACTGAGACAGCTTTAACCCGACACGTCTTCCAAATTACCACCAAACATCCCCTCACATCATCATCTCATAAACCCCCCGCCCTTCACGCTGGGTGAACTGGTCTTTTAGGGGAAAATAACACAGTGTGCCCAGTTACTGAACCAGCTCCAAATGCTCTCAATGTCATGAATGTCAAAACAGGAAGAGAGCAACAAAATTTCCCCATAATAACTTCCTGACGCTGGTCCAAGTATTTAGACGCCATCACTGTCTCGCTGCTGCCAATCTGCCCTCCTCCTTCTCCTCCTCCCTTTGACTGCTTCACTGACGAACACACACACACTACACAAGTAAAGACATCTGCTTCTGCACATCCTCTAGAAATCATTACCATTACTTCAAGAAACAACATCCCTAAATAACCTCACACAGAATATAATAATCTAAAAATATTATACTTAACCTTTTATCAAACACATGGCAAAGTACAAGTTCAAAGATTTCTTACATGAGCCGTTTGTGTGCCTGGGGGACCTGCAGGCTGAGCTTTACCAACCTTTTCTCCCTGCAGGGCGGGTACCGAGTCCCGGAGGCTGTGAAAGCTGTCTTTGATGTGGTCCCTACGTTTGCGCTCCAGCGCATTGTGGTGTGCCCGTTTGTCTGCCTGCAATGACAAGAGTCACATGGCCTTGAGCCTGGCAGCAGAGCAGCGTGAGTAGAGTGGACAGCGGGTGTCCAACCGTCCCTGACCAACCTACACAGACCGCTGTGCTGCCAAGTCCCACTCTGCTTGTACAAAAGTAACACCAGTGATTCAGTGAAATAATTATCTTACATATATAAAAAAGAAAAAAAAAATCACTTTCTATCCATCATTTTAGATGTGAACAACTACGACCAGCAATTTTATGGGTTTTTTTTTATTAGCATACAATATAATTACATACTAAATATGACCATTGCAAGTTTTCTCAAACCCAAGTTGACATCTTCAACAGTCCAAAACCCAGATACTAATAAGATATTCATAACACAGTAATGTGGTATTTGTGCTTCCGATATATTCCGTATTTGACGATACCATTTTGTCTCGCAATTTATCAGACCTTAATCTCTGCCTGTTTCAACAAAAGCTTCATCCATATTTAATTGTTCTAGTTTGCAGACAATTTGAAATGAAAGTTTATGGCAACTCCAATATCAGCCAAACCTGAACTTTAAAAAAATCTCTAATTTTTTAACTGATTTATTTATTTATTTGGTCTTAAAGTCAAAATTCAAGGTTTGACACCAACATGAAGCAGTAACATGACAAACTCATCTTAAAAAAATATTTATAAACACTAAGTTTTTTTAAATAAATAATCTGTTGTTTTACAAAACAGAAAGTACTTGATTTGTGCATCTCTAATCTAACACAGTAATGACAAGAAAAGATTTCGTCTCTAGAAATGTTGAAATGAGAGACATTTTTGGATCAGACTGTTGGCGAAGTTTTCTGATTCTAATTAAGAGCAATACTTGAGGTAAAAGGAAATAGATGCTTCTTGTCGCTGTGGTAAGAAGTTCTCCAAATTTAGAATCACACCAGAAACTAATCAGATGTTCCTTTGGCCCGACCACCCGTGTGATTTTTGGGATATATCACCAATAGTCAAACAAAATGATCACCTAATAAATCAAATCATCTGAAATGTTATCAATTAATCATCATTGTCAGCACTGCAGTCAATGACCTGATAACCTCACATATCCCAATAATAAAAAGTCCCAACTGTGTAAGAGAAGAGCTAATTTTACTTGCTGCTTTCTGTGGCCTTTTGGCCCTCTCCTTAGTTACCATCCCCCTTCCTCCAATCTGACCCCCCAAATGCCTTTCTGGCACCTCCCTTCTCTGCAGGAGCACCCAGAAGTGGCCGTTCAAATTCATGACCGGGTCAAAGTCAAAAAACGTAAGTCATTCAGATCACGGGGTGAGATGTGGGCGGATGAGTACAGCACACACCTGTTGCCATGTCAATTGACTGTTTTTTAAATAACACAATCCTCATTTTATACATTGCGAATCAACACACATCTAACAAGCTCAAAATAGCAACCATGCGTTTGTATTCAAATTAGACTGTAAAGGCATAAGATGGCTGCCATAATCACATGACCCGATCCAGGCAGTAGATCAGTTTGAAGCCTGTAGTTCAGCCTGTTTTTAGGCCAAACCATCACAGCCTCCAATCACATCTGATTCTGTCCTAATCCACGCTGTTACCAGGCTGAGACATTAAGTCCAACACCCAATCAAAGCCCCCGCAGCTCAACTGATCATCTCGCTTCATGCACCTCCAATAAAGCAAGGCCAAATTTGAATATTAGCAAAGAAGTGGCACATTGATGTGGTTACGACATGGCCTCGAGCAGATGGGAGACAAGGCGGGGACAAGTCATGTGATCCGGTGTCATCTGACTCATCTTGTCCACAGATCAAAACCGAAGTAGCCACAAGTGAGACGCACACAGGTTAGGACAAGCCTTCAGCATGTCATATGTTTGGTGGGAGGAACGACGTGTCAAGTGTGACTCAGCTACAAACATCAGGAACAAAGACAAGGTGGTAGTTTGCAATTTAATGCAACAAAACAAGAATTAAGCCGCCTAAATGTCACGCGATTGAAACTGAAACAACGAAAAACCACTATCAAAATTCACAGCATACTGATCACAATAAGCTGCCTCGTGTTTAGTCTGGCTGGCATAGTAACAGCTGCTCCTGTGGCCTGTTGCACAAAAGACACAAACCATGCAGGAGAGACGAGTCCACCAGGACCATGTGCCTCCACTCCCTACATTAACCTAACATGTGACTGGCATGGATGGCATGTGCAATTACGAGTCTGGCTGCTGTTTTCAGATGCGCGGTTTCAGTAAACAGAGGGGAGGTTGAGTCGGTACACGTGGCTGACTTCCTGTGTCCGACTAAGACTGAAGAAACTGAAGATTTAGCTCCTTGTGTGCAGATTTTTATAATTTCAACCAAGCCTTTGTTTTGAATTTGTTTGCACTATATTAGCATCTACGTACAGCCTCAGTTACAAACCAAGACTTGTTTTAAACACACTTCTATCACCAGACATGGTGCTCATTATCATTAATCTTTGAGTTAATTAAGATCCAAGAATGTGTTTAAGCAGTGCTCTCTGGAGCTGCTCTATATACAATTACATGGCAATTACGGACATCAAGTGCCCTGGGTGATTCAAAGAGCACTTAGTAACTGGATATTTCTAAATATCCCTCTATAAAAGCATCCAGTAAATTCAACCAATAATCTTCAATGAAATGACCCGATGAGGATAAAGCTACATGACATTAAAACATTTTATTTTTACAGAATTTGACTCTCCCTGCTCTCTCCAAAATGTATTTTTACAGTGAAATACTGAAATCCAATTACAGGGTTTGCTGCAGTGTTTTACAGTGAACATGGTTCACATCTGCATACTTGAATTAACGTAAAAATAAAACATTAATTCCTGGGGAGGAGGGCAGATGTGCCATTTCCCACACCAAATTCCACATACAGTATTTAACAGGTGTGTCTGCTGTTGAGTTCGTCATCCACGACTAAATGAATAACAAGATGAGACGCAGCAGGGACTATAGGTGGTACACCCAAAAAACAAGCAAGGGTGACATGGATAAAAATCACCGTACTAGTGTGGTTAACATGATCAGATATTCTGGATATTTGGAAAGACTTCCAGACATCACCATGTCACATGACCAGCACCAATCTTTATATTAGGTTATTTTATCATGATTAAAGGTCGCTGAGCCTTATTGTTTGTTTTGCCATCTAGATTATAATATTCAATTCACAATTTCATCTAGCTGTGGTGAGTCCAAATTCTTACATTTAAGTGACTAACATCTGCAAATGATTGACATTTTTGGTTTAAAAAATTCCAAATAATGAATTATCAAAATACTTCCCAATTTTTCTTCTAGTTCTTACTGTTGCATTACTCAACCGTACTCTCTAAAATTTTGTACAACTTCCGACCTCAACAAGATCCTGAAATCAAGCTATTCTATACATATGTAATTAAGTTTACTGCATTACAACTTTATGGGCATCTCCTTTTGAGATCAAGAACAAACTGAGTTACACGCCGTTTTACTCTTGACCTATTCCTGTGAAAGTTCACCGACATCAAACCACCTTCACAAGTACCGCTAGTTGAACCGAGACATGTCCTGGTGCCTTATTAGCTATATCCTATCTGAGTTGCTGGACACCATGAAAAACAGGTGTCCAATTACCCCCATGCAGCCATTATCAGTTCATCATAAAACTGATACCTCCATGAGGACACCATGCCAGCTGAGCGGCTCCTTCCATGCTATTCATACCTGACCACGACATGTTACATAACTGCTCCAGGTGCCGAGTGCAAGAGCTGGTAGCTGCCGCTTCCTGGCTAATGATGGCCGTCTCACATTCTCTGCATGAAAGGCTACACTTCTGTCAGGCCAGAGGAGTCCAGGAGAACAGTCTTTACTCCAAAAACAGTGGAAAAACTAATAAACCAAAAGCTCCATAAAGTAGTTTATAACTCAGTTTGTGTTTTCTTTTAATTCAACCAACAGTCAAAAATCCAAAGATAATTTCAATTTATGGAATTAATGTATTTTATGAGTGTGTGGTGTCTTCTCTGTGTTTTGATGAAGACAAATTCCAATCAATTATGTTGATATGGCAAAACAAATATTGAATCTTCAATCTTATTTAAATGCTAACAGAGAAAAGTAGAAACCAATAATTAGGAAAAAAATTGAATATTGGCTCCCAATTATCAGCTTACTCCCTCTTAGGAAATTCCAATTAGATCAAGAAATCAAGATAGGACTGTGCATCAGTAAGCAAGACACATTTTCAAGTCATTAATATGCGGAGATTCATGATTATCTCGATCAACTGTGAGTTTCTGTCCTTAGGTGAGCATTTGCAGACAAGGTGACATTCTGACTCACATTCATAAATCCATTAATCAGTCAGTAAACTTGACCACTTTCATTGCAACGTTTTGCAACAAATCATTTATCTTACACTTAACCTTGCGCAACAATACACCGCTTTCTGTTTATATTTTTGTCTCATGTACATAACTGTATAAACACATAAACCTTATCCTTGCTGTCCATATTTTTATTCTGCACACTTAATGTATCATTATTGTCATATATATTTTATTTACTAGATACTAGATATCCTTTCTGTGGTCTCAAAGCAAAAGATTCACACGCGTTTATTTGAACAATCAACGCGACAATTAACATCTTGAACCTCATCCTCTACTCATTCAAGATATGCATAGATGGGAACGACTGGGTGACTCTCAGGGGCACAAACAGCTATCAGGACATACATATTTATGGCTTTGTCTTTCAGATTGGATCAGATTAAGTGAGCTAAAGTCAGGTTTCGGTCTCTCTTGCGTTGCTGCAATCGAGGCAAAAGTAACCACGAAAAAAACAGGAAGGTTTGAGGTTGATCGAAGTTCCCCAACTCATTATCACTAACGCATATTTCTAATATTTAACACACAGGGTTTGGTTTTTTTTCCCGTCTCTGTGCGTTTCAGTGATCTGACAGGAGGTGAGGCGTCGAGCTGTGCAGCCTTGTGCATCAAACCAAGTCGTGCAGGGTGTTTTTCTCGCCGGTATGCGATGCAGCTATACGTCATTCATTTAGGCTGCCAGCCCTTTAGTGGCCTGTAGAGAGAAGATGGCTCTAATCACCGGCTGCAACACAGGAAAAACATCCCGCAGCACCCCTTCCTGACACGAAGGCTCGTCCGAGGTGCAGGCGCGGCACATGCAAACAGCCTCTCTTAAACCTATTTTTTTCCCCCGTCTGCAAATGTTACAGATAAAATAAAACGCCGGCTCTTATCCGGGATGACCTACATGTGTTATTTGCAAACCGGATCACGAGCGGAATCCCCGCGGTGAGAAATGAACTGCCGGGGGGAGAAAAAAACACGACTCGGAGCGGCCGCCGTCGAGCACGGAGAGGTTTGTGTTTATCGGAAAAAACAAAACAAAAAACAAACACGCAACAAAAACAGCCATTGTAGCGGGATAAAGCTTTGGTCTAAATATAGATGTCGTGTCAACGTCTCCCTATGGCCGCGGACGCACAGGATGGGGGATACCCTGCAGTGCACTACTAACGCTGATGCCGAGGAACAATCGCAGCATTATAGGAAACACACGATTCAACGCTACTGAACATTACGAGCAGCAAATATAAGTCTGAAACATTAATGCAGCTGCTCCACAAGGTAGAGAGCAGTAGTTTCACATTCCCTTTCAACCTCCACACTATGTAAAACCTTACCGATCGATAAAATACCCAAACAAAAATAGGCAAAAAAAAAAAAAATATGTAATAAATAAATCAACTTTGCAGCAGTGGGCAAAATCATTTCTCGACATTGGACACAATCCCCCCCCAGCATTACGCACCACATTGTGATATCTCGGTGAGTCTTCCTGCAAAGAAACAGAACAAAAAGTACAATTGTAGCCATAATTGTTCAGCAAATCTTACTGTTTCGCTGAGGTCACTAGAAAGTGAAATAATTTAGCAGATTGACAAAAGCTCTTAAGCAAAAAATAAATTAAAAAAAGAGAGAAAAGTGTTGCTTATCAATTAACAAGAAGGGTCCCGATAAGAAATACTTATCAGGCAGGGAAGCAAAACTAGCCAGCTTATTGGTAGCTAACGCTAGCTGAGCCGCTAGTTCAGCTAAACCGCCAGCTAGCAAAATAACATCGTTAAAAAGAGAAAAGTGGTCATACTCACGTCACTATCGACTTCGATATCATCGTTATCGCTCATTCTTCGATAAAATAGGCTAGTTTAAAGGGACGGGAGGCTAAAAAAACAACATGAATCAGTTTAGCACCGAGCGGCGCTCCGATAGACAGACAGCTAAATGCTCACGTTCTGTTTGGACAGAACCGAGGTGGACTCTACCGTCTCCACGTGACTACACTACACAGACATAACTACCGCCGCGCAGTACGCATGCGCAAAATTTAAGGGGCTTATGGGTAGTGGAGTTGCTCGGGCGTTTTAACCATAGACATATATACAGCGTACCCTTGAAAATCGGACATTACCGAAGGCTATTCTAATGTAAACATGTTCAAAAACAGATATTTAACAGGCGATGAGCTGTTTAAACAACATTAAGTTGCTTTGATAATATTAAAATAGAAAGTATTTTTCATTCTTGAACTACACTCTCCAGGGGTCATTTAGCTTGCTCGACACGTCACAGCGTCGTTTCGATCCAGAAGCATTGTGGGAATTGTAGTCGGGGCGATATTTGTATGTCAGAGGAGCTAAACAGGGCCATGGCTGAGACACGTGGATTTTTAAGAACACACTCAAGAAAGACAACTAACACACACACACACACGTCCTGTTATTACAGCAGCCTACACATGTGCAGCAACCAGCTGATGCTTCCTTTTTGTCACTAAATATGCAGCCTTATTTCCTGATTTTCCTTTTATTTGTTTGTTACTCTAAGCCTATATCATTAAGACCGTATATCTAAAATAACATATGTTGAGCTGAAACCTCCCAAATATTTGCCATGTCTTCAACAATCGATTCATCATTTAAGTAATTTTACCAAGCAAAATTGCGAATAGTCATTTTAAACAGTAGTCCCAGCCACTAAATTGTGAATATATCTTTTCTTTTCTTTGTTTGTTTTGTTTTTTTTAAGTCTGATATGATAGTGAACTGAATATTTTATAATTGGCTGCACAAAACAACCGCCTTGGGATTTTTTTTATAAACGGCATACAAAATGAGTTGGAGATACTGGGATATGGGTGCATATAAGCATGTGCTTAGATATGCAATACAAGTCAAATAAATTGTGTTGCATTATTTTTTGGGACAGAAAATATTCACAAAACACAAAATACAAATTCAGATATGTCACAGATTAGACAATCAAATGAAACACTAAAAAATATCCCTAATGATGAAAAGTCCATTTGTTTTACTATTCACTAATATTTAATTGAAGAGACAATTAATTCAGAAAATCACTGTCTTATTGTAAATTGTAGCCCTAAAAATCTGACATACAGCCATTATGATGCAGACCTCACATTGCATTTCCATCAACTCAGGCCTTTGAGTTAATTTTATATACATGTAATGGTGGGAAAATACACGTTATGCAGTGTGGGGGCTGATCTCACGACAAATTGCGCATAATCTGCACTGGTGCTTCCTTTTCACTTAATTGTGCTGTAGATAAGGAGCTTACACTGGATTATTTTGCGCTGCAACAGTGGGTCAGTGAATGTGTTAAAAAAAGAAAAAAACAAGCCTGGAGCAGCCTCATCCATTCACCCAACAGGTCAAGAGGCCACGGCAGCTGTGGGCGACACCCTGCCCTCCATCGCCTTCCCTGCAGGCACGGGGCTTTCGACCTGTACTGACCTTGATCCAACCATGTTTTGCTCTACCTTCTAGCCAATAGGCATCATCCCACTTCCTTTTATACCTCTATGTCTTGTCCTAATGCCAATTTCAACCCTTATCTACCATTTTGTAGAATCATGGTGCATGTCCCGCAGCAGCGGAGCGAAACAGGGTTGCCTAGGAATATGGTACGTAACACTATAGCCCTAAGTAAAGAATGACCACACAATAAGGTCAGCCTTTAATAATGCATCCACTGCAGTGAAGCCTCTCCGTCTTCATCGATGACAGCAAGAAAGCAATGAGCTATATTTGTGCGCTACAATCACATTTAAATTACCTCCGGGGATGGGTAACGTTACAGAAAAAATATGATAATGAGGCAGAGCTGACAGAGAATTTTTCAAATCTGCCTTATTCTTGCCACACCCATAACGCTATCCCCCCAGGCCTGAGCTGTCTTATGAAGTGTTTCAGCACCATTTCAGCCCATGATATTCAAGCCGAGACATTGATTAGCTGTGGCTGGGACCAGAGGAGGGAAAAGGAGTAAAAACAAATCCAGGTATGTGAAGCACTGGGCTGTAATTATAGCTAAAGAGAGAGAGCTGATCAGCTCAGACCCCCCCCCCCCCCATGTCCTCACAGGGCCGGCCTGTTAAACCATTAAAATGTCCTCCTTTTGTCCCCTTCCAGGGTACTGCAGACTACACTGGAACAGCCCCAGTATGCAGTCACCATAAGAGATTTTTTTTTGTTGTTCCTGCCATTGTTGTCAGTGCATGACTTGTGAAAGGGAGGAGGGGGGGATGCACTGTCAGATATACCATCAGATTAAGGGTTGACACACATGAGGTGCCTTGGATGAGCATGATGCAGTTTCAAATGCGGTTTCTGTGCGTGTGCATGTTAACGTTTGAAAACACCAGAATTTACAGTCATGTGACTTACAAGTGATTAAAATATTTGGACTCATGATCTCCTTTATAATAATAATAATAATCAATTTTGGATGACCTAAGGATTTAAAGAGGTGGATTCTACGATACACTATCTATATATTTACAGTATAAAGTGTGCTCTCAGCTGGAGGTGTTGCTATAGATTGATAATGTCAATAACCATGATATTTGAAATGAATTAAATTGGTATTGTGCCAATAATAATTAAACACACATGATAACACTGGGGTAATAATACATCACCTCTGATGTCATTTCTGATTCTTTCCATTCCCATGTTGTTGTAGTAGGTTGCACCGCAATGCCTGACGCTACCCGCCTTAAAACGCAAAAAATCATTAAGTGTTATTGTGCTTTTTGTACACTTTTGTGCACATTTATGATTACAATTACTCTCTCTGACTCACGGCACATTTTGACCAGCTCATTTAAAAATAAACCCCACCAATGGTTAAATTCAGTGACAAACATTTACACTGTTGTGACATGGTGATAAATGCCTGATATCACTATGTGTCCAATGATTGGTTCCATCTCAATATCTTTTATATAGATTTAATGTATGTATATATAGAGAGAGATATATATATGTAGCAGTCACACCCAGTGAAGTGTTTCATTAACTTCACTTGGACTTGATTATCCTGTACTTGTGACTCTGCCTCCGTCAGACATACTGAAATAGGGAACCATTCCCTTGAAAAAAAAAACCTCAACAGTTCCTCTTAGTACATATTATAATCTCTCCAGTGGCACGGTGGATCATGAATACTGTGAATCTGCAGTAGCGCTCAGCTCTTTTCTGGTGATTTTAGATTTAAGAGACCTCCCTGCTTTAAGAACGCTGCTGATGACGCGTTGTTGCGTCCGTGCCAGACTTGTTTACTCCAGCTTATCTTTATTCCATTGCTGCAGCGGAGCATGACACGCCAAGATAATATTGTCTCACAGGGGCAGAGACTTATTTATACACTGAACTTCATGACTCATCACGATCACTCACAAAAAAGTCTATCAGAATGCAGTCAGTGTCAGATTTCCATGGATGCCTTTTGTCGTTGCATGAAGGTGCAATATTTTCCAGATGGCCATTTTCAAACCTTTCAGCCATATTCAATGCTTAGATTTATTTATATATGGAGGACAAATGGTATGTTGGTCTACTGCAGTTATTTCAAACCCTTTGTTTCTGGCTGATGTTTCCCTCAAGCTCAAGTACCCGTTCAGAAACACCTCCCTTAAACTTCCAATTGTGTCCATTTCAACTGACTTTTAAACAAACAAGACATAATAAATGTTTAGGTTAATTTTCTTTTCTAAAAGGTTCTTATCTCTTTTATTTTTATTTTTAAAACCTCTAATAAGTGCGTAATGAAGGATTTAGTAACGCAGTTGATCAGTAGAGTGCATATCTCCGCCAAGGCCCAACAGCCCCCTTTAATTCCATCAACCTAATCCAATATCAAACTTGATACCTCTGTGTATTCCAGTCCACTTGATTAGGATCTGCATCAAGCTGTACTCACTCATAGACACCAGTCACCCTGATAAAGGCAGATATTTTTCATCAAGATCCGTGCATTGTTCCCTGAGTAATTAACAAAAATGTTGCCCTGGATCCGTCCCTTTATCTGGATATGCACCAAATATGAATGGGGTCCACATCAACAAATGGACACAGGCGAAAACAGAATCTCCTTGGCTGAGGTAACAAAAAGGCCTTTATTAACTACCACTTGTTACTATTATTACTATTATACTTATTATGTATTACCCAAATATACTGAAGATCAGCCTAATAACAATTCATTATCTTTTTATTGAGTTATATTTTCACCCTCTCAAATGAACTGAGTTGCTCCACAATCTTATCTTCAGTGCGTCCCATTACTACGTTGAGCGCATTGAGCAGGAGCTTCTCACGGGCTGGCACAGAGCTACATGCGCGAGGAGTTTCTTCTGCAGAGGGATTTGCAGCAACAGCGGAATCAGTCCGGCAAGCGAGAGCTATCAGGAATCTTGGCTCGAGCTTTAGAGCAACAATCTGTGAACTGCACGTAATTTGTGATCATGTGCAGCAGAGTTTGTACTTGGCAAAAGCTAATCTGCTCGCTAGCCAGAACGCTGTCGCCAACGAGCCTGATGATAACATCACACGTTCTCTGAGCAGTAAAGCAACGCCGTAGAGGCCAAATGAGCAAATAATCCGTTCGTGTTGTGAATGCTCTCCTCTAGACGACTTCTGAGGCCATTTTTTTGGCAGGAAAGGGCGACTAAAAGTAAACTACCTGTATGTAAAATGTGACATTCAAGCCTTTCTGTTTTTTTGTTTTCTGAGCTGTATGGTTGCTCCATCCAACACTTTTCTAATGTGAAATTTGCTGAACATTTCAGTCTCTTGCTAGCAGTTCTCAAGATTTCTATATTTTACTTTTCAAATCAAAGCTTTCGCTGTTTAAAGGTGCACTGTGCTGTTTTGGGGAAGAGATTATAATCAGAAGAGAAAGATCTTCTTTGACTGATTTTTATCCCTAAACAATTTAAGTACTCGAACTCTGTTTTCATGACTGACTAAACAAACTGATTTAAAAGGACAAAACAGTTTCCTGCTGTTACACTTTGTTTATATGTGGTGGACCCTGCCTCATTTTCTTGCTTCAAACAGTGTTCTGGGGATCTTATTTTCCTCTGAGAACAACTTGTTTATACAGTTATGGGAAAACAATTATATTTCTGAGTTTGTATTATTACATCATGTGTATTGTCAATCATAAAATTCTGACTTGGAATTTCTTCTCCAAAACTACGTAGTGCCCCTTTAAAGGCCCAATGTGTAGGATATAGCGGCATCTAGTGACAAACGCTAAGAATGCAGACATTTTGGACGTCCCTCTCCTGAGCCAGTGTTTAAATTGTTTGTCATGAGCTGTTGTAGGATCAGGCGGTAAAACATGGAAGAGGACCATGAACGTATTATTTACAACTACAATAAACTGTAAATGAGAAATAATTACGACTCCTTGTATTAAATGTCTTTTTATTAAGTCTTTGATTGACTTGAGAAGAGTAATTTAAATATCTGTGCCATCATCACAACGTAAAGCTTGAGGGACCAAGTGGAAACTAACAAGTGGGGCCAGCAGGAGAAACACATGGTGGCCATTTTACTCTGGTCTCAAGCTCAGGGTTGGAAACTCAAAAGTGTGTGGGACATGTGACACATTTTTGTCACCACTGCAACTGACAAGACAATGAATAGTGAAAATTCAGAGAGACATCAGGCCTCTTTACACAGTAAAACGACACATAACCTTTGATTGCCCATAAACTACAAGTAGACAACAGCTAACGCTAGCATTCAACCACTTCTGAGCTAACATTACCCTTTGATATTGTCGCATGATGTTGTAAGAAAACCGCTACATCAGTGCACATCCTGGACACGCTTATTCAATGTTAGCTGATGTATGCTAACGTTAGCTGTTGTCTGACGTTGTCAAATATGTTGTTTTGCCTTCAAACATTGCCAAACATCATGTTTTTGCTAACAGCCTTTCAGCTTCGCTCCTTGGGAGGAAAAACGCCCGTCGTATGATATACATAGTCTATAGCCGCGAAACCAGGAAGTAAACGTCAGGAAGTCTTTTGGCGTATGTGCCAGATGAGCAATACTCATTGGACTGAGCAGGCAAAACAACAAAGCTTAATTCTAGGTGATGATACTGCATATATAAAAAACATTATTATAAAGATTATATATTCCATTTCTGCCCCTAAATCCCACACACTTGACCTTTACATCGCAGCACATAAGGACAGACAACATGAGTTTTACTCTCACAGGACAAAGATGCTAATTAAGATCTTCACTTCCTCTATGACTCATTGTGGTCACTACAAAACAACAGAAAGACTTCAGAAAGCTTTGGGGAATATTCACAGGATCTTCCTCCTCCGGAATGTCTTGCAGATGTCCGTTCTTTCAGCCACAAACTTACCCTGAGAGAGGATTGTGTCAACACTTTAAAAATATCTCCATTTCTTTTTTGAGAAAGACTCTGCAAGAAGATTTAAAAAAAAAGATGAGTTACAGAGCTGCATTGTGTCCTTATCTCAAAATCAATGCCGATGAGAGCTGTGTCAGAAATAACACACAAAAACAGACGTATTTGTCAAAGATATTCTTTTATTCATTTGTTTTCTCCCTCTCTCACGTGCCGCTCAGGCTGCAGAAGTCAACTGTGCACTAGATGGCAGCTCTGCACAACCATCAGCACTCATGTGTCATGAGTGACTGACAGTAAAGAGATTGACAGCACACAAGGAGTTGATTTTTATCAGAGAGAAGAGGGAAGGAAGAGCAGAGGAAGCTCCGGCCCAACAGGTAGCAAACAACGACCTACAGCTGCAGACAGGCCTGTTTTTGCACTTCAGGCAGGGAGAAGTGTTTGTTACCTGGGAATCCACTTGGGTTTGTTTTTTTTTTTGCTGGTTCTGCTGTTTTCTACACACTGACCTCTGAGAATAAGTGTGCAATTCTCACCTTCAGAACAGTCAAGCAGTAAGTAACTAGTGGCGTTCTTGCACATTTTCCTTTTTTGCACGTGTGTGTTTCTTTTTATGGGTGAAATGTAGACGTGAGGAATCCTACGAAGGTAACTTGTCTGCACACAGCATGTGAGCATGCCAGCAGGGAGGATGTGGTTGTCAGCTCTGGAGATGGAGGCTCACTTGGAGAGTGAGGTTTGAGAAATTTTTTTTAAAAAAAAAGGTAAAAGCAGGGTGTCTTTAACAGATTAGCCAGATTTACGTGACTTCCTGCAGATATATGTACATTTACTGTCAGTCAGCAGTTTCTGAACGTCTTACATGTCAGGCACCTTAGACGCACACGGTTACTTTATTTCCAACTTTTACTTTTTCCGCTATTCCATTCCACAAAAACTAAATAGAGGAATTAGAAAAAGAAGGGACTGACTTATTTATCATAGGGATGCATTTGTCTGCTAGTTAAAGGCAAAAAAAATGATCAAAATTATTCCCATAGTACGACATAATTGGGAGTCAAAAAGACATAATTATGAGTTTAGTGTTGACATTTCATCTCATGATTTTTGTCTCAATTTCAACTTTTTAGTCTTATATTTATGACACAATGATTAATTATGACATACCATTAATACACTTATATTTCTGTGCACAGCTGCATCAAGGTTTTAAAAAAAAAAATATGTATACTGCTGATAAATGATAAATAGAGGGCTTAAAGTTGTTGCCATGTTTGTTGCCATGCCTTTTCTTTGCCAGTCAGCCTCCTATATGTGCTGAAAACAGAAACATATGGGGCGAGTATCAAGTGTATGAATAAACACACAGTGCATTTTTCTGCTGCAGGTGCCTCATTATGGAGATAGAGAACAAATGCAATTCTAATTATGAAAAGAAAAAAGTAATAAATCCGTCAATTTAAACTTCTTCATCCATTTTAGGTTGTTTCAATCTCCTTAGTTATTCTGATATTTCACCAAAATGTTCAAATTTGGAAATAGGGGCGGGTCGCCTTGAAGCTGTTCTACAGCTTTTTTATTAAGTTATGGAAAAAAATACAAATTTGCATTACCCTTTATTAATATTGTAAATATTTAGGTTTAAAACCTCACCACTTGTTTCCTGTATTGAAAAACTTTAAATGGTTTGTGAAAGCAGACATGCGCATGTTGTTTGCATAAAAATATAATTCGTGTTGGTTAAAAAAAAAAAAAGGCTGAGTAAAAGACTGACAAGTGAAACTGTTACAATTGAGCCAACTCTCTCCTATCAGGTGAAAATGTCTTGAGAGTCGAGAGTAAAGGTGAAATTACTCTACCTTGAAAATCAGGTGAAAGGTTCACAGGACCATATAATGCGAACTATGAACTAGACTCTGGACCTGTGCTCCTCATGTTCGCTTGGGGTAACCACTGCTTATCAACACAGCGTGTGTGCTTGTAGAGGAGCGACGGACACTTCACAGTAACAGTGAGACAGCAGAAGCGTTTATTGACACAGTTATTGTGGTCAAAGGTTTACATACACTTGTAAAAAACATGTATACGATGGCAGTCTTGCGTTCCAATGATTTCTGCTGTTTTCATTGTTATGTGATGGAATGAGTGGAACAATAATGAATTCATCATAGGTCTTCTAAAGATGTGAAATCAAATCAAAATCAAACCGTTGTTGTTTCCAAGGACACAGGAAGTAAAGGTGCTGATGGGCCTGCAGCCCCCCTAAATCACACTTAATAAAAACATAAAAAAAAAAAAAATTAAATTTATTATTAAAAACAAATGCATATAGAATAAAATATACACTTCGATGCTCTATAGGCAAATGAACATGTATATTGTTGTGACAAACGGACATTATGTTTTTAACACAAAGAACAAAAGAGTCTAATGTATTATTAGCCGAATTTACAAGAAGGCCCAAATTATTAAGAATTTGTCAAGTTTCCACAAAGTTTATGAAGCTGCTCTTAACTCAACAACTCTCAGAATTGAGTGATTTTATAATGGAGTCTGGGGACTGTCATCTCCCTCGTCATCTCTGTGCTGTTGTTGACTGTAGTTGCTTGCGGCTGCTGTGACCTTTAATATGTTGGTGTTGAGATTCACTCTGTACTGTTGTGTAAAACATTTTCTAATGATTGTAGATTGTTGACCATTCAAATTGAGACAGCAAACATGACTGACGCCCAACATTTGCAAAGACATCATTTAACGGATTGATCCCTCACTGAATCTTAAATCTTTATGATTATTCAAACAATATATTTTCAAGCACAAAATCAAATGTCTTACTTTGTCTGTTTTACTTTGTATCATCATCCCAGTACGTGCTGCTCCAACATGGCAGCCACCATGGACCCGACGGCAGATCTGCTCTCTGATCCAGAGTCATGGCTCAGTGAGAGCTTCTGGCTCAACTCGACGGCTGCGAACACCAGCGACGTTTACACGCCTCTGATGTCACCAGTAATCAACAAAACCATCAACATATCTTTGATCGTTGTCTTAACCATCGCCATGGTTTCAATGGGATGCACCATGGAGGTGTCCAAGATCAAGGTGACTTCAGGTGATATCCAATAGTTTAAAGTACCAATCTGTGTAAATAGAGTAGGTCTTTAACTTACTTTGTAAGAATTATGTGCCAATATATATATTTTTTCCTCTTTCCAGCATCACATGATGAAACCAAAGGGGGTGGCAATAGCAGCGCTGGCCCAGTATGGTGTCATGCCCCTCACAGCCTTTTGTTTAGCTAAGGTTGGTATTACTTTAAGCTCTGGTGGTAAAAGGGACAGTTCACCCCAGAATCAAAAATGCATATTTTTCCTCTTTCCTGTAGAGCTCTTCTTCTCTTGTGATCGTTTTGGCTTGAGTTGTCAAGTTTTGGAGATATTAGACATAGGGATGTCTGCCTTCTGTCCAATATTAAGAAACTTCATCATGACCTGAAACTGTTTTCTCTCCTGTGTTTATGGTTGCACTGGCAGTAAAAAGGAAAGTCATTTAATAAGGACCTTAGAAAATATTTTCCTGGCTGAATATGTTTTATATCCATTTAGTCCATTTCCTTAATCAGCATCTGCATCAGCGCTAGACCTTGTTAGCGGCGCTGGAAATTACCATCTGGGTATGAATGTGCTGTGATTTCATGCTGCAGGCGTTCCAGCTGTCTGAAATCAGAGCTGTGGTGGTTCTGATCTGTGGCTGCTGTCCTGGAGGAAGCCTCTCCAACATCCTGGCCCTGGCTATACGGGGAGACATGAACCTCAGGTACACACACAAACACACACACACACACACACACACACACACACACACACACACACTACTGAAACTGTAATATAAACTGAAGAGAGAAAGATTCAAGTGAACACGGTTGGCTCCAGAAGCTTCTGTGGGGCCAGGGATATATCAGGGAAGGTTGACATTCTGGGTCAATCTTTGCTTAATTGTCATCAGGGACCAGGTGTGTGTCTGCTTATCAGGCTAACAGATGATGAGAACAGTCTGAGAGGACGGCTCGAGGGCTTTAATGGAGGTGCCAATAACTAAAACACAGCTGATCTAACAGATTCCTTCAGACAACGATGAGTTTGTTGATAAAGCGCATGGCGCGGGACAGCATCCCATCACGTACAGTGCGTGCCGATGAGGATCTGCTGCAATGCTGGCGACGAATCAGAATCTCAGCAAATTCACAGGCACAAAATGAAATCGCATTTTTTTACAATAGGCCTGGTATGGAAAGGTGGTGGCGGCACGTTGTGAGACAGCTGTCGTGTAGAGGAGCAGCGTGAGGGCAGTAAATCCTGCAACAGATCGTCTGCTCTGAAGAAAGGATCGCAGTGAACAAGTGGGACGCCCAATCTGTGGCCTCCTGGAGAACAGAACCATCAGAACGCCTCACAAACTCAACAGCATGCTGTCAAGTCAAATTCAATTGATTGGTACTTTACTCTTTTGACCTTTCATGTGTATATAAGGAGGATTCAGGAAGAAAGGTTAGCGGGTCAACAGAAAAAGAGTTAGGACACGTGAATATCATCCAGTGGCCATCGAAGCTGAAAGTCCGTTCTTGTCCTTCTTAGCCGCAGCTGAGAAAACAACCAAGCGAGGACAGTTTTCCAGATTTCTCATTACTCACCAGATTTTCACCCAACTGTGGGCGGTAACAAAAGGCCAGGGGGTCACGGGACCAGTCTTTGTGCCATTCCGCTCCTCGATTGAGTATGACTGCATGAATGTGATGTGATGGAGAATAAACTCAGCAGCAGTTGTTATCATCTACCCCCCACCCCCCTCGTGTTTCCCCCTCAGCATCGTGATGACCTGCTGCTCCACGGTGCTGGCTCTGGGCATGATGCCTCTGCTGCTCTACGCCTACTGTCAGGGCTTCCCTGAGCTGCGGGACTCCGTGCCCTACGTGGAGATCATCATATCGCTGGTCATGATCCTCATCCCCTGCGGCGTCGGCATCCTCATCAACTACTACAGGCCGCAGTATTCCAAGACCATCACAAAGGTTGGTGCGCGCTCCAGCCTGACCTGTCTTCTATATATTTCTATACTTATAGAAACAGAAATATAGAACATGACCAGACTCACAGATCTCTTTAATGATAATGATAATATAGAGAACCATAGAAAGGCTGATGAAGCCACTGTCTTAACTTTTTTTCTGCTGCTCTCAGGCAGGCATCATTATACTGATGATCGCTGTCGTGGTGATCGCTAGCCTCACCAGCATTGGGGTTGGAGGCTCCATCCTGAACGTGCTGGCTCCTCCCCTCATGGTCGTCGGCGCTCTCATGCCCCTCATAGGCTACACCTTCGGATACGTCATCTCGGCGCTCTTCAGACTCAAGCGCTCGTAAGTCGACTCTCTGATGTACAGTGCGACATGCAGCATTGTACTCACGTCAGGGTACAAAGAGTCATGAGCTTCTCCTTTATGTGTACATCCATCCACCCCACCCCCCCTCCAGGGAGTGTAGGACTGTCGCTATGGAAACAGGCTGCCAGAACATCCAGCTGTGCTCCACCATCCTGAAGGTGGCCTTCCCCCAAGCGCTGATCGGCCCTCTGTTCCTGTTCCCCATTGTCTACGGGTGCATCCAGCTGATGGAGGCGGGGGTCCTCATCGTGCTGTTCAGGTGTCACCAGTGGTTCACACGCAAAGAGAGAGGTGAGGCTGCTACCAGGATTTTACAGGGTTGAATAAACTAAGTAAACAAACGTCTTTTGTTTTCGCAACCGAATAAACAAGCTGGCTTTAAAGGAAAACACAATTCCATACTGTTTTACTCTGTTTATATGTGGCGGACCCTGCCACCTTTCTGGCTTCAAACAGGTTGCCGGGCAACTTATTTTCCTCTGAGAACAGCTTGTTTATTCAGTTATGGAATAGATAGATACTGTATGTCCGAGTTTATATTGTTACCTCTTACACGATGGTCTCTTGCCAAACATTTTAAAGCCACCAATATATATTTTTTATGCGTTTTGCCATCAAAGAGGCCCAGTTTTGAAAAGGAAGAATGCGTGGAATAACAAGTTTTACCTCTGGTTCTGATCTATCGACTTTGATTATCCGTGGACTGCTTTTCAAAGCCTGCTGCCTACATTTCCCACAATGCAACTTTGCCACTGAATGACATCACTGTGGGCAATATATCAGATCATATGCAGCTTCCTCTGGAGCCACAAAAGGCTTTATACTATTTTTCCCCCATGTAATTACCCTTTAGCCATTCTGTTGTGGTAACTGAAAACTTTATTAAAATTGTCTTTCTAATCCACTTGTCTGTCCGGCCTACAGAGACATATCAAAAAACAGAAACAGGAGAAAAGACTGAAGACCCACCTAAAGAGACTCCATGAAGGACTGCATCTCAAACGACACCCAATTTGTGTTTTTTTACCAGCATCAAGTCCTGCTGACCAAAGAGGCAAAAGCTCTGTAGTACCTCAAACAAAAGGAAAAACTGACAGGCAGGACGGCCATTTTGTGCCAAAACATTTTTTTACATCATCATTAGTGAGTTTACAACATGCAACTTCATTTGTGAATGTTTTATATAAAGAAATGAACACAAGTTGTAATTTAGTTAAAACCGTTTTATTTTTCAAGTCTTCCTACACCATACAAATGTCCATCATATTTTTCCACTGAAAATAAAATCCCTATGTACAAAAAAGGTTTTTTTCCACACTCTTGTCTACACGTTCATTTGTACCACAGTAACGATCAGTCACAGAACCAACAGATTCTTGGAATTACTTTGCACACTTGTGTAAAACAAAAGTCTGCAACACTGTACACAAAGAAAACCCTACACCAAATAAGAAAATTACAATGCTAGAATAAACTGCATTCTGTGGGCAACACCATTTCAGTGTTGAAATTAAAGTGTTGACCGTATCATTAGGAAAGCGTTACATCTCCCAGCTAGCTGCAAGAAAAAAGGGACGACCTTAATTACTGTACAGCTGTTCAACTGCAGGAACAACGTTGCGTATTGTACAGTGTTCATGACACCGGAGCTGCCAATGCCAGTTATGATGGTTGTTTCTATTTGAGCTTAAAGCACAAATAAAACATTTCAATGGTGATAAGAGTATAATTTGATCAAACAAAAGCACATGCAAGCATTCTAAGTAATAGATATCACGTACACCAGCTGTGGTCAGTACGGTATGTCAGAAAATACAGGAAGAAGTGACTTGGAAAACATGAGCGATACGGACAGAAATGGAAAAAGGTCATTTAAAAAATTCTCACCGACAATAAAGTAAAGAAAGTGGTGGCATGACTTATCAAAAGCATCTAAATACTGCGGAAAAATACAGATTCCCTCTTCTGCAAAGTGTAGAGATCACTAACTTTACAGGCTTAAGAACAGTGAGACTTGGGTGTTTTTGTGATTTTGTGAGAAGCATCAATGGTGCAGGACCAGTCCTGGACCTGCCGCTTTAATAAAAGTGACCAGAAGTGAAGTCACTGGGTGTAAACACACATACGAGTCTTAGCTGGATGGGTAATAAGTGGGAGGACGCAAACAGCATCATGAGTGTCTTCTCTTTAGTTGTTCAATTTATAAATGCCCTATTATGATGATAAAATATTTGACCTGATATCATTGTCCCTGTCTGACAATGTATCTGCGCTTCAGTGCGGAAAACTTGAGGATACTAAAGAAAACAACCCAGACATGAAAAAACTAACTTGTCTCAGCTTTCAGAAGGGACCTCCAGTGTGCCAATTCATCCAGGCTGATTCTACTGCTGACACAAGTCGTTCCTACTGATGATTGGTTAAACTCAAACACAGCTGTTAGCGCTGGCTGTCAGTAGATGGAGAGCGAGAGCGGGATCGTGATCGCGAACGAGAGCGGGAACGGGAGATGGAGACTCTCTGAGCCGGCAGAGGGGAAGGAGGAGTGGCAGACTTGCTCGTCTTTGAGGACCTCTTCGCGGGCTCCTTTGATTTGGGTGCTGGGGAGGAGGCACCGCCGGCAGGGGAGCCAGAGCGAGAACGGGAGCGGGAACGGGAGCGGGAGCGGGAACGGGACCTGGACCGGTTGTGGGCCTTGGCGGGGCTGCGGGAGCGTCTGGGGGAGCGGGATGGAGAGCGACCACGAGAACGGGACCGTGAGCGAGAGGAGCTCTCAGAACGGGAACGACTTCTCGACCTAGGAAACAAAAAGAGAGGAAGAATTACATTAGAACTACGTTTCTATAATTATGTATAACACAGGTCTCTACAATTTTTCCAGAGACAAATGCAAGCATTTTCAAGCACATCTGGCAGGTCATGAGGTGAATTACATATTTATATAGGTTTAATTAACAAATTAAAAAGGGAAAAAAGTTTCAAAATGTGTTACCTGCCTGTAGAGTAGACTTGGTGATATAACCTGGCTGAGCCAATATAAAACTATCTATATAAAAGTTATGCAGATACAATGGATGCCAGCACCATTACCAATCCTGGTGACACCTACACACTTGAATGGAATCCCTTTTATGTCTTTCACTAATGTTCTTAATGTCGTTCAAATAGTACCTCTTCTGCTTTCCATCAACGGTCTCATGTGAACACTGCTCCATCATGGGAATCTCTCTCCCGGAATTAACTAAGTCTCATCTCCCGATACATTTAATGCTCAGAGGATAAATTAAATTAAAAACAGCTGGTAAGATTGGCGGTGTGATGCTTTCCCTGAGCCTGTCTGGTTTCTATTTTATTTATGTCTGTCCTTACAACTTTAATTCTATTATATAATTTAAATGTTAACAAGGTGCTGCTTAAAAAGCACATGTATGCTCAGCCAGTGAAGAGCTCTTCATTAACATATCAAATATACTTTCCAACACCAGAATTATGACCGAGTGAGATTTCCTAAGCATCCCGTTTTCTTCTTAATCTATAAAGTGATCACCCGAGTTTGACATTTTTTGGCCTTTTGCTCCATACATCTCTTATCCCATTCCAAACTAAGGCCATAAAAAATTGTTCAATGGACTATTTTAACAGGGCTGAAATTGATTTGAGAGTTTTTAATGAAGTTATTAGCGTATAAAAATGAAACATGGGCCAATCATGAGGGAAAAGGATTGCACCAGCCACAATCAGCTGACTACAGTAATATGTATTGATTTGTTTTTTTACTGGCTGCAGGATCCAGCAGACCACTCACCTCTTCTTGGCTGCCTCAATGAGTTTGATTTTCCTGCCATTCATTTCCTTTCCAGACAGTTTCTCAAGGGCGTTTTTCAGGTCACTGTAAGAGGCAAACTCAACAACCCTGTAAAAAGCACAAGCCGACAATTAGTTTCAACATAATTTTTTTCAGTTCATGCAAACAGAGAGGATGATCTTACCCTTCGTTGACCTTGGGGCGATGTGCATCTGCAAATGTCACCTCTCCAGCTTGTCTCATGAAATCTTTCAGGTCCTACACACGTAAACATCAGTCAACTTTTGGAGAGGCTCCAGACACAAAGACATTAAACAAGACTGATTTACCCAAAAAGAGAGAAGGTTTGATTCTCTGAGAGGACTACACAGGCTACTGCAGATAAGGAGGAGGAGTCCAAGAACCTCAGGCGCTGTTAATCAGCCACACCTTCAACAAATATAAAACTTTAAATAATGTAAGGAGTGCCAATTTAGTGATCAACCAGTTTTGAAAAGTGCTATGGCTAGACAGGCTAAGTCTTTGTGCCAGCTTTGAGATTCTTGGACCCACTTCTCATTACAACTAAGAGACATGAACACCATCTGCATGAACTGAACTGCAGTGGCGCCGCATTAGGCAGCGTTTGGCACTAAGAGTCCCTGGCAAGAAGGGCACAGGGCTCCCTGCGCCGGGACCGCCCCTGTCTCGGCACCCCGCCTCAGTAAAGAGAGTGAACAGGGTGGAAGAGAGGAAACTACTACCTGAGAGCGAAACCCTTTGGGGTGGGCCGCAGGCTCTCCGAGCCACCATAACCTCGGGATAACAGCAGATTATATCCATGGACACCCGGGAGGATTTCACACTCTCTCTCGCGATGTGCGGGAACACCAGAGGGGGGAAGGGAGGGGGGATATCGATCGATCGAAGCCCCTCAAATTAACGAACCATCGATCAATACGCCACCACCATCACCATCGACTCTCGCTCTTTGCTCTCCTTTCTCTCTGCCAACTCTCTGTTTCCTCTCTCTCGCTCTCAGCCTCACACCAGGCGCCCCCCTGCCTTCGACAGGGGGCGATGCGAGCGAGTGAAGGGGCCACCAGCGCCTTTAGTGTGGAGCGAGCGCTCACATGACCAGCAGGCGTCAACTAGGAGTAGGACAGACTGGCTGACACCACAGGCTCAACCCAGACAGAAGGACCCAGAAGGGGTTAACTCCACCATAAGCGAGCTCTTCCATATGACACAACAGTCAGGCTGGCAAATAAAGGGGTGAAGAATTGGTTAAAATTTGAAAAAGGAACAAATTAATTGTTTTGCTCTTTGACTCATTACTTAACTGCATGAGATGCAGATTAATCAGAGCAGATTAATTGCTTTTACAAAAACAAGTTGGGCCTTATCACAACAAAATAGTTTATTTATATATGTATATATTAGCAACTGATTTGACTTCAGAGTTTCTATGATTTTAGCAGCATGGAAATTCTACATATGTATATTTATGTTGTTGGAGGCAGACTGTTGGAAGTGATAATATTTGTGGGTTTAGGGGGTTACTGTGCATTAAAAAAAACATGTGCCAAAACTAACCTGCCAGCTGACGCGAGAGGACAAGTTCTCCACAATCAGACGGTTCTCAGTGCGCATCGGAGGAGGGTTTCGACTGAAAACACAAGGAAAACAAAAGTAAAGACTCAACCAACTAAACGATAACATTCTGGGGCAGACATAGAGACTCTGGCACACAGCCTAAGAACTCTCATTAGCTACTTGTCAATGGTGAGGCTAATTCATGGCAACGATCTTTAAATTGCTGCGAGCGAAGGCTCGTGTTGCATTTGAATTAAGCCGTTTAACATTTTCGGGTGTGGGTTATTTATTACATCCTACTTACGGAAACGAAAAAAAAAAAAACACGTGCTCCAGCAACAACAGAGCTGTTTACACAACGTACTTTCAGAGCGATTTGTTGACACGTATTCTTTTTCCAGATACTGAGGGTAGTGCAAAAATGTTACCTCCGACTGCTCTGGGACCCTCTGCCATAGCGATCTGGGAAACGTCCTCCACCACCGCCGGCTCCTCTGCCGCGGCCACCTCGCAGACGTACGCGAGCGTGCTCAATGGTCACCCTGAAATGACAGAAATGACTGTTGGCGAGGGAGTGGAGATGCAAAAGTCATAGTCTCAGCATTTCTTACGTTTCTGATTAACATCACATCTACTGCGAGAGAAATTCCTACCTTTCATTGCACAGCTCTTTGCCATCAAGCTCATACACTGCATCCTCAGCATCTCTGGGGTCGTCAAACTCCTACAATAAACACAACGCACCACATGTACCAGAGCCTTCACATTTGTGCCCTTTCAAGCAGTTTTGCATGTCATGTGTTGAGGATGAAAGTAACAAACTATTTTAATAAATATGGGAGCAAAGTCACTTCCTGGTTTTAAAGGCTGCAATTTCTCTGAACTCAGACTGTTCCATTTGTTCTGATAATTAACCTTTTGACGACTTAACTCTCAATTCCACATTACTGATTTTTAATAATGAAAATTCTCAGTCAATATTCTGCGATAGCACCGACAGCCCTTCAATATAATCACAACATAAACAATGACGGGCATTTCTAAAATAGTGATGTTTGATTCTAGTGCCCAGCATCGATCAAAAGGTCCACACATGCATCACAGCTCGACAGATATCTTGAGAAGAAACAGAACACACCGCGGATCGATCTGTGAGTGGCTACCAAAGAAAAGCGTGTGACACCGAGACAAATTTCATTCAAAATAGAAGAGGAAAAAAAAGATGCAGCCATTAATGGTTTGTAAATAGAGATTCAGGGTCGTGCTGGATCACATTATGTGATCAATTATGATTATTAATTGGGCAAACAACAAAAATATGTACGACATTGTATCTGTAGGTAGAACTCAGAGAAATTCCTGGCGTTCAGACGAACAGGGCTCACCACAAAGCCGAAGCCTTTCTTGAGGTCAATATCTCGGATGCGGCCGTATCCTTTGAAGAACCTCTCCACATCCTTCTCTCTGGCAGACGGGCTCAGACGGCCGATGAAAATACGACATCCGCTCATATTGATGGTGTAAGGTTACCTGCAAACAGGAGGGAAGACACCAGAGTCACTGTCGAGGATAAAAACGATAAAACGACGACCCGAAAACGTCGAATTCACAAATGATATTTTTTGGGGTAGCGAGCTAGCCACCTAGCTGTGAGGCCTAGCTTAGCTTCCAGTGTTCGCCGAGCCCCACGTCAGGCTAACGTTGGGCTAAGCTAAGCTAACGACACACACACGGCAGATAATGTTCAACCCTACAGAAGGAGAACTGCACGGCGACATTATGGCGGACTTTAATCCGTCCAATCTGCCGTCAAGTGGTCCGACTTGTGGTGTTTCTTACCTGGCCGTCGACAGTGACTGCAGACACCGAAATCAAACAAAATGGGGCCTCTGCAGTTCAGGGAGGAGGGACGGAAATGACCCAGGGAACATAACGGAGGAGGAAGAGGAGGAGGAGCAGGCTGCTTCTTCTTCTCCTTCTTTTTCCAGGGCGAACGGCAGCCGCCATCTTTGTGGCATTACCGCCATCTTCTGGAGGTAGTTATCTGTCTCCTACAGCTCAAGGGAGCGCCATTTCTCCATCGCTTCTTTTTTTTTTTTTTTTTAGATTTGATTTATTTATTTGTCACTTTATTGTATTGCATTTTATTTTCAAATATATATTATTCCTTTTTTAAATTTTGTTCATTTTTTTGTATTTGTTCTGTGTATGTTTAATTTGATTATTTATTTATTATTAAATGTATTTTATTGTATTGTATTTATTTATATTTTATTTTGCTGTATTTAGTTATCTTAAAATGTGCTTTATTTATTTATTTTTGAACATTTCTTTTATTGTATGTATTTTTTTAGCCTTTTTACATTTATTTTTGCTGTATTTATTCTACATTTTTTAAATTGTATTTCATTTCTTGTTTTTACTGTATTGTATTTATTTTATTTTTATTTACTATTACTGTATTTATTTATTTATCTTTTCTAGGTTTATTTTATGTTATCTGTTTATTTAAATGTGTCATCGCTGTGCTCACCAGTGCCCAAATGTCATATTTGAGTAAAAGTAAAGATATATAGATATAGATATAAAATAAAAATTTTACTTTAGTAAAAGTGAAAGTCATACATTTATACAAATAGCACTTGCGTCAAAGTCTTTCTTGTTTAGTACCTGACATTAAATGTACTTATAAGTAATTATCGAGCAACAAGTTTAAAGTAAAAATGAATTATTCACATATTCAAAATTGGTCAGGGATATTGGGATATGGGTGCTTATATGCTTGTGCGTGGACATGCATTAAAAGTCCAATGAAATATGTTGCATTATTTTTGGGGAGCAAAAATATTCATAAACCACAGAATACGGATCATTAACTAATTTTGAGGAGTGTGCTGTATACTATGGGTTGATTGATTTTGGGCCTGGCCAGTGATCATCTCTGATAGTCAGCATTTTGCAAGTACAATGTTTGCCTCCAAAATATAGTGGAGTCGAAGCATCCAGTACCAGAAAATGGAAATACTCACTACAAGTACCTCAATATTGTACTTAAGTACAGCACTTGAATGAATTTCCTTAGTTACATGTCATCAGTGATGCTCATTATTTCAGTTCTGTATTCCAAGACGCCTTATTGCCTTCTTGGTATATACACCAAATTGTTATTAGTTCCTCTCAATATACATGAATTATTTTCAATATGATGGCCATGACTGTAATGCAGTTCCTAGCTCTGGCCACTGGGTGTCACTCAGACACAATAAGCATTATTGTGCATTGATCAAGAATGGATCACACACTGTACAGCAGCTATAGCTTATTAAGGCTCACTGGCGAGAACAGTATAACAGCAGGACAAAAAACACAATAATGAACCACAAGTTGAGTCAGAAAGAGCAATTTGCTCATTAATGCAGGAATAGAAAATTGGTTTTGAGAAGTAATTAAAAAGAGAGTAGGCTTTAAAGGGAGCTGAGCTCCTCAGGCAGGTCATTCTGCAGTCTAATCAAACACAGCGGCAAAATTCAGGAAGCAGTTATGAAGAAATAATAAACTATGACAACCTTTGACCAAGAGTACATATAACTTTAGATTGGTCAATGATTGACTTGAGTTTGAATTGACGGAGCAGATGGCGTAATGCTCTATCCAGAGGTTTGAAAGTGATCTCATTGCCGGGGAGAGTATTAAGAGGAACTATGATGCACTACCTTATACTTGCTATATTTAGCTCTAGAAATATATCTACATTGATTACAGGCTACACAGAAATAGGAAGTAGACAAGAGCAGCCACTCAAGCAGATACCGAACAGGAGTGCAAAGAAGTTTCAAATCCTCCAGTATCTAATCCAAAGGGTAATTAAATCATATTATTTTGACTAATAGAAGCAGATACACATTGCCATGGTTTAAGGGCATCGGGAATATCTTGACATTCGATGTAGACCCCGCTTTTCAGGCTGAAATCGTGCACCTTTTCCAAGAGTTAGTCATACAGACAGAATGACACAAATAATGACACATCGTCTTCCACATTCAAAAGAAAGCTTTAATTAGAAAGTTATATACACACTGTAAAATTAAATTAAACTTTATACAAATATTAAATTACTATCTTCACACCCACTGCCATGTACAGAGGAAAAAAAAACCAAAGCTGAAAGCATTGAAACCTAGAATCAAGATGTGTACTTTTTTTAACCTGTTTTCTTTTTCAGGGAAGCAACACCGTACAACAGTGCTTCTGAACGCAAAAATTAATTTCACTTTTTTTTTCTTTTCAATCCCGTTATTTCTTAATGCCTTGTAGCAAAAGAGAAGCAAAAGAATAGTGAAATATAGGTGCTTATAGGTTCATCGTCATCATCTTCACAGTAGCTGAAAAAGCTAGGGCAGGAGGACAGAGAAGGATGGACATTCGTTTAGTCGTGTCCACAACAGAAGTAAACTCATTGATAAATACACAAAGACAGTTTTATGCATAGAATAGAAAAAGAACAGAGTAAGGCCATTGGGAAAACAGAACACGTTGCAGTACTGTAAAGCAACCAACGCGGAGGCTTAAGATTATACATCCCAACAAAAAAAAAAATAGAAAAGAAAATGTACAAGTCTAAGGCAACATTCTGTTTGCATTAATAATGTAGCCGTTGACACTGACAGACAGCCACAAATGCCAAATAAAATTGAGAACAGGAAATCACACGGGTTGTTCTGGGGGTGTGTTTTTTTTCTTCTTCTTCTGAGCAGTTAAGCTTGAAAAGTAATTCTCAGGATCCTCTGGAGTCATGCTGTTTCCAGGGTGACCAGCTCAACCACCAAAGCTTTTTTTCGAGTGGCGATGAAAACAGGAGGATGATTTCTAACAAAATAACCCGATTTTCTCTTACATTTTCACTTGGCATTAGGAGGGTTCAGTGAGTGCGTGTAGCGGGGGTGAGGTGCTATATCACAAAACTTTTTCTTGTTTTCACTGCAACCAGTTGCAGTTGTGTCAATAAAGCACAAAAGTGGAGAGTCTTCGGTACAGTCTGAAGGTGGGCGGGAGCCATTTCCTCTGAGGAGACTTGTGTTTTCCAGCCATTCAGCAGAAAATGATAAATATTCGAGAGTGGATGAATAATACACACATTGTGTAGTGGACCCCGATGCCTGAAGTGACGCTGGTTTGTTCATGTGACTAGTTTTCTTATGGTGAAAGATGGGGACATTGTGCAGCCTGAAGAGAGGCAAATCAGACTATGGCTGTGTCGAGGCCTACCATACGAGGAAGTGTCATCTTCTGCCTAGCTGACACACATGCACGCACGCACAAACACACACACACACACACACACACACACACTCTCGGACTCAGCAACTCAAAGCAAACCGAGCCACACACCAAACAATAAATACAGTGGGAGGAAAATTAAACAACGTTAAAAGTTCAGTCATGTGCCCAATCACCGTGCCTCCTCTGCTTCCAGACAAAATGTGACTTTACACGTCTCCCTCTCCTCATTAAGGTAAGATGTACGCCGCAGTCCTGGAACCAAAACACCAATCGATCCCACTCATGCGACAGGAGAAGCACCTTCCAGATCCTGGGTGCAGCTGGCAAGCAGAAAAGAAAAGGAGCAAGACGGGTCTTTTTATAGTTGTGATATGGTGCTTGGTAAGACGCTGCACCCTGTTTTTAGCTCTTGTGAAGTGGTTCTCAATCCCCCTAATCCACATGCTAGACGCCACCCGGTTACACAGATAGCGAGAGAGAGAGTGACAGAGAGAGAGAGAGCAAGAGAGAGAGAGCGAGAGAGAGAGATAGACTGAGAAGGGGGGCTTCATGCTTCATTCAGAGTGGGCCACCGTGCTGTGACAGCAATAACTAAAAAAACAACATGCAACATTCACAAAGCGGGCTGCAAAAAAACACCAGCCGCCACTCACAACTTTTCAAGTACAGCGGGAAGACGATTCTGATTCTGAGCGCCGCAGCGTCATGAGCAAACATCACAAGTTATTTTTTTCTTATCCCAGAGTCAATGTGTCTCGGTTGCTATAACCTGCTCCGATGAAGCCTCTGTAGGTCATTTTAATATGGACAACTACATCTGGGAGGAGGCAAGTGTAATACATAGCCTATAGTACACGACCTTGACTCAGGATGTATGTTTTACTCGTATACATGGGATCTACAGGATTTATGTTGAGCTGGCACCACTATGTTTATCTGGCTTGTCTTTATTTTGATCCAGCAGCTGGGTCCAGTGGTGCTCCGTCATTGCTTATGATGCATGGAGTATTGGTTGTCGGCATTGCTCTGCATGGGTAGCAATGGCAGAAAAGGTTGGGTGGGGGAATGGGCGTAGTTCTAGTCTTTTCTCTGCTGGCTGCTGAGGGAAGTTGAGTGGGGGAAGAAGGTTGACAGCCACAGTCAGTCAGTCACTGGTCAGCAGTGAGAGATAGGGAAAGAGGGGCTCTGGTGCTGATGCTGATAGCAGGCTGGCAGGCTTCATGCTTCCTTCAACAGGGGAATATCTGCGGAGGAACAGAACAGATATATCAGAATAGAACAGTGGCACTAGAGTCAGCCGTCCACCCACCATACAGTCATACAAGTCATTACATCACGGAAATGATTTCAATGAAACTGGATTTCCTGTATGTTTCAGTCATGAGAAGTCATTGCTTTGACCGACTATCAGTTTCCTTCCCTGTTTTTTGCTGCACACATTCTCTGATTCAGATCGTAAAGCAACATCATGTAACATTTTTACATTGAATATAATTTTGATGGTACAGTGAGTTATTTGAAAAATGTGAATTTACAACCCAGTGAACAGTGTCTCTCTCTCTCTCTCAGCCTCCTTGTTAACTTAGGTTACATCTGACAAACTGTTACAGAAACCTGGGATTTGTCAGCAGCTGTGTTGCACTACTTAATGTTGCTTTAACAAATAAGCCAACAGGCTGCATTAAACAAGCTCCTTCTTGACTATTTGTAATACTAATAATAATAAAAACAATATCTAAGCATTCCTTGCTATTTTACCACTGTATGAAAGGTACGTTAAAATGTTTAGGTGAAATTATTTAAATTTGTTCAGTGTGTCTACGGTTATTTAGAATTATATATGGTATAATTTCTAAGCAATGTCCAGTTTTAACAGTAGCTCCACAACTGTAGGGGGCAGCAGCACAGCTAACCCTTCTGAATACTGGTGTGTGGTTGTTTTTTTTTAGTAAGGAATATAGGTGTAAAAATATTTCCTATCTTGACATTTAGTGTGTTTATCTTGTTCACTGATTAGATCAAGCTGTAACTTTCGCAGCTTTAACAGTATAACAGGACAGGACAGGCCAGGACTAGCAGTTTAGCAGACATCTTTGCAGCACTGTGAATTCTTCACTTAAATGTTTTTAACTAAACATTTCTGGCCATATCAAAAAATGCCTGTTAACTCCAATCAAACTATCAAAACTTTTAATTAAATCAGATTTTAGTACTTTACTGAATGTGAGTCTATACAGTAAATAACGTTGAAAACGTGGCGACATTTCTATTAAAAAATATTGATTGTGCTGGCTGGTGAAAATGCTCTTGTCAGGGTTTTTAATATGATTTATATGAAATTTCATAATTGTGAACACTGGAGTTTATTCTGCAACTGTTAACTGACATACCTTGGTTATAATCCTAACAAGTTAAGGGACTAAAACCAAAAATGGTGCATCTTTTGTGTTCATGTAAAAAACAAATTACCAGTATTGATATTGATCAGACATCTTGTTAAAAACCGAATGTGTGGAAAAACATGGTCTGTGTCCAATTACCATCAGAAAAGTCATCTGTAGAGGCAACAGAAAGCAGACTGTGCTGGTCGCTACTCTCAGAGTCTCTACGGAGCGGTAGGGGGCCAGCACATGCACCCCCAGGGTGCTCTCTAGCCCATGATGATGAAGAAGAGGAAGAGGAAGAGGGGGCTTGATGAACCAGCACAGTCTCTGCGTGACGGCGGGAGGAGAAGGATGATGAAGAGGACGTGGATGGGAGACAGAAGTCTAAGTCTCTGTGGTGGCGGGTTCTGCTGGGGCCCTGGCCTCCAGTAGCTCCCTGAGGAAGCCCCTCAGAGAGCACGATGGGGACTCGCGACTCTGGAGGAGCCAGAGGAGGCGGTGGAGAAGGAGGAGGACCGGAGGCACCGCAGGGTCCGCCACTTCCATATACGGCCTCTTCGTAGGAGGGCAGTGTCACCTGGACGCCCTCCACCATAATGGAGCTGGGCTGGCCTGAGACTCCCTGCTCCCTCCTGATGGACAGAGATGAAGGCAGAGTGAGATAGAGAGAAAGACGAGTGTGGAGCACAACAGCAGGCTCAGGTTGATGGGCCTAACACAGTCATGTGTGTTGTGTGCCACAGCAGAACCAGAATAGGTGATTAGCATTGGCTGTACAATCCCTTTATAGCAGGCTGCACTAAGCCCTAAGGCCCAGTTCATAATCAAGTACCACTGTACATTAGATCAAGTCATTCTGGCTTTTTTTTTTTTTTTTTTTAATCAGAGCCACAGCAGAGGCACATTAGTGACTTAGATAAGATGAACTTTCTCTTACTTTCACTTTCATTTCTCAAGTATTTAAGAAATGTGAACTTGTAAAACTAGTTAGGTCTTTTGCATTTTAAACAGACGACTTGTTTATGGAATTTGTTTCAACCAAAACCTCTGAAGAATAGGTGTGTCCAAAGGACAGATTCTTGGCTTTTCTGTTCTATTGTGTTACTTTGTGACATATTGGGAGGTGGTTTTACAGCACCGAATATAAAAGGGCAGTGTTCCTCCAAAGCAAACAGAACTAAAGCTTCTGAGCATTTCTGCCAAACAGTTTGTGTGCGAAGCAAATCACTGATAAAAAAAATCCTTTCAACACGTTCCCCCTGTGCAGGAGAAGAATGCAAAACGCTTACAGATTGACGGAGCTTGAAGCATAAACATTCTCCTAATGAGCAAAGACTAAATGACACGTAGTCTAAAAGAATATGATTATGGTTTAACTAATCAATGTGATCTAAGGAAGTGTCAACTTTCTGAGGAACATCTTAACAATGATTGCTGTTAAAGGGGAATTCCAGTATCTTTAAACCTGGGCCCTTTATGTACATTTTTTAGTATGTCAATGATTCGTATTTACAAAAAGTTTTGGCCAATGGCTCAAGACAAGCAACATGGTCTTTTTTGTCATTAACAAGCTGATATTATTCTAAGCGTCTGACAACATTAAGGAAATTATTTCTATCTGTTAAAGAGCAAGATCCTGTCCAGAAATATAAGTCTTATTTAAGGTGAAGTCTCATTCTGAAATCTCGTGAGTTGGCTGTTACGTCATCTAGAAAGTCAAAATCAGATAAATATTCAGCCATGACTTTGGAAATACATTTTCTTCCCGTCAGCTCCTCTAGATAAACTCCAAACTTCTCTCTCCAACTTATGTTTTCACTGTCGTCTTCCTGCAACAACTCACCTCTCGCGAGTTTTCAGAGCGAAACTTTTTTGGCTCATCTGTGGCTTTACTCTGACAGTAAGGATCTGAACTGACAGGTTGATTTTGAACCCCGGCCCACTGCGGCGAGGACACAGCCTCTGAACACGGAGCACACACTCTACCAACTGAGCCACTGGGGCGCCCCGAGCGAGAGTTCTCCTTGAATGTAACTTGTGTTTCTTGTTACAGAAAGGATCTTATTATTTCTGTCTCTGAACGAATTATTTTCTTGATGTTTGTCAGACACTTAGAATAACAATCTCCGCCTGACGGTGGCAATAACAAACACTTCGTGTGGATGTAACACTGACAGTCAGAGGTGCCCCAAAAGATTAAGCAGCAGCCATTGCAGCAATGTTACAGCTGCCAGCTGAGGTGACCTACTGGACTGATTCCAAAGCTTTTGGTAAGTTATATGATAATGAGGAAACATTTACATAAGAAAAATATAAATACAGGGCCCAGCTGAACATTTTTCCAGAATTCCCCTTTAAAACAAACATCACACGAAAAGGCATCTGAAACAACACCTGAAATATCATTAGAGCAAAACTGATCAGCAGACACAACCAATGTAAGATCTGGGATGTAAGAAACCAGAATCCGTCTTCATAAACAGCAGCACTTATCGCTGCCAATATAGACCAATGGAGTCAGCACTGAGCCGTTATTATACCCAGGGATCATGAATTACTTGACTGTGTGTGGGTGTCTTACCTGCTGTGATGGAAGGACTTAAGTTTGGGCTGTACAAGAACAAACAGCACCACTAAAAGCAAGATGAGTGCCACAGAACTGGCTGTGGACGCCACAATTGACAGAGCTGGTATACCCAGCGGAGAGCTGGGCTCCTTGTCTGAGGGACAGAGGAAGACAGAGAGCAAGTTATAATGTGTTTAAATCTGGTTTGAATTACATTTCCTGCATGAGGCAGAGACAGAGCATATCAGTTTAATTTTGCTAAGGTGACTGACCTTGTGTGAGTCGGCAGCTAATCTGCATGGGACCATCCCACTCGCCGTTCTGGCAGGTGAGGAACTTGTAGTCGCCCTTCAGAGCATAGCCCTCGTCACAGAAGTACTCGATGACAGTCTTCTGGGTGAGGCGGTGGCAGGGAGATGGGTGACAGCGATAGCCCCCGTTCTCTGGTTCAGTGGGGGGCGAACACACTGGGAAGAGGCAGAGAAAATAGAGATTTGAACAATTGTGGCTGTTGTTGTGTATTGACATTGTGTTTGGTGTTATTTCTACCTGTGGTCAGGTTTGATTCCTGCAGTTTAAATGCTCGTACTTCGGGTGAAATTTTCAAGTGTTCCCTGCTGGCTCTCAAGGACAATCCTCTCTATTCAAGTTAGGATACTGCGTCACATTGAACTGATCATGGCCAACCACCGAAGCTTTGAAACTGACTTTTTAGGAAGTGAAAAAATCATAACTATGTGCTATTGTTATATTAATGGTTTTGTATAGGCTGAGATAATGTCCTAATAATAGCTTTGCATTTGAGTTGAGAAAAAAGAGCTGCAAAGTAGACACTAGTTTAACGATGTTAAATATTTTGTTGAATTATATATTTACATTATCTCATATGTTTCAATAATGATCAAACAGACCGAAATCCTAGTTTTACTCAAAGTATTTGGTGTCGCCACTGCTTAAACTCCTGTGAGAGGTCTGAGAAGCTGATAACATTTGATATTATCATCTGGCCTGAGTAATCTGTTCACAAGTGGACAGATTTTAGCCCTTCAATTCACACTATTTACATGTACATAACTGGAACGGATACTGTGTGTTTTAATCAAACAAAGAAATATCTTCATGCGTAACACCTGCTTAACAAGCAGGCCCAGATAGTTGAAAATAAGCTGAAGACAGCATTTCACAACCTTTATGAAGTTTCTCTTTAAGCAACAAGTCTCATAATTAAGCATTTTTAAGGGAATCTGGGGACTTTCTCCACGGACAACAAAGAAGTAGCATTTATTAGTTACCGTCTACTGTTTTTTGCAATTATTGACATGTTTACTGTGAAAATGTTGTCTTCTATAATTAATTCAGTGTAAATGGTGAAATCAATTGGAAAGGTGTTTCAAACAGCTGTAGGGAGGTACTAAACAGGTAAAGACATGTAAGCAGACAGACACTATTTATAAGGATACAAACAACTTAATGTGTTACATTTAATGCCGGATTTACAAGAAGTCACAAATGATTTAGAATTTTCTGTGGCCGTTTTGCAAAGTTGTTAAGTGACTCTTCATGTAACAACTCTTAAAATCATGTGATTTGTTAAGGCAGTCTGAGATAATGCGGTTACTATTTCAATGGTTAGTTGAAACAGACAGCGTGTTCACAAACATCTGCTGCTAATGTTAACGGGATAAGAGAGCCCACAAATCTAATTCACATTACAGGGAGCCACATAAAATCAGACTGTGTGCAATCCAATCTGCCTGCTGTTGTTGCTCCTTCTTCTTCAATCCCACAATCCCAAGATACTGGAATATTTTTATTGGATTGAGAGACACCAAGGAACAGAAAGTACATACTGTGCTTTTCAAAAGACTTAAATTACACTTAATTATGCTAAAGTATGTTCTTTAGAATTTTTGGGTCTTGCTCACCGTTGCTTCTGATGCAGCGTGGTGGTTGATGGGACCAAGCTCCAGAGCTAGTACATATAATGCTGCTGGGTCCATCTGCAGTGTAGCCAGGCTCGCAGCCATAAGTCAGCAGGGTGCCCGGGGGAAAAGAGCCCCGGTTAGCTTCGGTCTGATTCAGCAAGTCTCCGTGCTGCACGCCGGGTGGCCGCGCACAACCTGAGGACACAGAAAAAAGTGAAGAAAATAAGAAGTAGTTGGCTGCTTGGAGGCTGAATTGAGAGAAGCCGTTCAGGTTCAGGGCAAAGTAAGATATGAAGCTTCTTCTTGTGGCTCTAGGCTGGATTTATGATCATTACACAAGGAACTACCAACTTCAGGCCAGCAGACAAATTGGGATCCGGAACTGAATTTTAATCATGTAAGGTAAAAAGGTAATTATAAGGCATGTAAGTAAACTTTGTAGGGTTAGAAACTGCCTTTAGACAGGATATGTAGCAATGTATGAATGGATTACCATGTATTACATGCCTGCTGAGGAAGCAAGTACAATTTTTCTCATATGTGGATCATTAATGCCCCAATATCAAGTCAAATAAACAAAGTATGTCACTAATGCTGCTTGTTATGAATGGCTCCATCACAGTCTAATAGAGGACCTTGATAAGAGTTTTCCAGTGAGTCCATTACATTAATGTGGCACTACTGGAATATTGTGCTATTCTATCATTACTACTGACATAAACTGTTTCCTCTGCAGGCAGCTGCCACTGGGTCGCACAACTTTTCACAGGGAAACTCTGTCAAGTTGACAGGTTGAGCTGATAATTAAAGCTCAGAGGTATTGTTTCTTGAAACTAGGCTGCATCTTACACAGGTGCGGGAGAAGCACTGTATCAGCATGATGAGTTAGGTAGAGACAGACATTAAACTGTCTTCATCTCACGCCAGCATTGTTTAGTCTTTCTTTCTGGCCGTCAGACAGGATCTTTTTGTGAGATTCATTTACTTTGCTCTAATGACAGACTTGAAGCTCTAAGCCAAAAGAAAAGAATGAGGCTGAAGACCTGAAGTTAACTGTTCTTTAATCCACCGTCCCATGCTCCGTCTATGATGTTGAATTTGTGCTGCACTCCCACAGCTCCAAACACATTCACCACGCACACACAGTTTTGCATTAATATACACACACTGGTAGCTGCAATCTGGTGGGAGCGGAGCGTCTAAATCCAGCAGGTCTGACATAACATTGCAGCACCTGTGTAAACTGAGACATGACAGCAGGGGGCTGACTTTTAGTATTACTGATCTTTATCAACTGTGGCAACCAAAGATACAGACAAATCAATTTAATTACTACTAATCTGGCTCATCTGTGAAGTGGCTGTGCTAGAATTTTGGGCTGGGCTTCAGTGGAAATATCTCAAATGCTAACTCTGAACACTTAAAACCCATCTGGGCCATTATCTATAAATCAAGCCTGTCATAAGCGAAAGCATTTTAGTGTTTCATCTGTACATATTATCTTCGCGATTTATTAAATGGAATTATACACACTGCACAGCGATTTTTCCACACTAACGAGACATAAGTCAATTTGAAACACCCCCACAATAAGGAACGTTAATAACACCATCAACACTAATGACCAAATGGCTCATTATTTAATCTTTGGTCTGAGTATTTATAAAAACGTATTAGCCATGGTCTATTGCGGGGTCTTATCACTCGCTTGATGTAAACAAACACACCAACATTGCAAACGGCCACTTTGTCTTGCCTGTGTGTGTTAGGAGATTGAAAGAGAGACTATCTCCACAGCAGTGCCTCCAACATCCTCTAATCTCCAGGGAAAAACGTTGCTCTAAGCTGGCAGCACAAGATTAAATGCAAACACTCAAGTGTGCGAGCGCCTACTAGTTGACACACAGAGACACACACACACACACACACACACACAAACACACACAGAAGAAACAAAGTCAACACCCACAAACAAAGACACTCCCAGGCCTCAATCGTGTCATACCAAAGGGTGTGTTATTGAATTCATCTTGGGACAGATTTAGTGTATGCTCAAGAAGTGTTAACACTGCTTACTGAAAGTCTACTGTAAAATTACAGTAATGACACAGTTACTACTGATGAAGGTCGGTTCTACTCTACACAGGAGACTCCATTTTTACCCATCACAAGATATTTGTTAAAGCCCCCACACACCAGACCAACATCGAAGACCTAGTGATCACCAAGGCTGACTGATACCTCCTCTCATGTCAGCTGTGTCTTGGCCAACACACTGCATCTGAATGCATCGCAAAGACTACAGCTGAAGGGCAACTAGCCAATAAATTCTGCGCCTGCTTGAGAGTCAATACCTCTTGATACCCCCAGGTGGAGGTCATATGTATTTGTCACTCAAAAAGGGAAACTGGAAAACTGCAGATATAGAAACCTTTGTAATGATAAAGCAGCGTTTTTTGATACCAGTCTCACTTATACAGCCATTTCTAACCTGGAATGTGTGTGATAAAAACTTGCAAATGGCAACAGCATGGCAAAAAATGAGAAGAAACAGGGCTAACTGGGTGAAGCCATATCATTTCTTTTGCACTGATTGGCCTAGCTGAACAGCAACTCAGAGTGATTTGTCTCTTATCGACAGGCTCTGCTGGTATAAAAAGTGTCAGAAAATATAGAAAGATAACATTTTAGGAAAGCTAGAACCAGAAAGTGTTTGCGTTATTTGCTTAGAAAATGAATAAATACAAAAACAAATGGGCTGTCTGATTAATTTCAGTTAGCTAGTCAATTAATGGAATTTCAGATCTAGTTAGCTGCTAAATTATCTGTTACAAGGTAATTCAATTAAGAACTTACATCCTTTGTCATTAAAACAAACATGCCTTGTTAAAGCGCAAACTTAGAGTGTCATAAATCACAAGTCACAGCCCTGTAAAGCACAGAATTAAGGTTTATATGATTCAGTGGTTCAGCCATGACTAACAGCTGCTATAAAGAGTATAATGTTCCAAAACAAGCTGAAAGTTTGTTTAATATAATACAGCATACACATGGTTTGTGTTTCAAAGCAGGATTAATCCTTCTCACTCAAACACATCCATGCTCTTCTCTTGCATGCAGAAACACTATCTGCACACATATTTAGGGATGCCATTTGACACCATGACCTAAGCAGTTGTTTGGTGAGCTGCTTCAGGGCGACTAAAGGCTCTCTGAGGAAGAGATGGCGCTAATGGAGGTGGTAAAGGTGATGAATGGATGACCCCAGGCTAGGAGGCAGCAGGGGACAAAAAGGCCGTAGGGGGCAGTTTAGGACAATAGCCTGTAGCCAACAGCCTCTGTTATGATCTTTCGTGGCGCAGTCAATACAACCACAGAAGACGATGAGTGTTAATCACTGCTCTCTAAACTGATGGATTGTCGCAGAAATAAAGGCATGTGTATATCTGTATAGTATTCATTTTCATATATGAAAGGGATTCAGTAGTATTTTTAAAGAAAAAAATAATATCATGCCATGTAAACATTGGACCTTGCCAATACCTAGTACCTAGTACCTAGTACACAGGTTATGTATAAACTGCTTCATAAAATTCCAAAGAGACCACAAGGAAGAAAATATAACATGATCTAGTATCAACTCATTAGAGTTGGGGGTGACAGTTGCAAGATTTAAAAACAGAATGAGTCAAACTAGTTTTTCTTGCAGATTTAAGCAAATCCCCTGTTGTTTTTTACTGTTAAATTGACAGAGAAGAACCTCTCTGCATTAGCACGAGGTTAGCTGATGATGCTTACAGTTTTAGGCTTGACCCAGCTGAGGGGTTACTGCGTACAGAGAGCTCAGGCCACAGAGGTCAGAGAAGTCAGGTCAGTCTTAACGCACCATGAGGCCAGTAAAATGTCTCAAGTTTGCAACAAACCAGGCTCCCACTCCCATGCCAGGAAAACAATATGATATAAACCAAATCATGGTGGCTTTATCCTGGTTAGGTTCAAAACTTGACCTCCCTATAGAACAATATCATCTGAAGGTTACCATGTTATTATATTGCCCATAAAGTCCTTTTTTGCATTAGAGCTCAAACAATTAGTTGATTATCAAAGTTTGTTGACCAAAAGATGAGGACTTGACAACTATTTTGATTGTTTCCATAATCTTTCAAGCAAATTGGTTGTTTTTCGATGTCACATACACTAGTACGCTAAATATCTTTGGGTTTTGGCATTCGGTTGGCCAAAGCTAGTCATTTGAATATGTTGCCTTGGGCTCTGAGAGGTTACAAGTGACATTCTTGTCCTAGTTATAGACAAAACTATCAATCTATCCCATGAAACTAACCGGCAGACAAACTGATAATGAAAACCATCATATTTTCATTAGTAGAAACTAACAAAATAGACCCCAAATATAGACTGAACATGCTTAAATACACACACACCGACACTCCTTAACAAACTACGTCCCCTGAGGAAATAAAAACCCAAACCCATACCTTGACTATAAAAGGAAATGAAGACAAATATGGATAGATAAAGAAATGTCAAAGAAGTGGTTGTCAAACTTGGAGCAGTTGTAGTAGTACCTTAGGAAAATATAAATATATTCCACATCAAAAACCTGGCAGTATTTCTGAAAAATTGTCAGGAAAGAGAAAGGTCAATCTAGAAAGAAGTGAGGAATAAAAAAAGAGAAAAGACTGACGGCTAAATGTATTCATCATCAGATAAACAGCCATGGAGAGAGAGGGGGAGGGGAGATTGAGAAAGAGAAGAAGAGAGCGCAGAAAAACGTCAGCATCATGGAGCACTGTGGCCCTGAGCAATTACAAGCCAAAAAGAGACATGTCGTGGCAGGTCGATCACTAGTTCTGTGTGTGAGGGAGAGGCTCTGTACAGCGACAATGGGAAGAGGAGGCAGCCACAGTACATACCACACTGTGGGCTGGGCTAGCACAAATGGAGAGACTCTGTTAAAGGAAAGAATGAATGCTGCTTCAGTGTCCAGAGATGGTAGAGTGCTTGCTGTCGCTCCCTTTTCCATCGCTCTCACACCCTTGATTGAATATTGGCTTTAAAAACACACAGAGGGGAAAAAAAACAGATTAAAGCACTAAGCAATGACAGAGTGGATTTCAGCACGCCGTGTTTTGTGCTTATGAGGAAGGGAATGACTCACAGTTAAACACAAGCTGTTCTCCCACTGGTCTGATGTTAAGAGTGTACTAAAGAGAACGGGTCTTTGAGAAATGTCGAAAACAATCATGGCTAACACAGAGTCACAAGTACCTCGTGGAAGCTACTGAGAAAGAGTGTGTAAGAAAATATAACATTAATTAAAAAAACTATAGAAATGTTAAGCATGTTTGTGTGTTGACAGGGATCATCTCATGGTTGCTTCTTTTAGTGTTCAAGCTTTGGTTTTTGCCACATTGAGTTAAATAAAATAGACATTTAAAAAAGGTTAAACTGCTCGAAATCTTCTGGGACACATGACTATAAGCTGATCAAAGAGCTTAATTGCTAAAAGGTTGGAGAAACACTCCGTGTAGTGGGAGGACTGGGCCGGGATAGAGAGCCCATGAGGCTGATTGCTAATCCCAACATCCAGCGCCTTAAGGCAGTGCCGGAGGAGACTCAGGCCATGGGGGGTGTTAAAATCCTCTGCCTTACTCTGAAGTGCCTGCCTGGCTGTGAATATCTCCCTTTCTCCATCTGTTACAGATGGCACTCGCCCGCTAAGAGCTGGTAGGTGGATTGAGGAAGACATGGGTGGGGGGAAGACAAGGCTTTTAGCCCTCTTTGCTGGGGCAAATTAAAATTCTAATTATCCTCCATTACAAGCTGGGAACGTTCTAAAGCAGACCAGATATTGATGACTTCTGCAACCAGCTGTTTGGTTGCTCTTTAGAACAATAGACTATAAAAGGGGGTGCATTTTCAAGTGTGTGTGTGTAGAGCAGGGGAATCTGTGTGTCAATGTATGCTAAGGGGGGGGGATGTGTGTTGGATTAAGCTAAAGACCAACAGGATGATGATGCTCTCTTTGGCCTGGTAAATATGTTTTTGTTCATGTGCTGGCCTCTCCCCAAGCCCTCTGTTTTCGCTGTTTTTGACGCTGTTGCTGTCATTTTTGAGCTAAGCGTGTTTTTGTTTTTTGCCACGTTCCCATCTCTGCTGCTAATCCATGGGATTTTTAGTCAAGCTGTTGTTATTAGAGTCCAGTACAGTGCAGCAGAGCCCATGGTGGTATAGTGTTGGAAGGTAAAAAGGGGGCGCACAATACATTTCTGCTATCGGTGGATAGTGTTTCGTTTTCCCCGAGATTGTATAGGGGGGTATTTTTTTGCCTTTAATAAACTGCTGACAGTGTAGTTGAGGAGAACAAACACGGGGACATGTGGACAGATGGCAATAAGGCACAACAAAGGTCTCAAAATTCTACCTGCCACAGGACATCTATGAAAAACAACTTGTTAAATCCATTTTTGTTACAAAAGCAGATAGTCTGAACATTTGAAAACCTGGAACCAGATTAATCTGCTAATCATACTTGTTAGCCCGGTGTCACTTTACATTATAAACAACCTTTAAGTGCTTAATAATAATTTAACATCACCAGATTTGGAACAGCCAATATTAGGCGAACAAAACAATGCAGAAGGAATCATAATCTCCATTGTGTTGTAGAAGAAGAACAGTTTGATAAAAAGAGAAACACTTTTCAAAACATCAAAAACCTTCTACATACACATTTTTCTGGGAAATAATGCTACATGTGGTCCATGTCGATACAGAAACCATGCCATGACTGTGCTCACTCATAGATACCAGCCCCCTGAATACACCTGATTCCTTTCATCACGCTACATGCATTAATCCCTGGAAAATGAATGAATAAATTTGAAAAATGCCTGGTCACACTTAATAAAAGACAGTGAGAAAAGAAGTTCATAGATCCCACACCTCCATGGCGAGGTTAACAATTTAAGCCAACAGTCTGTAAGTAGTTGAAAATGATACCTTGATACTGGTCTCTCTGAAGTCCTAAAGGTCAAACGGTTTAAATAGGTGTACAGTCTAATAGAAGATACAATACGGATGCTTAAATCGGGCTTCAAATCAAGTGAAAGTTTTCCGAGCGTCATTTGGTCAGAAACTGCAAACTCAAAACTATGAGCGAGTCATAGTAAAACTTCATAATGTGATATGGTGTTAATATATGTGAAAAGCAAGCTTCCAGCACTCACGTTCGTTCACACATACACAGACTTCACAGATGAGCTTCACAGCGTATGAAGTGACACAACTCAGTTCACTGACCTGAGTGTGACACTGGTACCAGTAACATAGGTTGCCTAATGTCTGGGTGAGTGATACTAGTTGTGTCACGTTCTACTGCAAGTCAGTGAGAAGTCGTCATGCTTAAACACTGACGCAAACACACTTACTTCTGCTTTCATATTCTCTGCACTCATAACAGCTGGGCCATGACTCAAAAACAGATTTTGTTGAACAAGGGGAAAGGTTATGGGAAAGAAAATTAGAAAAAATAACAGCTTATGAAGCTGGACTTTTATACTGTAGGGAAGAAAGAATGCAGAACAAAGCTGAAACCTTAAAGCATGAAAACCTTTTTTTTTTTAAATGCACACCGAGGGCCTCTGGGGAGAAGGTGGAGGGACCTTACTGAGGAGGAAGGGGGGAGGCGGAGGAGGATGAAAGACAGGGAGGCGTTGTGAGGGAGTTGCCGGAGTACACAGAGATCCAGGCGGAGAGTTTACTCTCTATGCAAGTGTAGGCTGCAAGTGTCCCAAGGCGCCTTTGTAAACAGCAGGTTTGTACTGCTCACTGCCATCCTATCTGTGTTGTGTGAATGATTAAGGGTACGAATCTGAGTGTGGGCACATATATCTTCTCCATACACTCTAAAAAGGCCAGCCAGTGTCCGTATAGCACACTGGTGTCATAGCCAACAGTGTCGTTTGTACAGTAAACAGGAAATTTGCCAGAAAACATGAGTCAAGGGCTTCCAGAAGAGCATTTCCAGAGAACTCAGCTGCCCACTCACAACACATCTTCCCGCAGCTGCAAAACACACATGCTGCATACACCCAGGGTGAAGGAAGTCTCTTAACAGACACCACATCCTCCATATCCCCACCCATTTCTCCCCTGCTGTTCCAATGCATTTAGCAAGCCACGTGTGCTGCCATTACAACCCATTGTCCCCACTCACTGAGGGATGGGGCACAGTGACAGATTTAAGCAGCGTGCCTCCGAACAGGACAACAGACAACTTTGCATTTGAAGGGTTAAATATGCATGGGAGGCCAAAGCGGTTGAGGGCAAGGGGGAGCACCATTGTGTGACCCTATTTCCAACCCCGAGATACAGGCATACACACACACTCTGCTGCCCTCGAGGAACAGATGGGAGGATGTTAGCGAATGCGAACAGTGAGCCCCCCCGTCTCTCTGCTTCCATCACCCTCACTGCTAAGGACAGCTGGGAGCCAGACATTCCTTCTTCTCAGCTTTCAGAGGAAAACAAAAGAGTGTGTGGGACCCCTCCTACACACACATGCATGTGTTCAGACACACACAGAACCCCCTCCCAAAAAACTGTCAATGCAACTGTGGGCTGATCATATTTCAGCAGCCAGCCGAGGTATGAGTGCTGAGCCTGGAACATTTGCTGAAGGTGAAAGTCAGGGAGATAATCCAAGGCTGGCACGCTGATATGTTCATAGCATGAGTTAGGTGTGGGCAGTTTAAGTCTATTGATAGTTATTTTAAACCACAGTAAACCATGATTCAGTCTGCGGCTAGTTGCTCTTTTCTTTTCTTTTTATGGGGACATCTGAGTTGTTGAACATGTTCACAGCAGTGGCTATGAAGGAAGCAGCTTTCAATAGAGCACAGGAAGACTCATATAGTGTTCGAACAGCTTTTTACAATTCACGTACACTTTGAAAGTACCCAAACTGAACTTTGTCAGAGCAACTGCTCCAGCAAGTTTTCAAGAGGGTGATCAAATTGCACCAACCAGAGTACAACCTCTGAACATATGCTCCGCTGAGAAAAGTGATATGTTGTCAGTGTGTGACTAGTATTTTTTTTACGACAGAAGGAACTTACCATTGACTGTATCAAATCTGGCCAGAGCTTCTAAGTCTGAAAAGTGAAGCCAATGCCGAAGTACTTAAAACATGCATGGCGCAACTGTACAACTGTTTTTAAAAAAGAGGCCCGATTGTCTGTGCGCTTATGAGAAAATGGCCTTACTGCTATCTTGATTTATTACCTCAGTAAACAGTTTCTTCGGAGTTTATGGTCTTTATTCCTAGTTTCCAGTCTTCGTCAATATGGCATGGCATTTTTTAAACTATGGTCCCATTTAAATTCAAATAGACAATAAAGCAGGCTAACTTGGGAATGACAGGTTGCTACCACAGTATGTCCTCAGGTCTCTTCTGGCTCTGAAAACCAATGTGCCAAGCCAATCTCAAGGTCTTAGCAGTCCACAAACTAATGGGTGAACATCCTGGTGGGTTTACACCTCGTACCAACATACTGTGTGTTTGCATTGACCGGGAATGTAACTGTGAATCTTTCTTTGCTCTTGGTATGGCAACTTCTGTTCCCAATGAACATAATTCTGAGAATATTAACAGCCACAGGCCCAAAATACAAAATACTTATCAGCATGTTCACAGTGCAAGGACTTGGATCTTGATCAAGCGCCTAAAACAGGACATCCCCAATCACTGCTGTCACCATGTTAGTGCTACCGAAAAAGAGAAGAAAGACTGGGAAAAAGCAGCATACCTGTATTTGACAGAAACGAAACATTGACAAAAATAATATTAATCTCCTTGGCAACCATCCATTAGCCTCAAGTAAAAGCCAGGCAAGCCAAGTTAAGACAAGTTTTACAAGTTTTCAAGATGTTTTAACTTTGAACATTTTCTTCAAGTTAATAATCATGGCTTGATGACACATGTATACACAAGATAATAATACTGAAACCTTTAGTTTAACAGTTATACAAGTTGCTCAAGTGCAAACATTTTGGTGGGCAAATCTGACTCAAGCCAAAAATACAAGTTGAAAAGTCCAGTAAGAGAGTTACTAATAAACTACTGCTTATCATCATGAAGAAGATACAAAGTGCACTTTATATTGTTTGCTAGACCTCCAACACAGCAAACCTTTCATGGACTCAAACACAGATATGAAACTCTTCCAAAGCCTGGATGGGACTGCTGCCAGCATGAAGAGCACAGTAACATCACCTACACACCTCAGTAACCGACTGTGTGTGAAAGGAAACACAGCACAATCAACAATAGACAACATAGTTATTTACTTACACAAACTGAAATAAATATTGCAACCTAGTCAAGTCAAGCCTTTAGTCATCAAACGCGTCAGAAGAAAGTCACACGTTTCATGTTATTTTCAAATGTGCCAAGTGAATTATAAATAATCGAATTTGTGACTCAAGCCCAACCACAACTGCAACAATCTACAGTTAATGAGGACTTCAGCCCACACATACAAACACAAGCTGTTAAAGAGAACATGTTTTTTTTTTTAAAAAAAAGCAAGTATCAAAGAATTAATCATCCAGTTATGATAATTGTTTCCCTCCTTTATCAGTCAATACACCAAATATATGGAGGTTGCAGCTTCTCAATTACTATGAGTTGGTCACTTTTCTCTCTATAAACTAATCATCTGTGCTTTTGGGGCACAGGTCAGACTAAGCTGGCAAATAAAAGACATCTTTGGATTCTGTTGCCTTTTTTTTTTTATCTGATATAAATTTGAGGAATTAATTCATAGATGTACAAACATACAACCAGATGGGTACAGATACAGAGACATGCATGCTTCTCATCAACACAATTATCCAAATGGACTCAAGTGCAGCCTATACAAAGGCCTTCGCCATTTGGCTGTTGTTTGTTCCAGAGAGCTGTTTACAGATGATGTAATAAGGACAGAGGGCATTAGAGTGGAGCTAAGCCAACTGGCCACTAAACATATCAACACTCAATCTAATGGACTGGTTACAGTTGGAAGGATAGGACTAGACAGAACAAAACAAAAAAAACAGGAAATAATAAGATATATGGGAAATATTAGGACATCCTGCTGGCAAAAAATGAGTCCACGACATGTACAATGTAGTCACAGGAAAAAGTGAATACAAGATGTGCCAAAAAGGTTGTGTAGGAACAAGAGAGGGCATGCTTAAAGTGGGGACACAGGGTAAGGCATGCGAGTCAGCAACTATGCACAGAACTCCATTACAGCTCCACAGATGCTGGTCTGATTAAGACTCTAGGCTCTGACTTCACTCTGGAGAAAGATCAGCAAGAATCATCAATTGTGGAGTGTCATCCCCTCTACTACCCTTATTTACAATCTCAATTAAACATCTACTAAAGCAGGAAAAGAAATGGCTTTTCTGCTGAAATGCACTCAGTTAAAGAGAAACAGCTGTACACCATATCCACCCATGACAGCCAGCAAAGCACATGCGGCAGGATAGCACATGTAGAGCCCAGCCCTTCCCCTCAGCTCAATATCAGCGAGTCCGTCAGATCAAGTGGTTAACTTTATTTTTCTGCCTAAGACTGGCTGTGTTTGAGTAGCCTCTATATGCACTTTAGATAATTTATTTAGGAATAAACTAACAGAGAGCTTCTGACAAAGCTAAAGTTGGACTAAAGGTAAAAGCTGAATCAACAGATTAAGGGTTGTGCCTGCTGCAGTACAGTGTTGGCTCATTTTCACCATCTTTCTACAGCTGTGGCATGTTGAAGCATGACTGTATGCATTTCCGCTCGGTAGTCCACTGTGGATTCTCAGCAGGTGATAACCATGCAGGCTGTCGACATTTCAGTCGAAACACGTAAGCCGCCACTCTTGCGCTAAACCGATGGTCATGCAGGCGGCTAAGGAGAAAACGCTGTTTGAAAAACATTCTTGTTAAATCCAGCTGTCAGTAATTTAGGAGCTGCTGTCTAACCTAAAATGTTCTGCGGCTTGGAGATGTAATTGCTGTTTTAAGATAGTGTTAATGCAAGCCAAACATTTACTGCTGCTGCTGCTGCTGTTTATTAACAGCCATGAGGCCACTAGAAAGTATATACGAGTGAGTATGCCCTTTTCTGTATCTATTCAGCGAACTAAATTATCCATATCCATATCCTTCCTGGAATGGATATGTCCTGCGACGTAACAGGGAGGAGGGTTGAAGATTTCCCCTCCTTAATAAATCACAGGACGTCGCAGGACATATCCATGAATCGGACAGTGCTACAAACTTTTTTCCATGTCCCCAAAATCAACTGGAAGTGGTGACCCACCCCAGCAGGCTTTAGGAGCTTTCCACCTTTACTCTCCTCCCTGTTATTCGCATTCAGAGATCGACACTTCTCGACTGGCAAGATGGCGGCGAGCGGAAAAAACAACTGGTAAAGTGAGTTGTTCAAAAACTTTCTTTTTAGTAAACTCTGTGTACACAAACAATGTTCTCAATGCTTGAGTTCATGTGTAGAGACCCTAGTGATACGAGCAAAGTTTCATGGTGTGTTGAGCCTTCATAGTGTTTTAAAAATAGCGATTTAGATACTATCATATTAGTGCCCCTTGCACTCCCATTGAAAATGATTATGACCCAAAAATGAAAATACGGCCAATCTTAAAAGTGGCGCTTTTGCCGTAATTATGCTTTTAAACAAAAGTTAGACTCTGGTACATTCACAAAAAGACCCTAGGTTGCAAGTTTTGCTTTAAAAAATGCATCATAAACTTTTTGAGGGAAAAAGAGGAATGCTAGCTTCTGGGTTAGCCTACAACATGTTATCCCTACAACTCCATTCTGATATGGGTTAATCAGAAGTTGCCAGAACAGTGTCAGTACTGAACTTCAAATGAATGTTTTTGATCACAGGAGCGAGGAAACTATTATAAAATTCAAATAATAAACTTCAGTTAGCTACCCATTAAAGGTTTTCCTTCATCATGAGAATGGATATTGGCACATTTTACTTGTTTGCTCAACTCTACTAGAAAGCTTTATTGTGAAGCATCAAGCAAGCCAGATGTGGATGTTTGTGCACTTTATGTCAGTAGTTTACTGTTTACAGTTTTCCTGATAACATTATGGAAATTTGGTTAAAGCCACAGACAAACCTCAAGCTTTCAACTTGTCAGCAAGATATCATTTTTTAGCAAACCATTCGTGCTATGCCTGTGTCATGAGCTCTGACACTGTTGCACACAGTCTGGCGCGGTTTGGATGTCTCAACCATTGGCAAATTCAGCATAACTGTGTAGGATGCTCTGTGTCTTAAGCTGATGAACTTGTTTGAACAGGATGCTGCTGTTGACTAACGATGTGTTGAAGAAAAAAATCAGCCCACATCGTTTCAGTGGGCCAGAAAACACACAAATCAAAGAGTAGGTGAGAGAGGAGGGACCAAAGACAAGACAGACAAAGAAAAAAGTCAAATAAGAGAGAGATTATGGATATGTACTTTGGCAAGAGTTTGAGGAGACAGCTTGATGATGCAAATCCAAAAGAATACAAAACATACATAAAAGTACAATGATGGTAAAAACACAAAATAAGAGAAAGAAGGATGATTAAAAGACTGAAAGAAAGAACTGAAGCAGAAGCAACAGAAGACAGGAGAAACTGGGGGATATATTTAGCAGCTCATTAGTCAGAGATGTCCTCTACTCAGCAGGCTGGTCCCACAGATGAGGCCCTTTGGAAATCATTATGACTGCCTGCTGCTTCAGACAACTGCACACGTTTCACAGAAAAACAATTTACAAATCTAGTCTCTCCGGCTTTAATGTTACTTCAGAATAATCTTCAAGTGCCGGAGAAAACAAAGATTTGAGCAATGCAAAGTATACGTTGTTTTTAAAAGTAACTGGCTTTTTAATATTATATTTTATATTGCATTAGCAAATAATCAGTAAGAGAGCTGGTTTATAAATGCTGCTCCATGTATCTTAACCTATTTTGTATGTTATCAGATTGACCGGTTGTGTGCCAGTGCCACCACTCCCTTGCTTTGACATTCATTAACCTTTACCGCATGGCACCTGTCACCAGGGGAGGAATAAGAAAACGGCAAATAGCACACCGCACACACAAAAACTGTAAAAACTCTGTAAGACAAAAATATGATAACAGACACACAGAATGGTAAATAAAATCTTAATAGAAGTAATAAAATGTGGGATTCAGTGAATAAAAATCACATCCGATGATAAGCTTAGCGTTACGAGGTGCTGTGTAGCTTACAATAATCCTGGCCATCTGTGATCTTCACCAAGTAATGGAACTGTTTGATCAACCATACAAAGTGAATGAAACGGTACTGCGTTGCCTGTCCGCACTGCCGTATCTGTTTCCATGGAGTATTTTTTTTTTTCTATCTGGTGAGGCGTTTAAAGTTTCCCTTCAGGGCTTGATTGGGTGTGAGAGCTGTTAAATGGCAAAGGGTGAGAGCAGAAAGTGATGGCTCAAGTGATAAACACACAGGTAATGAAAGAGAAAGGCTGATGGATTCAACCAACGGCCTCTAATGGGCTCTGGTCTCACCTGGCTAATGGCTGAAGCCTTAAAGAGAGCGAGATGGAAGAACAGAGACATAGAAAAGGGGGCTGCTCTGGGCTCAATATACTCAGTTACACGCACACACACACACACACACACACACACACACACACACACACACACACACACACACACACACACACACACACACACACACACACACACACACACACACACACACACACACACAGTTCACAGTCCTAATTGCAGACTGGTGATCTAGTGGGGCAGCAGCTTGCAGTGGTTTGGCCTGTGGCTTCCAACACCCCCCTAAAAGCCCTCTTTGTTCTCACATTTCAGAAAGGAGCCAGTAGCCAACATATTACTTTACTCCTGCCTGCCTGCTAACAGCCTTGCTAACAGGACTTCAGGGGACTATTCTGAACAGTTAATTGCACTGGACCCACTGTTCCCCCATCCCCTCGGGCTGCAATGTTTGTAAACCCAGCCTATCTAGCAAACGTTCTGCGAGGAGAAACCAACAGTGTGCAAGCGTGTCTGCACACTGTTGGTTGGGGGTTTTTGTACAGCCACACACAATTTTGTTTGGCTTCAGAAAGCAACAAGTTTCAAAGACTACAGCTGTTTAAGATGCCAGAAGTAGGGCATGGTGGCCCATTCAGATATTTTCCTCTGTGGTCAGAGCTATGACGCTATGCTAGCCGCTGGAGTCTGCTCTGTTATTACAGAGAAAAAGGGAGTTGTCAAGTACTTTTTTTTTCTTAAGCAACTCAACTTACAAGCAAACATCCATATATTCTTGGTTAGGTCCATCACATTGATGCAAGACCTGCCAAAACAAAGGGATCTGTTTGTGCAATAGGCCTTCATCAGGTGGAGAAAAATTTATTCAACTCAAGCCAAGAATGGATAACAATCGATTGTCAAAAACAAACACAAATCTCAGAGGAAATTACAAAGGCAGCTCTCTGCTCCTTTTCTTGCTCCCCTACCCCCCTTCACCTTGCTCTCTTCTCTACCCCATTGACTCCACTTTTCTTCCAAGCCTGCTGAAAGCCATTTCCCGTTCTCACACATGAACATATATAAACGTCACCGCCACACAGAGCACACAGCGGGCTTGTTTGTGGGAGACTTCTGGTCCTCACTGGCACTTTCCTGTCCAGCTTTAACTCAACTTCACAAGACAATGGCTTTTCAGAGGGTATCGTTTATCTATTTAAGTGGACCCACAAGAATCATGCGAGTCTTTTTGCCTCCTGGTATATAACACTGTTAGAGCAAAAAACATGGTGTGTGATCATGTGAATAGACCCTTTGGCGCCCTTAGTTTTCATCTTTACTGTTTCTGACTCACTGTCTAGGACCACTTCCTCTGGAACAAACCACAAAGGCTCACTCTAAGGAATTGTCACCATATTAGGAACTGAGCTCTATGCAGCCAACATTAGTGGGATGTCAGATAGACTCAGAAAAGTCACGAAACAAACAATATTTGCACTGTGCCCTGAAAATCCTCCAGTCTGAAGCCATTTATCCTTAGCAAACAGTACACGAAACCAAGGTGCCGCTTTGTTGCTGTGTTTGTTTACTGGCATCCAGCTTGAATGCAGAGGATGTTTTTGTTGAGCATGTTGCTATTTTGGGAAGAATGTCCTGAATTATAAACACAAATGTAATCATACACAGTAATCTCAAACACAAATTTGAGCGCAACATTTACATTAGCTCAGCAGATACCCTGCTGGTAATCTTGTTTACACTCAACAGCTAAATGACACATAAAAAAAAGACATGACATGACTTGGACTGTGATTGGCTCTAAAAATACCTTAGCCGCAGCAGGTTTGTGATTGCGTTCCAACGGAGCGCATTAACAGATATAAGAAATTGTTGTCCTGACCTTTCCTCAGAGAACATGAAGTCACCAATGCAGGAACTTAAAGCTTTTCCTTTCTTTGTTTAGCGAGGCAAAATGTGAGCAAAGAGTTCCTCAACCCTTACGGTGTATCATCCTGTCTCTACATCTTATTTCTTATCACTCAAAGGCCTTATTTCCAAAAAGAGTAATATCCACAAAAAATGAGTTTAAGTGACACATAAACCTCCACAGACCCGAAATAGAAGCTGCTCTGTGCTGTATGCTGGTCTCTGGTGTTTAGAGCTCAGCGCTCGTATGTAAATGCTGTACAGTATATTTTTTTTATCATCCATTTCTATTCACACAGCACACTGCTATTTGTATGAGTCTGGAATAAGCCTGTCAGCAGTGATGACATTTCATATTCATGAAAATTTCCAGAGCAATCTCCATCCCTGGAACACGTCAAGGGATTACCTGTGCGAATTATGTATAGAGAGCAGAGGAGAGATGGCGGCTAGTGAACGGGAGAACTAATAACATGATGACTTTAAGGCTTTAAAATGAGTGTCGCACCCCTATGGTAATACGTCTCATTATAGGTTGAATTTCATATATTCATGTTGTCAGTGTTGCCATTCATGTTTTTGTTGTTTGAGTGTTGCAATTGCTGTTATCGCTTCTAATGTTTCCATCTGAGCTGTTCTGATTTAAATCCACTTTTATTGTCTACTGCTGAAAGGAAACAACCCAATTTTTATCATCAATAACTATTTCTAAAAGCAAAACAACATATAAACCATTTGAAATGAGCAGTGGGTTTTTGTTTGTTTCTGTTATTTCTGTTATCACCTTTCCTTTCTGAATAGAAGTAGCTTGTGATGTTTGATTAAATATTTAAGTTCATACTACAGCGCCTGGATTGAAAAATTCCAAAACCCCCCACTGTACTCATTCATCATTAACAAGTCAGGGAAGAGATTTATTTCAACACAGCTTCCCAGATAGTGTTAATATATTTTTTAGCTTATATCTCTCTATAAAAGCAAGGAATCTCTGTATGTCTGTGTGTGTGTGTGTGTGTGTGTGTGTGTGTGTGTGTGTGTGTGTGTGTGTGTGTGTGTGTGTGTGTGTGTGTGTGTGTGTTCCTCAAATATCTCTGCGGATCAGTATCAGACTGACCTGAGACTTACAACATGGCTGCTGCGTGTTTCAAGGGTGTGCGACTTCGCATTTGTTTGGACTGCAATGATACCGTTAATAAATTATTTCATAAATGCTTTACACATTCGCGAGCATTGTCCACCGGAGCCACCACAGTCACGTGCGCACCAGAGCCAATCACTGCAGAGCCCACCGCGACCCCCCCACCTTAAGAAACAAGCAGATTTATACCTGCAGTGGCACGAGCTGGACCGGGATTTTGCTGGCGGTTCGGTCCCGTTCTGTTCTGTGCATCTAAACTGACTGTTGTGGATTAATGAGACTAAAAGAGTCCGGACCAAGTCTGTTTGGGTCTGAGGAGATCCGGAGAAGCGCGGACAACAAAGTCGCCGCTAGCCCACACACGCACCGGCACGTCCAAAACCGGACTTAGGGTAAATAATGTCCACCACGCTTTTTCTCAAACATTGCCGTCACGTTTGCTTTGTGTCTGGTGCAGAAGAAACGGTTAAAACGGGCTTTTGTCACGAAAGTGTCCAAGCAGCAAGTTTGGTTGTTGAGGAACAGGAAGTTGTGGGAGGGACGTAGGCAGATGAATGACAGGCAACGACGGTCGGTGTATTGACAGCGATATTGTGAGTTGAGAGATTTGTGACATTTAGCGTGTTTGGAGTGTATAGTTAGTGTGTTATGTAGTGTGTTTAGTAGTGGAGTCGGTTTTTTGTTTAATGAGTCAAAGCAGTGAGGAGATGGCTGAATGAGCATTGCCTGCATTTAAATGTAAATAGTTACATATAATTTTGTAAATTTTTAAAATGTATGTACATATTTAGCAAACAACAATTTATATTTGCATTATAAGTAATAAAAAATGGTTTGTTAAACATATTTGTGGTTTAAAGTAAAGAAAATCTAACTTTTTCTACTCGGATTTTATGGGTTTTTTTGTGTGATTTTAGGTCCATTGTGTTAATACAGTATGTCAAAATAAAAAAATAACTGTACAGTCACACATGTGAGGTTGTGCTGAAAATGATGACACCAAGTAAATAATTTTTAAGGTGAAATATAATGGCAAAATCAAAAATAGTCAAAAACGGCCAATTATACCCTGGAATATCGGATTTCACAACAAACCTAAATATCCCTGACGTCCCAACTTCAAACACAGCCTAATTTGGCCATCCATGAAAAAGCTACTTAACCTCCCACTTTTCTATAGGAATACATTTTTCTTACGGGCACTGCACTAGTTCATTAAATGCGAGAAAGCAAATATCAAGCATTGCACACCATTGTGATGAGCCTGAACTCTCAAACTGTGAGTCAGCATAAACAACTTCTTGCAAACAATAAGGAAGTAATTAGGCAAGAAAGACACAGGTATGACAACACCTACAAATAACCAGTCAGTTCACTCAAAGCACCATCTAGAATTTTCCATTACATTTTGGAAAAGTAATTACGACATAAAATATTGCCAGTGGCAATATGAAAACGAAGGAAACTATGAACTATATAACGTGTGTTTGTCTGGGTGTGTTGTCCATGCAAATTCCTTCAAGGAGCTAATGAGACAGTAGGTCTAGAAAGCTTCAGTCAGTTCATAAATCACACTGCCAGTTGAAAAAAGTATTTGTGGTGAACATGGAGTCTGGGGAACTGTCCTTTTCCATCAGTTGACTGACAGGCTTAAAAGGCACAGGTGTTTTATGGATACTGTAAAGAAATTCTTGAGAGCACATTTGTCCCAACGTAATGCAAAAACAGTCATAAACATTGGTCTCCACAGCCTTTTTGGGTTTCCTCATAATGTATGTTACATGCATAACATCCATGAATAACCACAGTGAGTGAAGCGGTTTGCATACATGCACACACAAGTATATACACACAAATACAGTGCACAGAGCACGTGGGCTGGGGATTTGAGGACACATTTCCTTGGTATTGGTAGGCAGTGTGTGTTTGTGAGTGTGTTGGATGCAGAACGTGAGCGTGATACCAGCCCCTCTGGGCTCTACATGAATCATGTGTATTACATAAGATAGAGAGAGAGACAGAGAGATAGACAGTGAGAGAAAAAGAGAGAGAGAGGATACACTTGGGCTCAGCGGCTCCCTCCCCCTGCCCATCCGCCCATCGATTCCTTCTGTTGCTGTTTCTCTCTCTCTCTCACACTCACACACACACACACACACACACACACACACACACACACACACACACACACACACACACACACACACACACACACACACACACACACACACACACACACACACACACACACACTTATTGCAGACATTTAAGAAAGGAAATCAATTAACACTTTAAAAACATCCCAGAGCCTTATACCACTGCTCACACACATTATTCACACATACACAGTCCGCCTCCTCTCTGTGGCAAGGACATCTGGCACATTTCACAAGCTGGCTATGTGAGCGAAGTGCGTGTGTGTGTGTGTGTGTGTGTGGATTGTTCACGTGGGTAGGTAGTGTGTGTTTGTTTGGGGGGGAGGGGACTGGAACATTGGATGGCTGAAGTGAAAGGAAAGCTGGCACAAGTGAAGGGGTTCAGTGAGTACAAGTCATCAAGATTGTATTTCTTTTGAAGACACACAAGCTCTGCATGTCCCCTGCTGCTTGGTGTATTCTTGAACTTCTTGTGTTTACTTTAACTTCCAAGTATGAACAAAATTTCCTTCCACTAAACAACAATCAGTTCAATTTTACACTCAGATAATAATATTAGATCTGAGGCTGAAATACAAAACCTGATCTGAGGGTTGTTGTGGAGTAACAACCAGAGCTGGCTATTCGTGCTAAAAGCTCTCAGAGGACGGTAAATGTCACAGCTGATTAAAACCTTATGACAGCAATGTGACCGCAGACAACATCATGTCTCTGTTTCACTCAATAGCGGAGGAACACTGTTGTGACTCATTAGGGCAGTGAATGGATTTGCAGATTGTGTGAGACTGAGCTCTCAGCTGCCGCTCGGAGGCAGAGCAACCTGACCGAACCAAGAGTAAAAGGAAGCCAATTTAATCTAACTGACCTGCAAGACAGAGGTGGAAAATAACCATGATCAATTCAAAAGAAATGGGCAAAGATGGCGGTTCAGTCAATGTGTAACATACGGAAGCAGGGATGGAGAGGGAGAAAAAAAATATGTGTGGGTATGTGTGTCTGTGTCTTACCTGATGCGTGACCATGAGGGAGCAGGGTGAAGAGGAGGAGAAGTACGGAGGCAGCCAGCCTGTGGGCTAAAGAGGAGGAGGTGAAGGAAGAGGAAGAGGAGGAGGAAAGGGCTCTCGGCTGAAACGCTACCATTCCATCGCACATCTTTTCCTCCGGCGACCAGCGAGAGTCCTCTACGGCTTAACCTGTCCAGGCCACATAGAGAGGGAGGGGGGAGGGAAAGGACACGGATTACTATCAACATTCAGTGAGGATTATGTAACCAAAAGCAACACAGAGAGACAGGAGGGAATAGAGTGAGAGAGCTGTAAAGACTTTAAGAGAGAGAGACAGTGACGGAGAGAAGGCTGTCTCTGCACGTCATCAAGTAACAGTTGGTTTACTGATAACGATGGCATGAATGACTCTACGTGTACTTCCTCTTCTCATGTTTTAGTTCCTTAAATGGCCTCATGCTATTTAACCAGCTCCCAGACAAACAATTTCCAGGTCTCTATTCAAAAAAACACCAATTGCTGCAGCAGGGGCAGGAGACTTCCTCTGATTTCACCTCCATCCCTATGTTTGGCCCTGCCACAAAATCTAACTAAATAAACCAGGCATTACACTCTGCTGTAGATGATGTAACATGGAAAAGATCCCCGCTGATGAGGTAGCAGCTTTAGGGCAAGAGAGGCTAAAAGCTTGAGAGAGAGAGAGAGAGAGAGAGAGAGAGAGAGAGAGAGAGAGAGAGAGAGAGAGAGAGAGAGAGAGAGAGAGAGAGAGAGAGAGAGAGAGAGAGAGAGAGAGAGAGAGAGAGAGTCAGCGCAAAACAAAACAGTGATTACAACTGCAACTTTAGTGAAAGTCTCGATGGGCAGAGAGAGCTGCATTTTCCTTAAGCTTCATCATAAAATAAATAACATTTCAATAAGTTTATGGCTCCGACTGCTCCCTGGTGCCTGAGCAGCAAATATATGTCTTTCTGTTAAATATAAGTTTGTGCTTTGATAAATGTAGATGAAAACTTTTGATGCAGGAATTCCTTAAATGTATTTATGAAAGAGATGTGATAATGAGGGAACAGTACTTTACACTTGAATGAAAAAACAGATGCCATACCACCCTCTGCTCAGCTGCGATGCTACTCTGCCATATGCTGTGATGGAGTTTGATGTCTCAATTATGTAAACTACATCAGGTGCTTTATTCTGATATATCTCCTGTATTCTTTAGCAGCTTATCTGTTCAACATTCTGTATTTTATTAAAGAAAAACACATTATTTGGTAACTTTTCATCGTGCCCCTAAAATTATTTGTGTGCCACTAGATTTTTCAACTTAGGAGCACACGTGCTACTTGGGAAATTGCTAAGCGTCAAGCCCTGGGTGCAAGACATAAAAGGTAGTAGGCTGTCAGTTGTAATCATTGCGGTACGGTGAAGTACAGCTTCATGGTCGTGACACGGACAATGCAACATACAGCCATCGTCGCCACTAATTCTTTGATGTGAGTTTAGTTAAGTGGTATCTGCTGTGACAGTGAAAACAGTGAATTTAGATAACAGCTGGATGACGGCAGAGTTACTGTGAGACACCTTTAAATGGCACCAGAGGTAGGAAAAACACATCCATATGCACAGCCTCATCCTCTCTTCACAAATCTCTCTCCATGAAACCAACATAACTAACTTCTTAAAAGCATTTGTCAGTTGATTGGGGGGATACAACAAGACTCACACTGTCATTATATAAATGAGATGCAGGTGCACAATCGCTCGGTCATGTTGTTTTTGATAGAGTGGGATAAAGTAGCAGTAGTTGCATTTTATAAGGAACTAGCTTGCTGCCAGGCAGCATATCCTCAAGAACAGGCAGAGGGCCCATTACAGTCACACAAGACTGCTGAGCTAATGGCTACAGTAATGGTATGGCTGCACTTAGAGAGTCGCGAATTTGATTGCAGATCGGCTGCATGGCTACTGGCACTGCCACGGAAGACCCAGGACTACTGTGATGGGGGAAGTAAATGGAAACACACACGCACAACCAGTATGTAGTTAGGTAGGGCTGCACAATATGCCACATGACCAAGTGCAATATCCAAATCACAGAGGGTAACAGCATTACAGGAAGTACTGTAGTGCTGCAGAGCACACCTGGCCTACATATCCTGTTCTCCAGATGTAAGACAACATATTTGTTTTGCACAGGCTCAAACTAATGACACATCGTTATGATTTTAATGTTTTTTGAGTGAAAAGGAAAATCCGGATGCAAAAATTATCATTCCGACTATGCATGGATCAAAGCGCAATTACAAGATATGTCAAATCAGCCATACTTTTTGCATTGTTTTGGACTTTTAAATGAAGCAGCACCCTAACCCTAACCCTCCACACACAGAACTGGATCCCCTACTACCTGCCACCTTTGTGATGTCCACAATACTAGGATGGAGAGCCATACCTGCATGTGGAGCAAGGCAGCAGGAGATAGTGACGTGAGTCGGTTTTGGCAGGACAATTTGAGTATCGCATTGAGCCAAAGGGCGGACACTCAAAAACACATGTAGGGGACCTGTGCCAGCCATTTGATCCATAGACGCTTTCTCATTTGTCCATGTTGGGATCAAAGCACTGGGTTACAGAGATGCCCTATGTAACCAACACGGATGATGTTCTTGCCAGATGAACATCTTAGAAATATCAACGACAAATAAAAATCAAAGTCAAGACAAAAAGTAACATGCTTTATGTTCAAAGGCGCTTGTTGGGATGTAAACAACCACTTAGGATGGCATTTGTAATGCAGGAATGACCTCCGGAGAGAGCTGAGGGCAGAGTATTGACCGTCCAGTGTGTTAGCAAACTGAAAACTTAAGCAGAATCAGGCTAATTGCTTTCACACAAGAGCGTCTAAGAAAGGAGAAAGTCATTAACAAAGTGCTAAGGTATCTCACAAAACAGAGCATTACAATTAGCTGGAACAAGATAGCTCAGAGCCTTAAAAGGTATTTTAGCTGATCTTTTAATGCACTGACTTCTCGCTCATGCTTTTAATTGATTACTAACACGACAGGCAGTTTGACAGTGAAAAATTGTTTGGTTGACAACTTTCTAACTTGTGCCTCTCTGTGTTTCCTGTCAGATTATTAGCTTGACACATCGCATTAAAGACTATGCTGCTTTTTTAAACCTTCATGAGATTTTGTTTCTTTTTCCTGGAACAAAATGATGTATCAACCACAAACAAACACTTCCTGCCTACAGCTGCAAGTAACCAGGTAACATTAGCTTATCCAGGTCACAATTTAGGGCTTGTAATGACGTTGGTGTGTGTAGAGTCAAACAGTGCATGTTTGAATAGCTATCGGTTTAATTTCAAAGCCATTTTAAATGGCTGACATTCAAGCCCATTAAATTATAGTTATTACGATATGTCTAATCGAATCTGAAGCACCAAAGGCTACTAAAAGACACACAGATGTTGCAAGAAAGGCAAACATGACCTGGTTTCATACAAAAGAACAAGCCAACTTCCTTGTTTCATAGCAAGTAAGGCTCTGAGTGGCTGGAACTTCTTTTAATAATTAAATAGAGTGTTGCAGCTCACTGTCAGATTTGAACAAGACAGTGGAAAATGACATCGTTAAGCGGGAATTACTGCCACAACCAGAACAAAGCTGCTCTGAAGTTGTCCACTAAAAAGCAGGGTTGAAACTGAACATCATGCTGGGCCAGATGAAAATGAAGACATTTATTTTCTTACAACTTATCTTTATGTTTGATGTAAGTCCTATGTTATTTTAATGATTAATCAAGACGTGTGTTGTTATACTCAATGTTTTAGTTCCAGAGTATTTAAAATATGACTTGAATGTATCATAATGATTGATTGCACAGTGCACTGGATATAGAATAACAACACCATCTGCGTTTAGATTGGTTCTCTGTAAACCCTGCATTTATTATGCCATTTTCTCTGCCACTGTTCATGAAATCTTTCAGGAAACTGACGGCTGACTGGTGATCCAGAAGCCTGGCAGCGTTTCTATGTGCTTTTAGGTCTTTATTATCAACTAAATTAAAGAATAACGCTGATTTGTCCTGTGTGGTTAGTAGTTGCTGCTTTGATGAAAACAGAAACAATCCCATAACCGCTGCACTAACTATCATCATTTATAAACGTGACACCACAGGACATTTTTAAGGAGGCCCTGGTAAAATTTCCAGTCTAGCTTGTGAGGACCAAAACATGTATTCTTATTCAAAACAAGGTGTTTTCCTTACCCTAACCATGTGGTTTATGTGCCTAGACCTAACCAGGGTATGAGCACAGTGTTGACACAAAAGACAGAAAAAGAAAACTGAACCTTAAGAAACGTAAAGTTGTAATGATTCAACAATTGTGCATCCATTTTCTGCTGCGTATCTGGACAGGTTGCAGCACTTGTAGGTTACCAAAATACTGTACTCGCCAAAGTCATTTCTACATATCAACCAAAAAATGCTAAAAACGCAAATTTGCAGCTTCTTCAAGGTCAAATCTGCTTTTTTACTCTTACATTGAAAAAATATTTAACCACTGGGGCATTCTGATTTTCATTTTCACTGACCAATAAATATCAAAATCTCAATGATGTCATTTGTCTGTTTGTGCCAAATAAATATGATTTACATCTGAAAACAAGATTTAAAGGCTTTGCTGCACTACAGTACTTTACTATAATGCTGTTTTGTCAAACATTTTACCATTATCAAAAAATTATACACTTTTGTGATTTGGATGTGGTAGACATATTGATTAACTGTGCAATCCTAATAATTACTAATTCAAATAATTGTGTGTTGCAGCTCTTGAGAACTTTTTTGAAAATAGCAATGGTATTTGTCAATTTTGTGAGACGTGCTTCTGCCCACTGCATCAGGAAGGTAGAGGTTCATAAAGAATAAATACTTAGTCTATTTAGTCCACCACATGGGGAAAAACCTGTGCAACTCTCCACTTCAGACACCAGTTAGACAACCAGCCAGCCAACAGGCTGCTTCTGCAGTTTTTCAGCTGCCAGGGGCTCCTGGAATGCAAAGGGAGCCAAGGAGAGCAGCAGCACAGGCATGTGTCCGGGAACAGAGCGCATTCAGTGTGCCAAAGAAACAGCCGGGAGGAGATTTCCACCCGATAGGCCCCAGTGCTGCTACTGCTGCTGGTAAAGCCCGCCTGGGCCTGCGGAGGGAGCCCAGAGATGGGGCTCTGCATGGCAGCACAGAAAGGAGTCTTTGTTATGAAGTATTATGTAGTGTTAAGCCCCACAGTGGCTGAGCATCCCTCTGTACTGCCGCAAGAAAGGGGACAGAAAGAGACAGGAAGATGGAAACGAGAGAAAAAGGGAGCAGAAAGACAGAGCATAAGGAGAGAGGAGCTAGATGAAACAAGAGTATACAAGGGAAACATACTCAAAGTGTGAGAAATGCTGTCAAATGTTATGTTGACAACGGTGAAAGGCTGGAGTATCTGAGAATGGGATTGGAGCCAAACACAGTGCTCTTATCTTTACTCACAAGATGTTTTCTCTAAGCTATGTTGTCAAACAGAAAAAGCCTCTGAATGCCGGACTGGGAGTTATAAAAATCTCACTGCAGCAACACAATGGGTTTTAAATTAAGAATCATTAAAGCTGCACATTGTATATCTGCTTGTTGCTCTGTGAATGCCAGAATGTGGACAATGTGTAAAAACAAAATGTGTCAGTCTGAACAATGGGAGTCAAGTGAGTGATTATGAGACATTAAAAAAAATGTACTCTAATCAGTTTTGTCCAGATAAATAAGCTGCCCTTGAAATATTATGAAAACATCGTATATTGTCAAACTCTGATAATACGACAGTTTAGTGTGTTTAAAAACATTATAAAAATAGCATAAGCAGGCACGTTAAGACATACTGCCTTGCATAAAATTATGTTTACCATCAAAAATCTTATTGTAGGCTGGCTGAATTCATTAACAGCAGTGATAATTGTGTTAAAAAGCAGTTACGGTGCTTGCACATTGAGAGACCCTCGGTGGATAAAAGGGATTGAACGTTTTTGGCTAAACCCCATCACATCAAGGAAGTGAAAATATCTAAACTAAAACACAATAAAGCAGGGATAGCTACCACAGTATAAACTGTGTGGCAAAACTGTCTTTAGGAATGCAGATCATATCCCCAACCCTAGCTCCACAACAACAACATGTGGTGCACCATGATTTGATCAAAACATTAGCCAACTCAAAAGGCTGTTTGCTTTAAAAGGGGAACGTTACCTTCCTCTCCCTGGCTCAAAGGGTCTCCCAAAATGTTTAGTCTTCATTACAATGATAAGCAACAGCTCACATCTGGACTTCCCTGACAGTTTGCTTTTGTTATGTGTCATATTCTTCCTCACAAAAGCCAACAGGAAACGACTCAAACTTTTACTGGAACATGAAGCGAGGGGTGTAGGAAATTACAGCGTTGGGAATATCCGAGCAGGCAGGCAGACCCTCGAGATTCAAAAATAATGATCATAACAATAATACGAGCCCTGTAAGTGTATGAAACGTGTTCAACTGGCTTCATTGCAGCTGTGAAGCAGAGTCACACGCTTCGACACGTGCAACTGTACTGCGAGCTATTTAAACAAAGAGTGTGGTGGGCTGCCAGGACGACACACACACACACTCAGACAAAAACAAAGACACAACCACGGCAACACAGGCTAGAGCTGTAAGATATTTGTTACAGTTAGTCTGTCGTTAATACGCCATAAAATCAGGATTCAACGAGACGTTTTTCTGTCATTCAGCTAGCTTGTACTTGCTGTTGTTCACATGACCACAATGTAACAATACAGTAAGGCTACAGCTGTTAACTGTTAACTAGCTACACGAGCCGGTTTTCTGTTTTATTGTGTCTATAAGCACTTTGTCAAGCAACTGTACGTTAGCTAACAAATACTCAAAGCCGGCTAAAACCGGCAGACATGTCATAAACATGTAGTTAGATTAGTTATCTTGACGTTGATAGAAATGAGCGGATCACGACTAGCTTCGTGACTGTAACAGCACACTTCGTTAGGTTAGTTAGCTGACACAAAAACTCAAGGCTCGTTATTCTCGTTAACACATTGCTGAACGTTCACCCTAGCATTAGGGACTATTTCCCCGTTTGTAATCATGAAGTCAACAAATACAGGACAGGCAGAAAGGGAAAAGCAGAGCAGCAGATCTCGTAGTGGCCTATGTGTGCTTAGCTTGCGAGAAAAAAAAGAAAAAAAAACAACCACAAAAAAAAAAAGAACTCACCAACGTAAAGGTTACCAGCAGCGAGCCCTCCTCTCACCGCTTCACATTCGAGGCATTAACGCTCGTTAAAAATGGCGACACCCAAACGAGAATGTGGCGGAATTGAAAGAAAAAAATACAGTTTTCGTCGTCTAGTTCCGTCCGCGCCGCTGTGTTGTTCCCTGTCCTCGGCTCGCCAGCTCTTTATTCGAGGTGTGCGGAAACACTCGCTGTGAGAACTCTACCAGCTGCCTCGCTCTCGCGCGGTCTCCATGGCTACCTCGTTAAAAGGGCGGATCCTAATGTGTCAGGCCCAGCCACAGGGCTCGACTTCAAAATAAAAGCACAGGATGTGTTGGGAGGGAAGAAACAAAAGAATCCAGCAGCATACAGAACAATAAATGCTGCGAATACATATCTAAAAAATTGGATGTATTATGGTCTAAGTGTCACTGCAGAGATTACAGCTTTAATAATAACGGCATCTAAAAAAAAAATGGGTAAATCCTCATTTTTGATATAAACATAGAAACAAAACTATCGCAGCGAACCATCATATTCATTGCTTTCCTTCCAGTTACTATCTTTAGTGGGATAAAAAAAAACATCTTTATATTTAGTTCAACCGGCCAACTGGATTAAAAATGCTTAAATACAAAATTATAATGCAGACTAGACTGTAGATATTGTATGTTCTTTGTGTTTTACATTTTGATACACTGATGTTTGCATCGTGAATTAAAAATAGATCTGATCTGGCATAATTTTCTAGCTTTTTAGTCTCTTTTTAAACACTTTCAAACGTTTCAATGCCTGTCTCCATCTTGATAGGGCTCGGTGAACTGTGTAAATACCAAATATGGAAATAAATTCAAGCCTTTATTGTCATATCCCTGAACAGGTCTTACATGTGGCCTATTTACATATCTGCCTGTCTCCTCCTTGATAGAGACTGCTAGACTGTGTAACTACCAGGGGCATAGCTGGAAATATATTCAAGAGTTTTTTGTTATACCCCTTACGACGTATGACATGTGGCCTTTTAAATTGCAATGGAATAATTTTCCTGTGAACCAAATCAAACTGAAATCCTTATCTGACAACAACTATATATCCATACCATCTGAAAGATTCTTCTGTGATTGCAGTATTTCTTTTATCTCTGACACTTCACACAGAATCTTGCTTGTTGCCTCTGCAAAGATGTTTCATTTGATCCTTTGATACAGGGTTTTCTTTGTAGCTTTTGCCACTGGAGAGAGTACATCATCACAGTGTGCATATTAGATCCGCACTCAGATGAGTAGTTGTTAAACCCAAAAGATGATAAATAAATACATGCAAGATCTGAATGTGCTTACACAGTATGGGAAACTATACTTCATTATATAACAAACAGCGCTACACTGTATTTACACAATGTGCTTGCAGGTGCAGGAACAAGTGGGTGGCAACACTACTTTCATTCACAGGAGAGATCTCTCCTAGCATCTAACCGCAGTTCACGCTGCACTGTAACCTTGCAAATCATAATGCGTCACTGCAAAGAAACATCAAAAGAGGCAGTCACATATTTTTCAAACCCCTATCTAGTCCTATACCCCAAGGGAGGTCAGTAAGTGCAAACATCTGTCTTAAAGCTATAAGATCAGAAAATATAAACAAATCATGTGGTATGGAGCAGTTGTAAATGAACTCAGAGTGCCTTTATGAAGCTACATACACATTCGTTTTGTGAAGTTATTCTTGATATTTTATGATTATTAAATGTGTAGCTTATCTATGTTTCCCCTCTACTGGTACCTATCTATGGTTTTGTCCATTAAATGTTCGACTAAATGATCCGTCTCTGTACTTGTCGTGACGTTGCTGCACTTAAAAAAAATAGTACAAAAGTTCACACCAAGCACATGAATCATTCAGTGCAAATACTGTAAGTGGGAAGGAAGTTCATACCCAATCGTTGACTGAAGTGGTGTTCCTCTAATTGTAAGAAATGCGCACAAAAGGTCTGAAAGATGTCCAGAAAGAGGTCAGTTAAGCTATAAAATGTCATCCCATTGGCTAAAAAACACTATTAGATGTTTAGTTTGTTGATTCCACATACCAACTTTACTTTCACTTTCTCAATACCAGCTAAATCTGGCTCCTTCCCTGATCTCCATTACATCCCACTCATGTCTTAATCACCCGCCTTTACCCAATATGAAAGACTCTCTCCTTTCCCCTCTCCTTAAGAAGAAATCATTCATGGGCCCTGAGGTTCTGAAGTCCTGGCACTGACCAACCGCTAATTAATAGGATCAAACTCTACTGCTAAACACCTTGACATGTCATTGAGGCGTGCGGAGAACCTTTAACAGGACACCCACAGGTCCACCCTGGAGATAAACAAGAGGCAGCGGAGCCCAGCAACCTCCCATTTTGCTCATTGATATGAAAAAATATGCAGCAAGGTGGTCCAGCACCTAATCAGATAATCTATATCACAGCTGAACATGTGGTGTATGTGAGTTCCCCATCATGCACTCCTCCACTCTATCATGTTCACCTTGTTGGTGATGATCACCTTGTTGGTGATGACACAAGGGCACAGGCCTACACTCAACAGCATGTACTGTGCAAGGAGATAAAAAAAATCTGATGTTCTTGGTGAGGAAGGGCGTCTTAACCTTTTCAAGCTTTCCCCAAGTGTTCAAACTCTGTGCCATTCCTGACATCTTGTGGCTGTTTTACCTTCCTACATACATGTATACCGCTGGCTATATGTAAAAGTGAATCTTATATGATGGAAAATAATGAGAAATGATCGAAATACATTTTTCATGTCTTATTTATTTATTTATTTATTTATTTATTTATCTAATGTAAAGTCGACTTAGACTTAAACTGGCGCCGAGGGTCAACAGCTAAAAACATGGACCGTTTCATTCCGGGCAACCATGACCTTCTGCTTTTATCTGTCAACCATCGTACATTTCTCTTAGAATACAATTTTGATAGGTTAACTTTAAGTTGGTATTTTGACATATCACCAGCACACAAATCGTTACGGTCACAGACAAACAAACACCAGAGGCAGCGCATTCAAAAGCGGTTCCCCCTAATCTTGTAAAGTGGTTGCGTCCAGCGTCCTCATACTCTGCTGCGCTTGCTCCATGGTTGGGGTCCTGTGGTAACAACATTGCTTCCTTCTTTCATAGGTATCCACAGGTAGGCTTTTCGGGCTACTTTATGGCTGGTGAAAGGTAATACTGTATTAGACATCATTGGTGTCAGCTAAATTAGTGCGTGAAATAGTCAGTGTGTTCAAAACAAAGGCGGTAAACAAAAACTGGGACGGCAGTCAAGCTCACATCTGCAAAGTTACTTTCCTTCTAAGCTAGCTAGCTAGCACGAGTAGTTCATCAAGCTGTATCCACAGGAGGTCTTCACCCACAATCTGATGTTGGCTGTCATGTTTGAGGTGCCAGCTGCTCGTCTCCATCTGGAGAATAGTGAGCTGTGCTTGCCTGACCTTTCACCCAGTTTGTCATGGTCATGTCCCTGAATTCACTCTCCTTTATCAGCTGAGGACCCTCACAGCATTTTTCGGTACAGACCATAGCAAATGTGGCATCATTGATCTAACTGATTGATGATTTAAATAGTTTTTTTGAAGATGAAAAATATGATGCAAATAGGAGTTTTCCCAGTAATTGTGAATCACATATCTATCAAAAATAATTGCAGCATTATGCCTGCAGGGACCTGTCAATCCCTCTTATCTCTTTGAACACTATTTATTAAAAGGAACCCAATAAACCACACATATACAGAATCTCATTGTGCCACATCAAATATTCTGATTAGAAGAACATTATTGAAGCTTGGTGAAAACTCGCACACCAAAGTTTCTCAGCAACACTGTTTTGAGCATCATTGCTTTTCGCTGGATCTGAAACACATATTAATTACTTTTTTTGCAATGACGGCAATTTCATTCTTGATTTTCCCTGACAGATGTAGCAAAATAAAGGCCTGAGTAAAAGGACATTTAGGCCATTACAGTGATTTATGGTTCCCATCTCGAAGAGCTGAAATGGCATACTCACAGATCCGCCTGAAAATTCTCCCAAGTGTTCGCTGCCTCTTTGACAAACTGGTGCAGGTAAAAGTCGAGGGACTTGCTCCGCACAGACCAGTCGAACTGAGGTCCAAGCTGGTTGATGACAGGGGGGTGACTTTCAAGGCTTCTGCCCTGTACAAAGCAGACGAAACTGGCCAGGTGGATGTCAGCCGTGCACCGTCCCTGGGAGGAAGCTACACCGGAGTGGAGCCCATGGGTTTGTTTTGGTCCATGGCACCGGAGACTCCTCACAATAAATACGTGAAAAAAAACGTGCTCAGCCCAACAGTGGTGGAGTTAGAAGCACTAAGCGGAGACACCGGTGAGATCTTAGCCTCCGAAACCAACGAGAGAGGATACATGACAGAGGGGATGAAGAGAATACCTGTGCAAGAAGGAAGAATCCGAGGAGTCCTTTTCATACCACCAGGTATGTCTTATACTTTGTGCCAGCTGATCAAAGCTGGGAGATGTAGGCGTGACCTCTCCTTTTTTATTTCCAGGAAAGGGTCCATTCCCAGGGATCGTGGATCTGTACACGTTCGGTGGAGCTCTTTCTGAGCCCAAAGCCAGCCTCCTAGCAAATAAGGGGTTTGTTGTTCTGGCACTGGCCTATTATGGTTACAAGGATTTACCAAAAAACCCAAAACATTTTGATTTGGAGTACTTTGAAGAGGCTGTAACATATCTGAGAGGACAACCAGAGGTCAGTATTCAAGAATAAATCAATAAAGAAAATGATATTTAGGGTTATAGAATCTCCATTGTATCCCCTCTTGTGATGATTGCTTTGTTTTTGAACTGATTATGAATATTGTGAAAGCTGAATTCATAAAATACATAGTAGATTTTGTCAAATATTTAGGCCTATATTTACATTTCATGTGTTCAGTGCTGCCATCTGCTGGCTACTTTCTGTGACTGAATTTCTTCGTGGTCAATCTTTGCAAGTTATGCATTAATTTTAGCGTGGAAATGATGTTACTTCATCTGTTGATCAATGGACAGGTAATTGATCTGCACTTTTAAGTTCAAGCTTTTTATCGCAAGAATTTTCATTCATCTCATTAGGTTATAAACTGAAGATCTTTGGGTTTGGGACTGCTTGTGAGGCAAAGCGAGACATTTGAAGATGTCACCTCGGACTTCAGGAATTTCTGATTTATCCGCCATTTTTTAAATTAAAACGATTAATGTGTTGATTGAGAGAGGAATCAGAAAAAGGAATTCAAAATAACTGTTAGTTGCAGCCCCAGTTCATTAAAGCTCTTCTTTCAGGTTGTGTTGAGGGATGGTTGTTATTTATTAATCTACTGTACGCTGATCAGCCACAACAATTATAGGTGTGAAGTGAATAACGTTGATGAACAATGTTGTGGAGGATCCACGTGTGTAATTGATGATATCTTATGACAGGATATATGAGCTGCTTTAAACATGATTATTACCACGACACCTCTCTGTGCAGGTTAAAGGTCCTGGGATTGGCATCATATCGATCTCCCACAGTTGTGGGATGGCTTTGGCGATGTCATCTTTCTTCTCTGGGATCGCAGCGACCGTCTGTGTCAATGCCTGCATTGGAAACACTGTGCTTCCCGTACACTACAAAGACATTGTTATACCTCCACTTCCCCCTATCATCAAGAATATTAGAATGACAGATTCTGGGCTTGTAGATATACGCGATGCCTTACCGGACCCCTGCTGGGAAAAGCACAGGGAGTCATTGTTTCCAATCGAACGTGCCAGCTGCCACTTCCTGTTTGCTGTGTCTGAAGATGACCACAACTGGAACAGTGCGCTTTTTGCCAGGCGGGCTGCTGAAAGGCTGAGAGATCACGGCAAAGAGACTTTTAAGGTGCTAACGTACCCGAAAGCCGGTCACTTTTTGGAGGTCCCTCACATGCCTTATTGTCCATCTGGGTTCCATGCAGCAGTGAGGCAGAACGTGGTGTTTGGTGGGGAGCCAAAAGCCCACTCTGATGCTCAACTGGACCTGTGGGGGAGAGTCCAGGAGTTCTTCAAGAGCCACTTGATTAACAAGAGCCCTTGATGGCAGGCAACGCTGCGTCAAGTGCACCAGGCATCCCAGAATGGCCATCCTTAGCTATTCGTATCCTTGTCTCCAGTTTGTCAAAGGATCTTAAATCAGACCGTATCAGCATTTTCCTGTTGAAGCGTTGAGCTAATTATGTATTCCACTGAGGCCCAGTCCACACATGTAGACAGGTATTTGTGTAGGTTGCAGGTTGTCTGCTCTGTGGTTGGTTGCTTTGTTACAGAAAATACTATGAATGATTTTTTTCTCGTACTGACACTTTAAACATGACCCACGACCGCCGGATTATCAGACACGTTGATTGCATTTTTAACACCTTATCATCTCATGTTCTGCATAGGATTGTTTTACATGATTCTGTATACATTTGCCTTATTCTGATTTAAACTGATACCAAGCATTCTTATTAATAAAAAGAAGACAGAATCTGCATCATGTGGTTTCAGTCTGTAATCGTAATGCCTCCTCTTGCACCAATCGGTGTGACTGTACGCAGGATACTCATTAGTCTCCCAGGTGAAACTCATGCATGTGAATTGTGAGTCGTGCAAACGTTGGCATCTAGTGGCAGCTCTGCCTTCCTACATTTATCTTCGACGTTAGCATATAAACGTGAGGTATGTATCGTCACGTACAGCATGATGTGAAGCAGACGGGGGGGAGCAGAACTTTGAATGATGAAACAAGAGCCTGCTTTTTGAATAGCATTAAGACCGCTGTTGTGTGTCTTTTTTAAAATTCCCCTTTCAAAGTAGAAAAGCTTGGAATTTTACAAGAAGGGCTGTTCTGTTTTAAAGATAAGTGAATTTACTTGATGATGTAAGTGCTTTTTAAATTTTTTTATTTATTAATGTGCATCAAAGAGGGGAGTCTGAAGCAGAAGACAAATACAATGGCATGCCCTGAACCACATTCATCTTTATGAAGGCAGTTATTCATTACATCTTTTTAAATCACACAATGGAGGATGATGCTTTTCATTTGTTGAGTCAAGATTTGATTTGACCCAATTTCAATTGAAATATTCACATTTTTAACAAAGGACTCTTGTTGGACTGAACCGGCTGCTTTTTGGAATGAATATATCTTTCTTTCTTACACATCGATCCTGAGCTTTTTTCTCTACAATGGGTCCATGATGAATATCTCCAGGGGGAAAATGCTCACTGGCTTGCACCAAAGAGACTACAAAGGATTCATTGTTATTAATTAAACATTGAATATAAAATACTGTGAGACGTGTCTCCTCCTATTTTTGGTATTTTCAGCAAACCAAAGAGGAATGTCACAAGCTCCTGTGAGGGAACAGGCCGAGCAAGACAACAGCAGGGTTGTTGTTGAGGGCGAACCTCATCTACACTAATGTTGGGTGACGTCTGTATGTATTCATAGGGCTCCTTGTTATAAAATTGAGACCCATTAATACCGTCTAGGCCAGACTCTGGTTTGATCGCTGATGATTCAGAGATGTGTGGTTGAGTTTTTTTCACACAACACACTGTCACTTTGAGAGGCCCCAGCAATCCTCAGTGATGTATCGTCCTTTATACCTTCCAGTATATCTCTGTTAAAAAGATCCATGTGATAAGAGGTGGCTGACACTTGCATTAGGGTATAAAGGTTTATACCAGTTACCATACACCATACTGTAATTGTTGTAATGTGTGGTTGTTTTGGTTTGACAATTGCCACGGACACCAAACTAAGTAACTGATTAGCTAAACAATAAATGTTTGCATGATCTTTTCCTAACAGAGACCAACTATTGTTTGTGTCTAAACCTAACCAGACCACAAGCAGAGCACTGCCACAACACTGAACATAAAGAAACGTAAAAACGCAACTCAAGGTCAACAAATATATATTGACTGACAGATATTATCAGGCGATCACAGTTATATCATATTGGTGCCTCTGTTTTCCAGTATAGAATGACATGGAAAATTTTATTTGTACACAGCAGAATGCACAATTAAATGCACATCTAAATTTCCAGGTGTACTGCTTCAGTATACTGGTGTTATTTTAGACACTTAAATATCCTGCCTCCAAACATCAAGTGGTTAATAGTCATATTTGAGGGATCATATGTTAATATCAGCAGATATATAAAAGGAGCACTATGTAGTTTTGGGGAAGAAATTTTAATCATTAGAAAAAGATCTACATTGACTTAATTTTTCATAACTGCATTACCAAACTTACCTTAAAGCTGTAGTCTGTAACAATGTTTTGGTTATATTTGCTAAAATTGTCATTATGATCTGATAGTAGAATAAGATACATGTAAGCTGTGTAAAAATCTGCTGTCTGTGGGTCCACCCAGTGGCCCTAATTTGATTTGCAAGAATCCACCGCTCCCGGATCAATAAGACCAATCAGAGCCAAGGGGAGTGTCTGAGAAGTGTCAATCATTCATGTGCATGTACTGGTCATTGCCCCTCCCCCGTGCAGGCGCAGTGCCTCCCCTTATCTGGTCAGATATGTTCAAGCTCAAACTGTAAACAATGGCGGAGAACAGACAACAACAACAGAGCCAAAAAACGCCCCACCATTGCCCACGTCTGAGAGAAGAAATAATAACATTGATGAAGAAAAGCAGTGAAAAAAGAAAGAATTGAACTGAGCCAGAGAGAAAACAAGGATAAATATCGGCGTGTTATTTCAGAGGTGGAGGGAGCTGAAGGATTTGTAAGGACTCAAAAGCGACACAGAGTTAGCGGCTTTTCTGCTGGACAAGTAGGACCCCTGCTTGATGTATGTTTCATTCTATGGTTTAACCAAAAGGCTATGGTAGTGGTGGTTACAGTAATACTTGTAGTGGCGCACATTGCCGATGTTACAGTCGAGCTACATAGCTTGTTGTTAAATCTAGCTTGTTAGCTTATATGCTAACTCCAGTGTTTAGCTCTGTCTTTATGGCTACTGGTTAGCAAAAGTGTCTTTCAAGCGACTGGGCAGTTATAACGTTAGTTTGCGTTCAGTACACTCTGAAGTGGTTGAATTAGTATAGAGAAATGGCGTCTCTCATGCTTCAGAAATGCAGCATGGTGTTGCACTAATGATTACGTGGTAACTCCTTTCACCGCGGTGTGAGGAATATTGTTTGTAATTCGGGATACAGTGATCTGCACGAGGCACTCCGGATTATAATTTAGTTGTATTGATCAGAAATAGGCTTATTTTGTTGTTTTGTGAATGCGCCATCTTGGTTATCTGGCGTCCTCTGTTACCATGGTTACAAGCCTGCTCATGCAGAAGGCTCCTCTGTGGGAGGGGCTTTGAAGGCAGGGCTGCAGCAGCAGAGAGGAAGAAGGAGGGGACCTGGGAGCTCTATCGTTTAAATATTCTGGCTTAGTCCACTTTTTTCTCAAAACTCCAGACTGCAGCTTTAAAGGACAACACAATATTAAACAGTTGTATTTTGATTATATGTGGCGGACCCTGACACCTTTCTATTTTTAAACAGTGTTTTCCTCTGAGAACAGCTTGTTTATTCAGTTATGGAAAAAAAAAAATCTGAGTTTGTGGTATTACCTCATTAATATTGTAATTATTAAAATTCTGATTTTGGACTTCCCAAAAACTACATAGTGCCCCTCAGTGGCGGTTCTAGACCAGTTTTAATAGGGGGGCCAGGTGGGGCCCGCCTTTTTGGTTAGGGGGCACATACAACCCGGAAAAAAAGATAAATCCCTCATTCAGACAAAACAGTGTTTACAATTTCAGAAATTTTGATTGGGTAGTAAACTGCTGAGACACTTTATTTCTGCCTTTCCCCTCAAAACAAAATCATTACAAGAAATCTGTCATTGTATTATTGATGCAGACTCCCTGTCAGGGGGGCCACAGGGTGGTCCAGACTCAGAGTTACGGGGGCACTGGCCCCTGTTGGCCCCCCCTAGAACCGCCCCTGGTGCCCCTTTAATATTAGGCTATATCAGAATTAATCCTGAACTGAACTGTGACTTTTATCCTGAACTTAACTGTGACTTTAATCCTTAAATCTTGTCTCGTTTAAATCTCTTCTATCTTAGCTTATTATTTTATTTCTTAACTTGTTAACTTGATGTCTTCTGACCTGTTTATTAATTCATTTTAAATGCAATTTTTATTGTCTTTTGGTGTGACTTAATGCCCCCAAAAAGCCCTTTGAGTTGCCTTGTGTCTGAATCTCGCTATACAAACAAACTTGCCTCGTCTTGCCCAAGGGGAAAATAAATGTGTGTGCCAAAATTTAGATTTAAATGACAACACAATTTCATACTGTTTTACTTTGTTCATATGTGGCGGACCCTGCCACCTTTCTAGCTTCAGTTCAGTTCTGGGGATCTTATTTTTCCTCTGAGAACAGTTTGTTTATTCAGTTACGGGGGAAAAAAACAGATATTTCAGAAGGTATAGTTTCACCTCATTAATATTCTAAATACCAAATAATTATAGTTAATAGTTTGAATTTCTTTCTTTAAATCTGCATACTGCCCCTTTAATATCTGAATATTTGACTCCCTGATATCGGTGTCGGCCACAAATATTGGGCTGCAGTTGCAACATGAAATGATAAAAGTTTCAACATATCAGTGGTTTGCAGGCCAACATTTCTTCTGACCAGTGGGTGTGGTCATTTGCCCACACTCCCCTCCCTCCCCCTGCTTGTCATTCATAAGATTCAGTGGAGTTTCTTCAGAAGAGGAGGGGCTCTCCTCCCCTCTCTCCTCTCCTCTCCTCTCCTCTCCAGTCTTGCACCTCACGCTGTGAAATATCCAGCCAGTCTACCAATAAACAGCCTCTGACAGTGCGGTTGGCAGCAGTAGCAGCAGCCGGAGTAACAGCCCTGACAGACACAGTGTTTGTTTTTTTTTGTTTTTTTTTTGTAGTTTTATTTTTCTTCCTGATGTTGATGGTAGTGAGCTCTACGTGCCGGAGGCTTCGCTTCCCCGGAATGGACACTTCGCAGCCCGCCGTGGTTTGAGGCGCGCTGGTTGTCAGAGAGCGTAGATCCAGCCGACCTCTCTGCGCACGGATCCCCGCCATGAGAGGGGATGATGGAGCGTGTATCCTCGCTGCTCTGATGTGTGATCATTACCGCACCATGTTCTTCCTCATTTCACACTGAGAGAGAGAGAGAGAGAGAGAGAGAGAGAGAGAGAGAGAGAGAGAGAAACAGATCTCCTTCGCGCGTTTTCCTACCTGTGTCCATCTTGCATGCACACTGACATGCACGGTGTTAGGGACTGTGACAACACTTCACCGTCGTCCCCTCAAGTAGCACAGCGGTGATCAGAAGATGCCTCTTCAACGCCGGCCGCTGACATCCCGCCAGCCCTCTTAACGAACCCACGGGGATAGCGGGGGCTGATCCGACAATGAATAGCGGGAGCCGGGCTGCGACGGTCGGGGACGGTGCCGCCAATTTCACAGCAGCAGCCCACCTCAGGCTGGAGCTCCTGAACGCGTCGAGCCCGCCGACCCGGTGGGACGGCAGCCCACCCGCCGAGGGGAGCGGGCTGGAAGAGCAGCAGCGCCTCGTCCGAGAGCAAGCCTACCGGGACTTCACCACCACCATTCAAATCTTCATCCTCCTAAGTTCACTGCTGGGTAAGTCGCCCTCCTGGAAATGAACATTTTGACAAGAAAGGCCCCATAATTAACCAAGAAAGGTGCAAATGAGGATGAACATTTTAAATTTTTTTTTAATGGATCTGCTCGATGAAAACATCTTTTCCCCATGACTCAACAGTTTGATTCTTAGATTTGGATCAGGAGAACCTATGTGGACTCCCTTTATCCCAGAATTATTCAAATATTAAAGGAAATCGGCAAAAAACAAACAAGTCTGTTAAAGGGGCACTATGTGGTTTTGTAGAAGAGGTCCAAACTCAGAATTGTAATAATTACAATATTAATGAGGTAAGAAAACAAACCTTGAAATATGTATATTTTCCATAAGTGAATAAACAAGTTGTTCTCAGAGGAAAATAAGGTTTGAAGCGAGAAGGGTAGCAGGGTCCGCCAAATATAAACAATACAAAACACTATGAAATTATGTTGCCCTTTAAGGTCAGTTAGTTTGTTCAGTTTATTCAGTCATGAAAACAAAAATAGATTGTTTATTTAGTTTGGTTAGACATGAAACAGAAGAATATCTGTGAAGATCTCTCTCTTCTGATTGAAATGTCTTCCCCAAAACTACCTACTGCACCTTTAAAAGTGGCTTCATCATTAATACTGTGGGTGAAATGGAAGCAGCAATATAATGTCGTCTGTACCCAAAAGTTGTATAAAATTTAGTTCATCTTTCTCCTCTTGTAGGTCTTACCTCTAAAACACATGCTGTACATAAATGACCCCCAAAACATGGCAAAAGAAATCCATGTGAAGGAATAAAAAGATGTGAAAACACAAGTTTACTTGCCGGTATACCAATTCAAACCACCGCTGAGTGGTCTTTCTGTCATATCCTACCCATACGTTTCACTAAATAATGTTACAGTTAGAGCCTTTCTGATATATTGGTTGGCGGATATTACCAGTGGATATTGACACTACATAATCATTGTGGCCAGACCAGTTTGCAATAGCGATATTATTGCCACATCTATGTAAATTCGAAAAAGAAAAATGCAATAGCAAACAAACCTTTGTTCACTGTGCGTTTTGTCTCTTTTTTGGCAAATAAATTACCCTCAAAATACGAGTGTGGGCAGGTGAAGAGAGATTCCATAACTGTGAAAAAACAAAACAAAACAAAAAAACACTATCGACTGCTTAATTACAAGTGAGAAGGCGGCCAGATGAACTCATGAACAAAATATGCACAAGGCTGAACATCTCTGCTGGATTATTCACACGATATTATCATACATGATTATCTCGAAATTGCGACACCACTAATCTGATGATGCCCAGTGTTTGCTGATATGAAAACTCTCTTTATTTTTATTTTTTAGAGCTTATAATGCATAAAAAAGATGTTTGGGATAATTTATGATGATTAAATTCTCAGTGAGTTTACTGGTCCAGTGCACTGATGTCATTTTAGGCAATAAAGTTTATTGTCTAATATAAAATGTCTTTCTTACATGTGTTTGTTAACCAGTTTTCTTTTTGGGGACTCTTGTAAAAAATGTGTGTATATGGGTCGATACATCAAAATCATAATACTACTTCATGACATCGGTATCAGCATTGGCCCAAAAAAATCTAATATTAAATAGGCTGCAGTGACAATATTACTGTTTCCCTTCAACTGCTGAATTTCAAACACATTTCTTCTTTACATGGTGTGCTCATTTCTACCAGACTTTGCTCACAACAGATGGTAACAGAACCACTCCATTAGTTCAGGCCATACCAGGTCACATCCTCCATATTTCACTACAATGAACTCCACTTCCCTCTGTGATTATGAAATTATTTAGAAGTCAAGACACATGAGTTTTTTGAAACTCTCCAGTTAGCAGCCCCTGTAGTACTTCAGCTCTCCACAGTGATACAGAAGATAAACATAACTGATAATTGAGGGGACCACTTTTCAGAATTGATATATATTTGTAGTAAAAATGAAAATCTTGATGTCAAACTTGATAATAGCCAGCTATAGAATGTTACTTTCTACTAACTTACTCAAGTACTGTATTTAAAGGTGGGATATACAACAGCCACCTGCCAAATTAAAACTCAAAACAAATAGGGGCCAGGGAAAACTGCTGCCAACTGTAGCCGCTGTTAGCTAGTTAGCATAGTTAGCCGTGCAGCTAGCACATAGGAGCTTTGGCTGGGGCAAACCAGGGCTAGCTGCTTAGCATGCTAACTACATATTAAATACATTGCAACTCAATATATAAACGTAACAACGTCGAAACTGTTATTCCTTAACATTCTGATGATAATTTAAGTACATTTTTGTATGAAGTTCAACTAAAATTCTTACATATTGCACCTTTACTTACATTTTTATTGTTTCTTTTTTTGCCTACTTTGTACTTCCACTCCTCTACATTTATTTGATAACTTAAGTTACGAGCTGCTTCACTGATTCAAGTTATTTGGCGTTATGGGCAGAACACTATAATATCAGCTCTGATAACTGGCTAAGCCAATGGAGACTTGGTCAACTTGTTGCCTGTGTGTAGCTGAGAGTTGTCTGTGTGTGAGTGTTTTGCATTCACATGTTAGTTTGTAGCTAACTTGATTATTGGATATCAAACAGTTTTACACTGATATGTTAATCAGTCAAACACAAGAAAAAATCCATATAAAAAACAAACATGAATTTAACCAAAACACATGTATTTGGCACTGTTTGAAGGAACTGAAGGAAACGTTCGGCATTCTGACAGGTATTTAGCTGCATATATCACCATGAAATTGGCAAATATTAATAGTAATAATTCTATCACACACATTTTGAGCTTCTTTTAAGCCTGATCTGTACTGGCTCTGTGACAGATATTCCTCCTTGTACCAGCAGAAGCACTGGCTGCTGCTGTGAGGAAGGAGCCTTGTGAATTGATGTGCCGCACCAGCACATCAGTCACACACAGTCCTGCCTTTGACATACCCACATATCCTATTGGCAGCCAGGTACACAATCCTCCTGCTAATATGAAAGTGGGATTTGTCGCAAATGTGGCTGTAACATCTGACATCCCTCTCCTCGCCGCTCAGAACACGCTCGGCCATGATTACCAGAGATGTCTGAAAGACGTGTGGACTCGGTTAGAGGCTGGGCAAATAGTTCAGCATGATGAAATATGGCGAAACTGACGCCGAAATCAGCAGAACCTGGCCCAATGATTCTCGCTCGATACCACCTCCTGCTGTGTAGTGCAGTGTGGCAGGGCCAGGAAACAAGACACGGATAGCTGCTAAATATTCTCCTTTGGCAGCATGGCTCAAAAGGCCTCCTCTTTCTCAGTATTTTGTGTTTATTGCTTAGAAAACATGTTCATACCCCCTTTTTTTTTTCCTTTTTAAACAACCTTATAATATGAACCCAGAAATCTAAAACAAGACAGAAATCCAGGACATTATTCAGTTAAAAAGAGTTCCCACTGTACAACTCAGTGGGATGTAAATAAACGTGAAAGATGATCTTTGATTTACATTTTAGCAAAGGATTCAACAGCAAAGGGTAACACTGAATTCCGTGGAAGCCATTTCGCTCCACCTATCGACAAATGAAAAGAAAAATCAAGGCGATTTCATCTGCAGGCAACTCTCAAGTCTCAACTGACCGTGAATACATAAATAACCCAGAGAATAAAACAAAATGAATAATCAAAGCGATGATGGTCCAGAGAGCATCACAAAATGTCTGTTCTTTGTTCTCAAGCCACTTTTTACGACATCAAAAAAGATTTTAGTACAATGATAAAAGCCACAATATCCTTTTTTGATATTCAGACCGCACTTACCATCAGGGAAGCACAGAACACGCAGCTTCCATCATGTCGGCACTTTTGTTGTCCTGATGCAGGTGTGATTTCATCTGTAAGTCTGTAAGAGAGACTCTGTAAGAGTCTGTAAAAATGGCAGCAGTCCTCTTGTGGCAATATACATCGGCAAAGTATTTGAGGTGTCCAGTCTATGATAGATCAGTGCAGTCAGGGTCTTCGCTTTTAATATCTCTCCAGATCGAGTTACGTATGACACATGAACACAAAGTCGATACATGATGCATGGGCATGTAAAAAAGGTTTAGAAATAAAAGCTTCATATGTGTTCTTACAGCTTCCTTTCCGTGTAAAGAAAATTACGTAAAATGTCTCTGGCGACAACCAGAGCTCATGCAGTTGTAGCACTGATGAGAATGGGCGGGTGTGTTGTTACTATGTGATTTTTGTATGGGTGTCAACCTCATATTATAACCCAAAAGCACCTCTGAGGTTTGAAATAATCACCTTATTCCACACAGTCAATGTGTCAGTTAGTCTATAATATATTTGCTTGATACAGAGAGTTTGTTTATTCCGGAATAGAATTGAAGTAAAAGACTTTCTGGGGTCTTGTCGTCACCATGAAGTTGCCAGATGTGACAAAGTTGTGCTCATACAGAGGCCTGCAGTGTACAGGGCTCAAACCCATTTCCAAGTTTTATTCCTACCCTAGAGACTAGAGTTACAAGGGGTAGTGGTTAAAATATTCCCCTATGACCTGGGTTAAACCTTCGGCCGTTGCAGAATCTGTTGATATATATAAACTGATCGGACATTTCTATTAGGCCGCCTTCAGCTGAGGTTATTTCTGTTGGGTTACTGGTATTATTGCAACGCCATTTTCCATAGTAGAGATAGAAAAGCATGGACTCTCATGTTTCATTCACAACTTCATAATATAAGGCAAAAATAGAAAATAATTCTGTTGCCTCCTGGCCTCTAGCTGTGCTTTATAGGCTAACATTAGCAAGTCTGCACTGATGTAAAAGGGGCACCAACCTTACTGATGGACTTCGAGTATCGTATACCATCAAATGGCGAGAATGCAACGTTGAAATACGCCAAAATGCAAAACTTTCATGCACAAAACTAGTCATAACTACTCATGTAGCACGAAGACTTCGCCCTGGCCCAACAAGTATTTGACACTTACCCTTAGGCCTAATTATGTAAGTATAAATATAAGAGTTAGGGGTTAGGATTGTGCCCACTGACCTTTTCTGACAAACTGTGCTATAGCTTAAAAGCTGCACAGACATGATGGATGGGTAAACCACAAACCCTCAATTTGACCTTTTCTGATTGTGTATTGATAAATCAAACAAGATGGAACGGGCTTTAGCTGAACTTTGGAACGAGCCAGGCTAGTTGTTTCCCCTTTCCCACACTTGATGCCGAGATAGGCCAAGCTAAAATAAAAGTCAGATTTCTCCTCTCGTCTCACTCTGAACAAGAAAGCAAGTAAGCGTAATTCCCCCGAAAATGTTGAACCGTTCTTTTTAAATTTGGAGCTTTTCAAGTAATTAGCGGTGCTCAATTCTTACAGCTAAAGCACAGATCAGAGTTAAACTGCAAATGTGATTAATCTGCCACAGAGTGCACAGCGCCTGCTAGAGTTATTGTAATCATGTCTGTGACTAATTACAGCATGAGGACTATGCGGATATCAGGCTCTCTATTCATCTGTTGGTTACCATTCATTAAGTCTCCCATTGAAACTCAAGTAATTATGACACCACAGGGATGCAAATGTAAGAAGGTGTTAAGTGTGCTAATGATGTTTCACACTTTAGAATTTTTACAGCACGCGATACTTTGTTTGGACTGCCGGATGAGTCCCCTCCGCTGATAACAGCCTGTTATTAACACCCATCCAGAGATGGCGCAACTTATTTGCACGCACGTGAGGCAGATAAACAAAGCATTTCCGATGTAATGGGCTGTTTTTTTTTCTTCTTCCTGTTGCTACCTGTGGTCGGACTGGCATTTTTTAAGTGGGGAAAAAAGCAATCGTGTTTAGTGTTTGCTCTTTCTCCCCATTGGCTGCTGTGAGTGTGGTTGCCAAGGTGTTCCTCAAGTGCTAGGTGAGTATTTCAGGCACAAAAGGATTGAGTGATTTTAGAGACAACACAAGCTCTGACTGAAAGCGTTGCAATATTGTGGCATGACAAGGACATGTCTTATTAGTTAGGCTATGTAGAGCACTTTGTAACCCTGATCTTAAAAAACTGCTCAAACACATTCCTTTAAGCAGACGTTCCTAAAAAACACTTTCACTCTTACTATGAATCTCTAGACTTGTCACGAGTGTATACCATAATGCTTGTGTAGACTATAATATATTTGGTTCTTTTGATCCTGTTTGTTTGTTTGTTTTAATTCTTTAAAATGTTCAATATTATGGTGAAACTGTGATCCCACACGCGTCACTTGTATTGCAGCCACATGGAGGGTGTGACATCACACCATCGCAGCTGTACTAAAGTGAGACTCTCACCCAGCTCCTGTCAACAGCCCTTCTTCTACTATTATTACCTCCAGTGATTTCACAACACCTTGCTTTTTATCAGGAGTAATTATATATAAAAATGAATTTCCCGGTGACTGAAATTGTATTTTGTCTCATCCGACTGCTACGTTTTCCTCAGCAACTTCTATTCCTTCTGTTTTCTCTTTTTTCTTTTGTGAAATATCTCAACAGCCATTGGTTGGATTGATATGAAATCCAGTCCAACCATCCAACCAACACTTGAGGTGCCATTGGTTTGAATCCTGGTGATTTTGAAAATCTCTGACTATTCATCTAGTGACATACATGTTGGATATGTTAAAACTCAACCTTTCTGTTTTTCTTTTGGTTCAATGTTCTTTTTTATGTAATGACAACACTGTGCTGAGGGTTTAGGCACAAGAAGCACATGGTTAGGGTTAGGAAAACAATCAAGTAGTTTTGGTGCCTGAAAACTTTTTTGGTGCGTAAACCTAACAAATACGTTTTGGTGCCTAAACCTTACAAAGTATTTTTGGCACCTGAAGCGAACCAAACCATACCATTGCCATTCACGTACATTGTAGAAAGCAAGAATTTTCAAAACACTGGCATCGACCGTAATCTGGGGTTTTACAGAACCATCTGATATGGATGTCTGGCTCAAAGGCTACATGGCTGATGTTTACATTTTGCTGAGATTGACTTAAGGCTTTTGGCAAATATGTAAGTGCATGACATTGTGAGAACATCATTAAACCTGTTGGAGGGATGTCAGGGTGTGTGCAACACATTTGAAACACAGGACTATACAGTTTGCATCCTGTGTCTGATTAGCAGTCAACATCAGTAGATCTTTTCACAATGACCCTGTTCTTCTCATAGAAAGTGCTTTCCCTCTGCAAGTATGATTTACAACGGTTTCGAAAGGGCACTGGCAAATTATGTTGCGCTGACAGTAGGGGTGTCAGATCAGAGCACACTAATGGGTTTTTAGTAACAAGGGACCTTTTATGTCCTCCCTTTACTTCTCATTATGCCTCTTCTTCTTCCTCTGCACAGACCAGATCTCACGTCACCATTACTGAACCCGTTAGAACGCAACAAACAGAATCCACAAAAATAGAATCTACATGTTGGAATGTGAATGTATTGTTGCACAGAACGTCCTGTCTTATGTAATGCTGCATTATAAACAATGGCTATTTGTGCTAGTGTCATTATCCCATGTGAGTCAGCTTCACAGTGTGCAGAGGCTGATCACTGATTACCACAACAGTAGGGTTTCCCCGAAACACTACTTTTGCGCGCTGCCCTGTAACACAGTGTGTTACTGAAATCCTGAACAGCTAACCGGCAGTAAAGCCCAGCATGCTACCCTCAAAACAACTTCTCACAGCTCTATCCGAAACCTTGCAAGGCTAGATTCTAATCCAATCCTCGATAAATTACTTTTTACATCTAGTGCAGTGCATTGATTTTAAGTGTTTTTTTGGCATGTTTTCTAGCATTTACAGACACCGGGCGTAACAAAAAACCTGAGGAAAAAATAAAACAGTCTTCGTCACCAGAGAACATCTTGCTCTGTTTCCGACAGTGAGAGCACGGCTAAGCACAGCATGTGTGGGTAATTACATTTGGAGAGGCTTGCTATCACATGTGTCCCTGTGTGACCTGACATCAGTCGATGCACCACGGGGAGTGTAAAGTTCACCTTTTTAAACCTAATTAACCACCATTACCGTCTCATCACTCCAAATTATGGAGGGATCTTACCATGAAAATGCCAGTTTCACCGCTTGCACCTGATCATGTGCCTGTCTCGCTCAGTAATGGCTTAATTGATTTCTTCACCCTGCAGAGAGCTCTTTAGGATTTCTACCAGCAATACTATTGCCGTAGGCTAGAGTAAAAATCATTTTTAAAAACCTGTGTCCAGAAAAATGGATTTGGGGCGGATTTGCTGAAGCAAACTGAAAGGCTTTTCTATGAATCGATACCTGAAAGCGTGTCCTGCCATCAGGGGCACGTGCTGCCTCACCAAAATAACATACATATTCTAAAGGAGCAATCTGTTCAAACTCACTGTCATCTGGATTTTTACCCCAAACGGACGAAAAAATGTTGGCAGCATCCTTTCCTGAAAATCACAGATATGTTGAAACTTCACAATTTTTTACGTTCACAACTTTATGTTTCTTTGGGTTAAATTTTCAATTTTATGTTGCCACAACGCTTTGGTTAAGACCTGGTTATTTTTAGTGGGAAAAAAAAACACTTGGTTAGGGTTAAGAGAAGCTCATGTTATGGGTTAAAACACCTGTTTTAGTCTCAACAGGTTCAGCTGGAGATATGTCCAGACTTCTTGTCAAAAAAGTCTAGTCAAAAAATTGCTGCCACAATATGCTTTAAATTGTCTAGTCGCCTTATAAATAACCTGTCATGTCAGGCTTGCAAATGTCAGAACACAGTCTTGAACTTTGGTCACTGGTTTGCCAGCCTTCTTGCCTCGTACTCCAACACCATCCCCTTCACCTACAATATGAAATTCAGGAAATAAACATGTAATGTGAACATGATATGACAGGTATTGAGGGAGTGTCAATATGGTACGTAATCTATGACACCTCCAGTGTGAACGTATCAGTGGTTTGCAGAAAAACTGACTGTCAACATGTTGTCCTGGCGACCGGGCCGGGATCTTACATGAACATGAGTCTAAGGCATTTCCTGCAGCAAGAAGATGCTGATCAACACAAGGTTGTCTTGAAAGGAGCAGAGAAAAATTGTGTTTGAACCTGCAACCTGCAATTAAAATGTTGAGCAAGCATGAGCAGGCTTTTCTTTTTGGTTGTTTTGCCTTGATAAGTGGCACAAAACATTTAATTAACTGAAAGTTTTGGCCTGTGAGGGCTTTAAAATGAAGAGCTTGGAACCAGTGCATTAATATGAAATGGTTAAAGCCTAACTTCTCACTCTTTGGTCTATGAAGTCTGTTCATTCCTTAATTTGCTCAATAACTGTTTCTTTGCTTAATGGAAGTCAGGAAGACATATCAGATAAATCATCCATCCATCTGTGCTGACTCACATGGATTAGACAGATCATCACCCTTCTCTCATACCAATGCACAATTAAGCGTCTCTAGGCGACCCAAGTATTTTCTGTCTGGACTGTGGGAGGAAGATTCAGGAAGCAAGCTTGAACAGAGGATAAAGAGAGATCTGAGGACTTGACCTTTGTAAATATTCTAGTTGTTAAAGGATGCTTTCACACCAATGTTTGCGGTGGTTAATCTTATTCTGAAACCTTCCTCTACCCCACAGGAAATGCCACGGTGCTGTGGTGCACCTGCTGCACGAATGTCTTCAAATCCGTGACCAACCGCTTCATCAAGAACCTGGCGTGCTCGGGGATCTGCGCCAGCCTGGTCTGCGTTCCCTTCGACGTTGCACTGGGAGCCAGCCCTCGCTGCTGCTGGTGGCTGCACACTCTGCTGCTCTGCAAGGCCATCAAGTTCCTCCACAAACTCTTCTGCTCCGTCACCGTGCTCAGCTTCAGCGCCATCGCACTCGACAGGTCAGTTCAGAGGACACGATTGATGTTAAATGCTTACCAGTGTAGGCACACTGTTAATGAAGAAAGTGATGATAAACTTTTAAGCCAAAGATAATTGAGGTTTGCACTTGAAATGACAAAAAAGAGCACTCTGTCCCTGAGGACTTGAGCGATGTTTTGTTTTGTGCTCCCCTCAGCTCTGCAGTAATAACCACTGACTTTGAAATACGTGTTTGAAAGAGGCCGGTGTGTACCTCCCACTCACTTTACAGGATTTGAAAGTACCTCTTGATAGAGGTGGATGGTGGAAATCGATCCTCTGATCAGTTCATCAATACGCTGCTTAGCTGAGTCAGAAGGAGAAATTCTCTTCCCTAAAAACTGACATATGGACGTGGGAACAACCACGCTGCAAAAGTGGTGCAAGCAAACTCTGGAAGTTTTTTTTTTGTAGAAGTCTTTTTCAATCTACATCTACACCCTGTGGCGTGGACGAGAAAGGTTGGGGGTCTGCGATCGATGGAGCATGTGTACACCACGCTGGGCAGCCTCCCTGCAGTGTTAAAAGCCACAGCTAAAAGCAGCCTGAGATGAATTCTGCTTTCCTTATATGGTCGCAACTGACCTGGCTTTTTTAAAGTAATGCTGAGCAAGCCCTGACTTACCTGGAATGAAAACCACAACTAAACTGCTTTCATTTTAGTTAAAGTTTTCTCAATAAATGTGTAATTTGTTCTGTATTAATACTAATCATTTTGATTGAAATAGTAATTCTACCAGTTCTGTTGGAGCCCCTTACCTGGCTGTAACCAGGAACGCTGGAAGGCAATCACATTTGGGGGTGCTGAGGGGTCAGTCTGTGCAATGATGCCGAAGTAAATGGTGCACGACATTCATGTGTTTGTGTTTATTAGAATGTCGAGAATGACATGTATCTAATTTTTATTGCCAATAATTTACAAGATTTGATTTTTGATCATACTGCAGACGGCAAACGTGAACACCAGCATATTATAAAACAGCCACATCAGCTACGGTCAACAACTAAAAGGAGATGAAGAGGGATGGAAATTTCCCCGACTCCCTTATCAAATTGCGACATTTTGTGAGTTGTAGAGTTAGGATAAACTTTATAACCTTTTGTGAAGCGCTGTTTTGGAAAAATTCTTAATCACTTAGGCCTTTTTGTAAATTCGACATATGTTATGGACTCGTTTTTGGGGGTGCTGCTGCCCTCCTCAGTACCCTTGTCCCTGTTCAGAGCAAAGCAATTGCTGACCCCGTTCTAGGTCATCAAGTCATAAAATCGCGGTGTATGAAAACCCCGCCGTTTCCTCAAAAAGTTTAATAGATTTCATAGTGTTAGTGCAAAAAATGCCATTGGAAGCTTCACAAATGATGGCAGACATTGCTATACTCCTTCCTCAAAATTTGAGCATAACCATACCAAGCACATATAGTAAATCAAATCAAAGGTCTCATTTTTTTTTTTTATGATGATTGCGCTCAGATCCTGTGTTTGTGCAGCCTCACCGCGGCCTTGGTTTCACTGCAACAAAGATAATATATTGCCTCCATAGCAACTAATACAGCCAGAATGCTATCAAAGCGATGAATTATTTATTCTCAAGGAGGGTAATTCACGCCGTGGATATAGAGGCGGGCTGAGACTGCAGGAGTTATGGGCTCACACATATGAAAAACAATCTGCATGCTACAGATATGAGGAGATCTAGTTATGTGTTTGTGGGTTTGCATGCAAAAACACCCACGTAGTTTCAACTTCTGCATAAGGTAGTCGAGATAAATGGAGAGAAAATCTGGCCAAGTTCAGTAATTAAACCAAAACCATTCAAGAAAGCATTTTTTTTTTTTTACATTTTTAAATTGATTGATTGATTAGTTAGGTCTGTGTGAGCATCTTCAAATTAGCAACTTTTTGCAAAAAATGTGTTTTCTAATGCTTTTATTGAACATTTTCATTCAAAATATATCACAAAGTATCACCAAGAATACAGTAAGACGGTAGATGTGTTAAGTGGATGCAGGATAAATTTAGTGTTGGCAGATTATATTATAAAACAGCTGCTCCTAGTTCCATTCTGTTAGTTTTTCATCTTTTTGTAGTGAGTGCATGAATGAGTTGGATTGTACCATCCAGAAAAAACTCTTGAAGCTCTGCCTCACTGAGAGGGTCATAGTTTCACTTTTACTTAACTCACTTGATTAACTACTAAAAACGTAAGCAATGTATTTTCATAGCGAGACACTGAAGCTTTCGTTACAGCTGGGGGTGTTTTAGGTGCATTCACTTAAGAGATATTTAATCATAAACTGTCTGAGCACGACTGTGTTCAGTCAGCCAAAAGGCCCTTTTAACAGTCGACACAATAGTCAACACAGGTGTTACTGATAACTTAATGATTCCTCTTTTCTCACAAGTTTCCCATTAAGACACCAAAAATGAGCATGCATTTATGGATAAGTTCTCCCATGATGAAAATTCAGACATTACTTTCTCGTCCCCTGTGAGATCAGGCGAAGTTTCCTGGTCCACAAATAATTTCCGGAGCTTCACAGCAAAACACTGCGGCATTCTCTGAAGTAGACGGGGACTGTTTTGAAATGTGAAAAATAGCTGAAAATGAAATGTTTCCATGCAGTTTTAGTCCAAGTCTTCAGAAACCTGGAGATCCCAAATGTATCTATGAATCTATTTACACCCTTGACACACAGTTGAGTTTATGCATGTACTTCAGACAGGATACGCATTAACACTTTCAGCTTAGCAGCTACAGTGAAGGTTTTGGCTTAAAAAAACGATCGAAATAATGTCTTTCAAAATCAATTTGGCATTATGCTGGCTGAGCTATATGGAGCCATTTTATGTTTTTTTGCATGTTTTTTGTGTGTTTTACATCAAACTTCAGTTGTTTAGCAGACTAGGAAAACTTTACCTGACTTCCCATCGGCATGAGTGTGATTAATACTACTCCACTGGTCCATATCCTAAAGCTTTGCAAAAATATGGACAAAATGAATGCAGAGTACGAAGAGAAGACTGCTGTGTATTCGTATCCCCAAGATGTCATTCATTTTATTTACACTGTGAAATGTGTACATTTTCTCCTGCTAGAAAAGGACAAAATGTATGTCTTTAAGCTGAAATGATGTGTGTGTTTTTGCATCTAGATACTATTCTGTGCTGTACCCGTTAGAGAGGAAGATCTCTGATGCAAGATCCCGAGATCTGATCATCTATATCTGGGTCCACGCTGCTGTGGCAAGCCTCCCTGTGTTTGCTGTGACTAATGTGACGGATGTGTACGTCACATCGTCCTGCTCTGATGACCATGCCCGCTCCCTGGGCCACATGGTGTACGTGTTGATCTACAACGTCACCACACTGATCCTCCCGCTCGCTCTGGTTTTCCTCTTTATGCTGCTGATCCGCAGAGCGCTCAGTGCCAGTCAGAAGAAGAAGGTGATAATCGCGGCGCTGCGGACTCCCCAAAACAGCATCTCCATCCCGTATGTGTCCCAGAGAGAGGCTGAGCTACACGCCACTCTGCTGGCTGTGGTACTGGCTTTCTCAGCCTGCAGCGCCCCCTATGGAGCCTTGGTGGTGTATCGCACCATTTTGGCAGACACTAAAGAGCTCCCCATCTCACTGTATCTGACGGCCCTCTGGCTACCCAAGGTGTCCCTGCTCACCAATCCACTTTTGTTCCTCACTGTTAACCGCTCAGCTCGTCACAGCTGGCTGGACCTGCTGGCAAGGATTCACAGACGTTACAGCCGCCGTAACGTGGTCAGCACAGGAGGTCTGGCCTCTTTAGGAGCGGAGGGTGTGATCGGGGAGCCGGTCGGACTGGAGACGGCTGGACGCTCTGGGAGCCAGCTTCTGGAGATGTTTAACATCGGCCAGCAGCAGATCTTCAGGCCCTCTGAGGAAGAAGAGGAAGAGGAGGATGTAGAGAATGAAATCCCTTCCCAAGGACCAGGAGGCTGCCCTGGATCTAAAGAGGACCATCTGGGTGGGTCGAGAATGGGGAGCCTCAGAGGAGAGGTGATCACCAAAAAGGACCCTCTACAGGGGACAGGTGGAGGGCTGGTCATTACCAAGGAAGGCCCTCCTTCTGTCATAGCACCTCGGGTCTCTCCGGTCCACACATGTGCTTATGCCTCCTCATCTCAGGTGGCACCTGCTACGCCCACAGAAGCTGAGGACTCCACACAGTTTGGTTTTGGACCCTTCGAACTGCCACCTCAGTGGTTGCCAGAGACCAGGAACAGCAAGAAGAGGCTTCTGCCTCCGCTTGGTAACACACCGGAGGAGCTGATCCAGACCAAACTGCCTCGGCCGAGGCCTGAACGGAGAATCAGCCGGAACAACAAGGTGAGCACCATCCCCACCGTGGACCCATGAACTGTTCCTGCTTGCCAATGATCTGCAACACTGGACACGGCTCTTTGACAGGGTAGGTCTCTTGGGTTGACCAGGACTTAGCAGGATATTGACGTGTTGGTTCATTTAAACCTTTTACTGTCTTTTCAACTTTTATCAGATGCAGCAGTAGCTCCAGTATCCAGGTTTTCCACTTTACTGCACAAAAGCCAGATGCCTGAGGCACTGCAGCTTTGTTACTGGACAATAGGGGTGTCACGATTCTCCAAATCCTCGATTCCATTCAATTTTCGATTCTAAGGTCACGGTTCGATTAGATTCTCGATTTTTACATTTATTATTTTTAAAGCACAAGCTGCTATGCCATTTTTAGACTAGACTTTTATGCAATATATAATATCAGACCTTTGTTCGCAATGCACCACACATTGTCAAATTTAAAACATTTATTACCAACATAATGTAACAATAACTTATATCTTCAGTCAATTAGAAACTTAAACAGAATAACCTGCCATCTAGTTTCTGCAGAGCTTGCAAACTGTGGCTTTTTTGTCAATTGTCAATCATCTCCCCTGTGCTTCCCGACCACGGTCCGGGAGCCAAATAGGAATGGTGTAACACCATGCTATCGTTTGGCTGGCTGTAGCTAATAGCTGCTGGCTTAGCTAGTAGCTAAGTTAGAGGAGGTTGACTCGCAGCACTTTAACACTTACCGTGTGTGTTTTTTTCCGCTTGGCAAGCCGACCGGACGTGACATGGGGGTGTGGCAGCATCGACGATCCCATTTTTTTAATTCGAAGTTCGAGATTTTGACTTAATTTTGGTCGATTTCGATTTAAAATCGAAAGCGTGACACCCTTACTGGACAACAATCAATTTGATACCAGATATTTTCAATGCTGTGAGAAATAGTCCAACTGCACTGCGACTTGGACAGATCCAATTCCATAATTAGGGACTCATGATTTAGAGAGCAGATCCGTTATTGATGAGCTGGCATCAAGAGTTAAATGAACACACTGTACAAATCCAATTATCCTGAGAGATGCACTGATATTGAATGATATATTTCCATAGCCAATAATCAAGCGAGGATATTAAACCTCCTCACAAAGCATTTTGTAAAATGGTTATGCTGTGATTGCACTCTGTATATGAACACATCTCAGTGTCGGTCCTCTCTCTTAACCCTTTGTGGGCCTGTTTTTGTAACCATGTTTGACAAGTTGTTCTTCAAAAGTTGAGATGAATTCGCCATTTCCTGGCCCTTTTTTCTCAAGTCTTTTCACTTTTCTTCTAACGTGGTAGATGTTGTCATTTGTACTTTAACTGTAAGTGAATTTGATAAGAAAAAAATGCAGATGTACAGTATGCAAATACATGTTTAACTGTGTGTTCAATGGAGGAATATCACTGGTATGTTTGGATAGAAGCAAGAAAGAAAGGCAATCATCCAGGTCAGGGATCTGCTAGTCCTAGTGGATCAATTTTATTGATTTTTCCCAGGTTTCCTGAATAACAATCGCTCATTTGAATGACTGTAAAATAAATAACAGCAAAAAACACTCAAACGGAAGCTCTGTGAAACTGTTTTCAATTTAAAATTTCTCTGACACTGACACTGCCGGCTCTGTTGTCTTTGTGATACATAATTCAATAGCAGCATCAACCTGCGGCTGTGGCTGGGGTAAACAGAGCTGGGCTGCACTTCAAATATTTGTCAAGCCTTAACTCCCTTCGGGGGCTACCACCAATCCCCTGCTATGTCCACAACCTGAATCTATGCTGCATCCTACACTTGCTGTTATCGGGTAAAATTGTGCAGTCACGCCCGATTGGAAACAGTATCCACTGCTATGACGTGAAAGCAGGAAAGAGATGAGTAATGTGTTTATTCTTAAAAGTCTGCTTTGGTAATTACAGTGTTGGCACAGTCATTAGAGAATACAGTAGCTGCTATAGTAGATGTGCAGCTCTGAATGAGTACTAATCCAAGAATGCTGCTGGACGCAGGAAGATCATGAATTTCTCTGGTGTGAGTGTTTAACAGTATTTCAGCCTTGGCTCAGATTTTCCACCTGATTTGATTTAAGGCTTATTCAAACAAAAGTCTTTTACTCCTTGAGCCATTAAGATCTTAACAACAGGGCTATAGTGCAGTCAGAGTTAATACAGAGAGGCAATTATTTTAAATGCATTGATTGTGCATTGATTGATTTTCACAAAAAGATGGGTCAAGGAAAAAGACATACATTTAATAATAGTTGAGAAGTGTTAAGGTTCACATTTAAAACATTAGTTAAACTTAAGCTTTGTATTTGTAATTTGTATGAAAAAGGCAGCTCCAACGCAGCATATCTGCTTACTGCTGATAGGTTATTACTGTGCTGTAGCTATCTTTTGCTGTAGTGACAAGCTGCTCAGTTAGTTGTGGAGCTAAGTGACCCTATTAGCTGTGCCACACAACTTTGGTAACGGTAGGAGTCATTGAGCAACGGGGCCCAGTCAATGGGCCCCCCAGGCCAGTGTGAAGATTGTGGATGGAGGTGATTTACAGCGGCAGGGATGGGAGAGGATACAGCTCGTTGAGATGGAATATTTTGACAACTTACACGATGACTGGAAGATTTATTTCCACCACACAAAAGATGATTGTGGAAAGACAAACCAAGTATGTTATGGTGAGTTTTATGTAGTTTCGGTTGAATAAGAAGCATGTTTTAACGAAGCCGTTAACCCCGTCTTAGTTCGGTAAAAGAAAGACGTTATAATCACAGTATTCAGTTGTATTTTATTTTTTATTTTTTTTAGCAAGGAAATGATGTTCATTATGTGAGTTTATTTTGTTTAGAAGCAAATTTGTTGCATTTACCTCTCCCAGCTAAAACTACGGAGGCTATCAGACCAGCGCGTGCCAATACAAAGTGGATCTAGGAGACAGGACAGGCCATCAGTTGAGCAAGATCATGTATTGCAATTAAAAGTTGCAGAGGAGCTACTAAATTGACTTTGATATTTTTTCAAAGTAATTATTCAAATACGTATTATAAACCAAAGAAAATTGAGAAAATATACAGTATATGCGCTCCATCTGTATGCTCCATTGTACATGTTTGCCCCTTTTACAGTGATAGCACATAATAACATAATGTATAGCAGACTGGGTCCTAACACAACCACTCCGATATGGGTGGTAGAACTCCGCTACAGTAGGTATAGTTTTCCCTGCAGTGACTTTTTTAGAGAAAGCAGTTGTTTTCAAGGATTATGCTCTTGTGACCGATGGGTTAGTGAACGTCTAGACATGTTAATAAGAGATCAGAGACTTACTGCCTACGCAAAGGCTCTAATGTATTCAATCAGCAGCACAACCACTGGGTTTGGACAGCAGGCAGCATGTTGACAGTAAAACTCCACATTCAGGTTGTCATAAAAACCTAATCTCAGAGATCCCGGTTGCAACATTTTAAAATAAAGCAAATTATAGCAGCTCCAGTCCACACAGTACAAGTACGTAAAAGTTTAATCTTTTCAGTCTCTGTAAGAAGGAGCACATGAGGCGGCTTTTAGCAATGGAAGCAGGAGAACAGTCTCTATTTGTTATCAGATTTGGTTTATTGTAATCTATGGTAACTGTCGTCAGTGGTGCTATTCATGTCGTCACTGCTGTCGTCATTCCTGTTTTCTCCTCCTAGGCTTGATCTTCATGAATAATCCAGTATGGAAAATGACAGCTTTACTTGGGCAGTCTAAGTCAATTAACACAATCAAGTCAGTGGCGTTATCGAGGACAAAAGCTGTCACCTTACCACACACAATACACTGTTAGAAAACAGCAGGTCTCACAGTAACCTACCACAGTCATGCTTTTGCAGTATATGATGGGAAATTATTTTGAATATAACAGTAAGCTGCTGTGAATTTGAATTTAAGCGGCGTTCTGATGTGGAAATACTGTAATAAGGGTACAGCATCATATTGTAATATCGCAATGAAATATTGTAGATTTACAGCAAGGCTCACATGCTTACATGTTAAAAGGCTAACAACCTGCTAACAGACCTACAAGTGGTCCAACAAGTTACACATGCTAACCTGCTGAAGGGCCAATATGCTAAAGAGCGGTATGGATGGATACAAATTAAAACACAGTTCATTGCTGTAATATTGCTGTAAATTTACTTTTCTTATTACAGTAGTGCGATGTCATTTTACACATACTGTATTTTCACAGTATAATTATGTATTGGTAAGAGTGGAAACACAATATATTACTGTGATTTTTATCTATTCTACTTGACATTTAAGCACTTATTAGCCAGTCATTTACTGTATTATTACAGTAATCATTTTCACAATGGAGGTAAGAGATTACATTTCAAGGCAAACGCACAAAAAGGTTTTAAAAGTCCCAAATATCAGATTTTTTGGACAGATGCATGAAAACATTCTCTTCACTATATTTCATTTTGTGCTTATAACATCCAAATATTTCCCTTCTTTCCCAGCTGTTTTACTTGTGGAAGTGCGTCACACTGGATTTGTTCCAAATTGTGATTTTATGCTAAAGAATTATGCAAATCCCTCCAGTCCACATCTGAACTGGAATGACTTCTCTCAGTGTGTTGATGTCTCTCATTTGAATTAGAAGGGAAGCTCCTCACTACTGCTGTTAAGGTGACACTGTTCTCATTATGTCTATCAGTCAACAGTAACAATTAAATTTAAAGTTGTTTTTTTATACTAAAATAATCAAGATTATGAGGTACCCACACAGGCAGCAGGTTGCTGTTGAAAATGAGAAGGGGAGCACCGTAAATCTACAAAGACATAACAGGTAAGCTGGTTTAAAGGACATGTTCAGCTGTTTTACTATACATTCATATTTTTCTCCTGCCTCTAATAGTATCTAGCCATGCCAATTGTTTTGGCTTTATTAGTTCATGGATGTGAATGGAGTAGTGCTTGATGTGCTCGAGGTGCAGGACATCCATGAAACCATTTTCTCATCAGGACTAAGTTATACATCAGCGCCTTTTAAAATGTAAATGACTCAAATGAACATTGGTTAAATTCAATCAACAAAGGTTGCTGAGTGTAATAAAAAAATGACACCATCCACATTTAGATTAGTTCCCTATAAACCTCACTTTTTATTCTCCCGGAAAAATGAAGGACGAGTAACGACGTCTGCCATTGAGGAGCCACAACAGGAAGTTTGTGGAATTCATGCTTAAAACGACTTTTTTAATCACACAGAACCGACGTTCATTTGTTTTTTTTCAGGCCGCCTCATGCAGCCTTGTTCATATTCATCAAAACAAATTGAAATGTTTCGCCCAGCCACAGAAGATTGTAAGCTAACAGTGAATCACAGAAAACAACAGTGCACCGTTACATGTGATCGGCTCATTCAAATGCACAATTATGATAATTTAATTTGCTCCCTTTTATTATGCGGTAGTTAAAGCTTATTTTAATTAGATAAAATCGGTCACCAAACGGCTGACAGTGTTATTATCGGCACCATGGATACGTTCATTAACAGCAAGTCCACTTATTGGACTCACAAATAGATGGAGCATTAACGAGTTTTTAACAACTTGATTTTTTATGATGGCCATTACTCGTAATAACTGCAAGCAAAGACCGATTTAATTAGCATGGTTGCTAGGCAACGGGTAACCCAGATGCTTAAGAGCAAGTTATATAGCGTCCGCAGTCCTCTCTCTCTCTCATTCCTGACTTCAAACACAAGGCTGAGGCCAGTACGAGTGAGAGGCTAAGGACATGATATAGAAAGACGATGTTAATGTGGAATGACTCACTTAACACTGGCCGTGGCAGATGGTTGCAAAGTCTTTTCAATTCATTTCAAGCGGACCCCAGAGGAAGGGAGGCTTACAAAGATGTCAATTTGTTCCACCCACTCTCTCCTCGACATGGATGAGCTCTTCTGGAAATCACCATGACATTTTGTCACTTTACTTAAGCCTCAATTCAGACTTTTATCCAGCAACCTAACTCACGAATGTACATGTCTCGTTCTTCTACCTTGTTGAATGAGAGACCAAAGAGACGGAACAAACCTACAAGGGAAAAGTGCACGGCTAACATACATTTGCAGGCTCGTCATGCACGGCGCTGAAGTTAGCTTCTGATTTGGTAGTCAAGGGGAAAGTTCAGGGAAGCTTAAGTTACAATGCTGAGTGAATCAAATTACAAATTATTATATTTTATACCTAGACTTGTCAAATCTTGACCAAAGATGAAGTTAAAGATACTTTAAAATACAGTCACAGATTCTGGAATTAAACAATTTGTAAAAATGCAAAAAAGATTTAATTATTCTTATATTATTGAATTAGTTGTATTTCAAAAACAACTATACCTAGACTTGTCAAATCTATAAAGGATTAGCCCAGAGAGCTGAATGTTTTTTTTAAAACATGTTTATGACAATCTAATAGTCCAGATTTTAAGTCTAGCAATAGTGGTTTTTGACCTGGTCCAATGTAGTCTAGATCTGAAGAAAGCAGTGAAACCTACCTTTTTTGTATTTGCACTAATTGAAAAAGGTTTTCACAATTTGAAAGTGAGTAAGTTTAGTTTCCCACTTTCTCCTCCACTGCTGAATAGGAAGCGGCACACCGAAAGCTAACTTCAGCGCCGTTGGTCATCTGCCAATGAGCTTGTCCGCTATGGCACTTCAGCATTTGTTCTTACAACTTTAAAAATAACCTACAATTGTCATTATGGTATTTTAGATGCTAGTGCAATCCTTACCCTTCAATAACCTCTTATATTAAAGGGAGTTTATATAGCTTGGCTAGCTGCTATGGCTTTATGCTAGCTAGACGAATCACCTCCTGATTCTAGCGCCATGGTAACCACACGAACATGACAGGGACAGAAATCTGCTCATGTATCTAAGGGAATAAAGGCAAAGTAAGTGTATTTCCCACACTGCCACTGCTTTCTACAGATGTACGAGGAAGCTGCCAAGCCACTGACCACAGTTCAAGACTACGTTTCAACATTTGTAAGTGTTAAACCACAAACACTTTTACAGAGACCGCACAGCCATTTTCAGCCGTGTTTGTGGTGACAAAATCATTTATTATTAGCCAAAACATGATCTTTTTCTAACCCAGTGGTTTTTGTGCTGAAACCTAATCACACCCGAAGCACAGCGCTGTCCAGTGGTGGACTCACGATGTTTCAGGGGCAGAAGCGAAAAAAAGGGCAACAGCTGTAGTATATACTTTAATCACAAATAAAAAAAAGATAAAAGATAAAAAAGATAATTATCTCAAAATGTTCTAGATGTTGTATGAATTTTATTTTAATTTTATTTATGTCTTACTTTTTCCTGCTTTGTTAAAACAACAGCTCTTCCATAAATTCTGCCATGATAATTGGATGGCATTACACTGTGAGGTCTTTTGAATATTTTGGCCACCCCATTTACATAAAAGAGAGGGGCAGAACATTAGACACATTTTCAATTGAATGCACTCTAGTACAACACATTAATAAACAAGAAGAACAATTACCCTTCTGACAGTGTCAACGAAGACTTATAGATTATAAGCTTTGAAAAAGCAGAATTCATGGCAGAGCTGTCGTATTGCATCACATTAACTCGTTCAGGTGCACCTAAAGATGTCAGACATCTGTCTGATTTCAGAGTCCTTGTTGTTGTGGTGTTAATAAACAGATGCAGCACTATCTGACAAGTGGAGGGGAGCTGTTTGTGCCGGAGGGAAGAGACAAACAACTCTTCTTCTCGGCTCGACTCCGACTGTCTGACAGCTCGGAAAAGAAAAATGTAGTGAGTCACGGCCGTTTGCTTCTGCAGACTTTTTATACAGTATTTCTGCCGTTTGAGTGAGTCAAACAATTACTCTGTCCCGAAACTCACCAGCAGCTCTATTATTAAGCCCAAGAGGAAAGTGTTATGAGCGATGACTAAATGGTCACTTGAAAAAAAATGAAGTAATGCAGGAGGTTTGAAATACATAAAATCACTAATGGAATGGATTTATACTGAAATCGCAAGGAAAAAAAAAAAAAAAGCTGGCTTGCAGAGCAGCAGTTAGTATTACAGATTCAAGGGTTGGTCCTGTGAGCATGGAGGTGTCAGTGTGTGTGTGTGTGTGTGTGTGTGTGTGTGTGTGTGTGACAGGTGTGATCACATTAGTGTCGGGTCGTCTTGACACTCTTTGGCACTCAGTCACGTGTGAAAGCTTGACATTCAGAGAGACGTGTGCCGTCGTAACACTTTTAGAACAGACACTTTTATATATATACATTTTTTAAAGAGTTCTGCTTTCAGGGTGCGTATGAAAACCCTAATCTTAGAGAACAACATACACTCTATTCTCTGTAGATCTGTGTGAGCCTCAGAGCTCAGCTGCTGCCTGCATCCCTCACCCTCACCTCCTCTCCTCTTTAATCAGACATGTATTTTCATGGAGACCTGAGCCTGTCATAATGATTCCCCTCGAGACTCCTCTCGCCTCCCCACAACAAGACCTTGATCCCACCTGAGGGACGTAAATCACCACTGTGATTCTACTTTTTAAACTTCGACTGCTGCAGCTATTTGATTTGAATTTGATTTATTTTATTTTCGTGTCAAAAGTACACCACCAAAGGTTCCGTCGCAGCACTCAAACATTTAATGGATTTGTTTTTATTACAAAATTACAGGATGTTTCGCAGCTCAGTCTCAAACAGGATATTTTGCCTTCCATCCGGAGCTTGGCAAACAAAATCTGTCACAAAGAAGGTTCACCACCTGCAACACAACTAGAGTTTTCAGGGTCTCCCAGCCAGAATAAATCTGCATAGATGGAGGACAATTTAGTGAAAAATATATCCGACGTGTGTAGACAGAACAGCAAAACTAAAAGATCTCATTCTCATCTGGCTCACAAATAAATAAAGTGTGTCCTCCTCTGCAGTGCCGTTAAAACTGCCGGTCTCTAAGGTTCGTGGTAATGTTGAATGTAAGCTTCTACACTGCAGCTGTTCTTTATGAGACAATCCATGTGTACTTTTTTGCAACAAACCATGCATTTATTGAACTGTGCAATGAACACATAAATTATGTATTAAATGAAATATTTCTATATTGGCCCTTTTCTGCAAATTAGCCTTCTGTAAAGAATACAGAGCTTTTAGTGTTGAATGTGTGAGCAGCGAGGCAACATGAACACAGCTTTTCTACACCGGTGAGGTTAGATGAAAATCCTGATCAATGTGATTGTGTCGTAAACCAAACAAAACCGTTTTGATCACGCTCGGGCATGCCCAAATGCCCAAATGCCCATTTGGTAACACTCCACTATAACTATCATTGATAAATGGTTTAAAAAAAAAAAGTTAATTCAACTTCAGTCAATAGTTATTTCACTGTAAACAAACAATTAAATGCCTTATTAACCAATCAATCAATACATCAACTTGTGAAGTTGCAAATTATGTTTATAACACACAAATGGCTAATTAATACATCTATAAACATTATCTGGAGGGCCATTATAAAGTTGCAAATGATGTATGTAAAATTTAGTTAACACCTGCTTGCTAAATGGTTTATAAAGCATTTAATTGTTTGTTAACAGTGAAATAACTAATTTAAGTTTTATTAACCATTAATGTGCCATTTATCAATGATGGTTACTGTAAAGTGTTACCTGGTATCGTATATAATGCAGAAAACAGGGTTTAGCTTTATGTTTAGTTTGTCTTGTGCTGCTTTTCATAAATGTATTCATCACTTTTTTTTAATGCTTTGGCCCATTTCTTTCTATCTTCAGTCTTTATGCTAAGCTAGGCTAATCACCTCCTGGTTGTAGCAACACAATCATCCCCCAGTAAAGAGAGCGATGTCTATCTAAATCTTCGAGACAAAACTGCACAGACTGTAACTACGACCAGCCGAGACAGAACAACACATCAAGTTGTATTTCTGAGCAGGAGATATCAGGAATTTCTTTTATGGAATATTTCTTCGGTGGGAAATTTGCCCAGGATTGTAGGCAGCTAGATCTGTATAAAATTAGAATATTTATATACTGATACAAATGATTCAACTTATTTAAAAGGGCTTTAAAAGGGGTTTTATTTGTTAAAACTCTTACAGGGGACTTTGATATTTTGTTGTCAAAAATGAAATTATTCCAAGAAGCAACTCCTCTTGCTTCTTTTAAACTCTTATTAAACAAATTGCTAATTCTGACTCTTGATGGTGCGACTACAAAATTCCAAATTAACAGTAACCATCATGGAATAATAAGTGAACAATCTCGGAATAACAGGAGGTTTTCCACGAACTCCCCATTCCTTGTGCGAGTGTGTCATGACTCATCCTCCAAGAACAGTTGGCTTTGTGAAGTTTCCGCGAACAAGACCCTGAAAACCTTAACTCAACCTATACCTCAGTGAGCAGGTATGGCAACGCTAATAGTGAGCGTTGTTTGTTTGTGAGAGTTATCTTGAGACCCTTTTATGCTCAGTACAAAAGTAGAAATGCAGCCCGATCTACCATCACATGCAGCCCTTGTGCTGGAGCTTTACATCCGCTCTAAGTGGCTAAATCCATCGCAGCGCACATGTACACTTTATGTCGAGGTTCCAGTATGTTTAATGCTGATAATGGGTGTTCAAAGAGGGATTCGTTTGGAAAATTATGCTAAAACCTTCAAATACAAGGCGCCAGAGTTCAGTCAGAAAGTCGTCTTTTCAGTACGAGAAACGAACACATTCGCATTACAAGTTCATTCTGTTCAAACTAAACAAATGGTACCATTTTTCTTTCTGTTTTGAAGAACGCCCCCGACTGTCAGCAAAGTGCTGAATGAGTGCCGGGAGGAGGACATGAGAGAGAGAGAGGGAAAAAGATAGTGAAGAGGAACAATTACCTGCTCTAGTGAATGGCAACCAGCAAATATCCCCATGGCAACCTCCCCCCAATTCTCAGAATACTGGTGATGGTGGTGAATGAAGAAAATGGACCGACCTATTATATAATCTGTATAATGCGTACTGTACAATACAGGCTTGGTCCTTCTTTCCTGTTAAAGTTCAACAACCTCTGTTACTCTATCTTGGGCTTTTATCTTGGTTAATTTTTGTATTCGAGGGCATAGGCATCATCAGATCATCACAGTTGAAACGTCAACACAGAGTGCAGGGTCCAAACACTATTCTCGGCCTGTCGGAGATGTTTAACCAAGAGAGCATCATCCCTCTGGGAGTCCGGTCCTCACCTGGGGCGTCTACAGCTCTCTGGGACTCACGCAGGGTTTGTGTCAGATGGTAAATCAAGGGATGACAATGGCAAAAAACACCCAGGAGTCAATAGGAGGTCTGGAGGTCTCTGTACTACACCCACTCTGCTTCAGGTGATGGATTCACACATGAACTAAATCAATGATCGGCTGATGCCAGGTGACGCTGACCTTTGGACTGAATCTATAATCTGTGCAATGCAGTTCCTGGAGATATCTAGCTGATCAACAGCAGTGAACACAGTTCTTCTTTTAAAATCCTAAAGGGTGATGTTACAAGATAGTTGTCTTTAAAGGAACACTGTGTAGTTTTGAGGAAGACATTTTAATCAGAAGAGTAAGATTTTCATTGACGGATTCTTTTAAGCTTAAACAAACTAAATAAGCAAAGTGTTTTTGTTTCATGACTGTATAAACTGAATAAATAATCTGACTTTAAAGGACGACACAATTTCATACTGTATTTCTTAATTTATTTGCGGCGGACATTGCCACCTTTCTAGCACCAAACAGTGTTCTGGCGACTTTATTTTCCTTTGAGAACAGGTTGCTTATTGAGTTATGGAACAAAATTATGTGCTTGTATTATTACCTGATTTAATTTTGTAAATGTAAAGTTGAATATGAGTATGAGTATCTGAGTTTGAATTTCTTCTCCATAAACTAGTGCCCCTTTAATGTCCCAGTCTTTGCAAATCCGCAGTTAACACTATTTCATTATTCTGCGATGAGTCCAAATCTGACAAAATTTAACATAAACACACAGTGTTTCATTAACAGATGACACACAGGTGAGCACAGAAAACAGGCGGGAAAAAGACAAACACAGGAAGTGTAACGTAAAACGTGGCACACAGAGAGAGAGACTCAACGTAAAACAGGAAATAACAAAAGTGACAGCAATTACACAATTATTGTCATATAACAGTGACAATGGAAAAGAAACACAAAAGTTATGAGTGAAGAGAGACGAGTCTGCAAAGAATTGTCATCACAGCTCCTTTCAACTTTCTGGAGAATTTGTTATGACCCATCGACCCCACAAGTTTTGGCTATTCTCAGAAAAAAGCTCTAATGAACCCGCCAAGAAAAAGACAGGCACAATTAGCGGCTAGCTGGTGAACACTGTGGAGCATTTAGCTGCTAAATAGCCAAGAACTTTACCACAGGAGTTGTAAGCAAACAAACAGCTTAAAGGAGCAAATATTGGACTTACATTTGCCAGGCAGCCACACAGCTTGGATGATAATGTTGCTTTTGTGTGCTGAACACCTTCACCATATCAGCTTTATGACGTGACAATGTCTATTATGCTTGCAGCTTGTTTGCGCTCCCCTCAATTGGCCAGATATCAGCTTTTGTTTCCATTTCCCAAAGCAGCTGGCTGAAGTGTGCATGTAGTCATTCGATCAAAATCAGTGCCAAGCAGTAGGATGGACACAGGGAACGGAATCAGGGGCTGTTTACACCTGATGTTGACACGAGTCTTGGATGGTCTGAACTCAAGCTGACAGCTCTGAGAACATCATTTCACAACTGGCAAGAGCCCTTTACAGTGAACCAAACGGGAAATCAGTTCATCTGTTTGTTCATCTGTCTGTTGTAGCTTCTTCTTCTTGTTTTGCAGAGGACGTCGTTTCTCACCGCGTCCTCGAGGCATCTTGGATGCGTCACAACTGTACACAGAGCTGTCCGTTGGTTGGATAACCCGGGACCCATGTTAGTGCCAGTTGTAAACAGCCTCTCAGGTGCATTTATAAGCCTCTTCTTTTTGAATGTTTGGTTTATGGCACTTCCGATTATACAGTTTCTCTTTATTAACTTCAAGTGCTGCCCTCTAAACCAAGAGGACTGATTAGTCACTCTGTTCATGCTATTAAACTCAGAGAGGCACTGCAGCTTCAAGAAGTACTGAGTGGAGTTCAAAGCAAACGGCATTTCAGTTACATCACTGCACTTCACTGTCCTTGTTTCATGTAGCTTCATTTGGAGGTGATTTAAAAAAAGCTCAGCATTTCCACTGTGTTTATTTGTTTATTTACCTGTGTTTTCCCAGACGGCTGACATTTTGTCCTGAACATGACTGCAATTCCTAATTCAGCCGAGAGACCACTCCTCAGACATTTAGCACACACGGCGATGATCCAGTGTGACATTTTCATTTTCTAAATTTGGCCAATTGGGCAGAGCCATTAGGTGACAGCATTATATTTATTTAATTCAGATTGACCTTTAGTTGAACAGCTTCCCTGTTACATGGTGCAGAGAATCAAAAGTACATATATTGAAAAATTCAATAAGGGAGTTAAAGAATGGATTTGACATTTATGCACTGGAAATGTTAAAAATAAATGTAGGCATTGAGCGCTTAAATATGCTATAAAGAGATATTTTTCTAAAATAGCTCCTGTAATCCTCAGTCCATGTTTATCTGCATTTATTTTTCAAATATGAGAGTGTAAATTGAACACTTGAATCTGTATGTCTTTATATAACAGTTTTCCTGCTCTGGTTAAGTTATTCTATTCTATTCTATTCTATTCTATTATATTCTGGTATTTTCTATTCTATTCTATTTTATTATTTTCTATTCTATTCTATTCTATTCTATATGTATTTATTAATCTATGCCACACATTGCATGACAGCCTCCTCATGAGCATGATGAAGCAGAATGCATAAAAAACACTTAGCAAGAAAATATAATAATAAATACATCTGAGGAAAATGCAAAAACCAATAGGCCATAGAAATAAGAATACCTTTAGAATAGATGAATAAATACAAATGAAAATGCAAATAGTAATGTGTGTCACATTTCATAAATGAATGAATGCCTCGATACATTTGTTTATGTTATTTTTGGTTCATTTAGTTGTATTTTTTTAAAAACTAAACAAAAACAAACTTTTATTGCATCAGGTTCATACTTCAGTATAGCCAAGAGGTACATTTTTTATTTACTTACAAACAAAACAAAACAAAATCCCTACGACTACCTCTTTCACTTAATTAGTCATTTATTTATTTATTTTTGATTCTGGCACTTTCGGTCCTCCATATTTACTCTCCATGACGGACTGTCCTGCAATAACACAATGCTCTGTACTCACTCCCCCCACTCATACCCTCTAAAACACAAACTGATACAACGTGGGTTTCACTGAGACTGAATAAAGACAGGATAAAGTTAAACAAAACAAAACAAAAATCCTCATAAATAAACTTATTTGTCAGAGAAATCTTAAGAATAGCAGCTGCACACACACCTGAAGGCAGAAACAAATTCAACCACTGCCTGTTCTGCCAGTAGAGGGCAGCAGAGCCCCACAGAAACACTTCTTCATCATTGAGTTATTTTCCTTTTATTGACAGTAGCATGCAGAGACAGAAAAAACCCCAAAATCACCTCATTCATACATTCATACACGATCATCGGCCCTGAAAGTAAATGTACAGATATACCTCAGATTTCCTTAAGAAGGTGAAGAAGAACAACAACCAAGTGTTGAGGAATGTAAATTGGGTCAGATAAAAGCAGTCATCTTCTCAGCAGGTCATGTTGCTGGAGTCAGAGATGTCTGGCTGTGACGACTCGTCGCGATGACACGCCGTCCCATCATCCCTCAGGCACTTTCTCTCATTCCTGACAAATGAACGTGCCCCACGGGGCGGCTTTCACACACAGGACTGACACGTTTATTTCACGGTTTTTCTTTTCATGTTTTTATGACAGCGGCCATCAAAGCGTCAGTGCTTCGGTCCACAGGTAGCAGCACGACACATGGGCAGGCTGACAGGAGCCCATCCATCTCTTTTCAGACATGTGTGTTAAACATGATGGAGCGCAGGTTCAACGCCGAGTCGAGCAGGACGGAAACATTCACAATGTCGGCTGTCTGAAGGTTGAAGTGGCCAACTGTGCTCCAAAGTAGGTCAGAGTGTGTCAAGTCAAGTGTATTTTTTAGGGCTTGCACCCCCAGAATCTCAGAGGTCAGTGGAAGATATCAAAGTTTTGATAAGAAGAGATAAGAATGTCTGCGATCTGAGAGACGTGTATTAAATTCTGTTTGAATGTAAGGATGTGAGCACCATCGGAAAAGTATCCCACCATCTACGTAGATGTGGTGCAGGGTTATAAAACGACAAATGTGTTACTGACGTGCGACTTAAATCAATTAAATCACTGACGCTGCATGACATTCCTCCTGGGTGCCGTCACGTTTGTCATTATTAATTACAGTATTGCGCAAAATACAGACAAACTCTAGATGAATGTGACACTTTGCAGACACTGTTAGTATTTCTTTGCCACTATGTGTGATACACAGTGATGCAGTCTTTTCAGAAAGTTCCACAAAGTCAGAGGAGGAGAAGAGGAGTTATTTTACTGGATCAAAACACCTTGTCTCTGGGTGTTTTTTTCTCCCCATGGGTACTGCTGGGTAAAGTTAACCCATTAGACCTTTTACATTAAACGGTCCTGTGCTTTTGCACACATAGTCATTGTGACCACTCCCCACAGTGTTGCAGCAGACACAGAGGGAGCCTACATCAGGACAACCTAATATCTAGATTAACGGTTTGGATTAGTCATATTAGGGGGAGGATAGTTAGCACCGGAGCTCTGAGCGGCTAACAGGCCTCGCTACAGATCAATATCACCATGGAGATCCGCTGGCAACCAAATAGTCAGTAATTGCACAGCCTTTGACATACTAGAAGAGCAGGGAAAGCATTGACATTGTCCCAGTTTTCATTTGTTATTGTTTTGACCTGAGAGAGCGCTGACAGGAAGACATAAATCTGAGTCATGTAAGTGGCTGCACTTCACACACGCAACGCCGTTAAACCAGTGTCTCGCAGCCACAGGCACCATTCTGAGCCCGTCACGACATGAAACGCGTAAATCAGAGTGGAAGACGAATGTTCAGTTTGCTGTTTTTCTGTTTTGCATTTGTGAATTTTTATATAAGTTACTAGGCTTCATCGTTTTGCACTTGGCAAATGTTCTTTATTTTAAAATATTTTTTGCGCAATATTTTATCAGCCATGAGTTTTTTTTATTTCTTGTTTTTGTTTGTTTCATTCTTAATCTGTGTTGTTACTTGGGTCTTTGTTTTTCCTTTACTGAAAAAGTGCTTTGTAACCTTATGTAATAATAAAGTTTATTATTATTATAATGAAGCTGCAGGTTAAGAACTACAAACACAAGACGGTAAGATGCAGAGTTGACAATACAAACAAAATCAGCATTTTCAAGACAGGAAGTCTGTTACTGACCACATTTTCACACAATTAGCCAGATTAGCAAAGCAGGGCAGTTTAAAGCAATGACACACAAAATATCCTGTTATAGACCATAGTTTTACTTTTGATAAAATGGCTAAAGAACTAGTATGAAAATTTTAAGATAGTTCTGCACAATTATCACAAAGTCGTGAGCCACACATGTCTTATTATTTTCAAAGCCGGTCTAGGTGCTAGCAGAACAGCCTGTTTTCAGAAATTGTGCCTCCGTAAGGTTGTGATGTCACAACTATACAGCCACCGCTCTCAGCCACGTCACCTGGCACTGCAGTGGTTGCAAAAGCACCAACAGACTTGATGCTGAAACAGGGTGGGCGGTGCCTGCTCAGGCCTGTGGGAGCTGACCAATCAGAGTGGACTGGTTTTTCAGGAGGCCTTTACGAGACATTTACTAAACGGAGCATTCAGACAGAGGGCGAATAGAGGGGCTGCAGAAATGGAAAGTATGAGGACAATAATATGGGCCTTGAAAATATTGATGCCATATTATTCATCAAATGCCAGTAAAAACATTCATACACACCAGAGCCTTGTTGTCTAACTGATACATTTAAAGCCAGACTTGGTGCGTATGGTCCAGGCCAATGTGTACATGTGAAGCACACTGATTTGAATTTGTTTTCCATCCACTGTTTTACTGCAGTGGCACACTGACTTACAGATTCCCCTGTAAAAACCCTGCCTGACTTTACACAGAGATGGATATTTATTCCATCCAGTGCGACCACACTCGGCTAATTTCTCAGGTTTGCGGATGGGCTCCGGTTCAAAAATGTTGTTGCAAACAGTGGCGCTGAAAGGAATTCATCATCGGTATTTAATTAGGATTCAGGGGGCTTTGTTGGGTTTGGCAAGAGCGTTTTGAAATTCCTGTGTGTTTCGGGCTTTTTCGGAGTCAGAGTTCTATATTTATATGACTGCACGAGATAAGAATCTCTGAACTAACCCAGCTCTGAATGGTTTGTAATTTCATACACAAAGCAGTCAGAGTAAAGTCATAATTAGCTCTGATCAAGGGCTTCATTTCGGTCAGAGTTCTAACCCCATCTGCTGGATGAAACAGGGTAAAACACTTCATTCATGTGCTGCAGTGAGCTTCTACATGCACAAACCATCAGCATATCTGAGACCATCTACACAAATATAATGAGAAGAAATCAGTACATGAAAATATGAAATTTAAAATATGACTCTTTGACCCCCGGCTCAGAAGCTGTGTGATGCTGATTTCTGGCTTCATCGCATGAGCCTGAGGAAGGATTTACAAGTGCTTTGGTTTGGGAGAGAAGTCTGCTTTCAGAAAATGTGTCTTCCTGGGGTGCAGAGTGAAGTAGACATCTGCAACTCACGTGGAACGGGGTCTCACCACGGTGCCAGAAACACCTCCTGGGTGCCAAACGGACGTGTTGTTTAGGAAGGGAGTCCCACAAAACAAGACTTCTGAAAAAACTCAACCCAGAAATACATTTTTAAAAGGACGTTTAAATACAGTTTAAATGTACTTTCCTTTTCTTTTTATATGACCCTTTAATTTGCATGTACTTGTGTGTCCGCATGGGTTTATTATCATGTAATAAAATCATCATTACCATCAAAATACCAGCCTTTATATCATAATGTTACTAACTAATGCTGCAAGCTTTATTCTTGCCTGCAGAGCAATATAGATTTTTAACACCAGACAGCCTAGAAGGGTTTCCCAATTAAAGGCATTTACTGATTCTCCTCCTTTTGTTTGGATGCTCAGAGGGTGTGTTCAAGTTTTTATGATCTCTATTCTTTCGCTTCCTCCCATCCCTGGCTTTCAGTCCTCGCCTCTTGTTTCTTTGGCATCTCGTAATTTTAAGGGAGATTTTCTGGTTTTGCCAGCGCTCTCTCGGTTCCCCCAACAGCGGCTCGGGCTGCGTGTTCCCTCTTGTTATTTCCATCCAGTCGCCTCGCTCTGCAACACACTTTACTGTGTCTCATATAAAAACATGCACAGAGTGTTGTTGCTACCAAGGTGCAGTTTTATCAGCTGGAAAGCTCATTCCATTTTGTGGCGCATTAAAAAAAAGAGAGGGGGGCCACAGGGTCACAGGCTCGCTGTTGGCACAGTGGTATAACATTGGACATTTGATCCAAGTCTAACCAATGGATGACGGTGTGTTATTTTCCTTCTGTAATAAACAAAGTGTCTGTAATTCCCAGACATATTTGACACAGGTACGCATGAAATCTGATAGAAATGAAAAGGTTGAAGTTACACTTTTGTCATGCATTATACCTCAAGAACTATGTGTGGCATTATTATGTGATTTCCACATCATCATCATGGTGGCATTTGTAGAAAAATGGGACATGAAAATAAAGTAAAGTGAACGACAATTATCACCCAACACTGACGACCACCTTGGCTTTTTTCAGCTCACCGTTTTACTCACCAGCAGGAAGCTACTTTTGGCACAAAAAGAGAGAACAACTTTGCATAACCCACTGAGCTCTATCTGGCCAGCACCAAACA